>NW_026645515.1:0-300000 GCF_949987535.1 Balaenoptera acutorostrata
CCCACTCTCTAGATACCCCTTAGCACGTAAAGGAATATTATTTGGGGGTCCAGCCATGGAGAAGAGTTTAGACACTAGGAGAAGATAAGGAACACACCCATTATCAAGAAATCACATTAGGATTCTCTTTTTAACCTGTTCCTTAAAACACTAGTGCTTAGGAAATCTATTGGAGGCAGAAGCCGTCAAGGGTAGCTTAGGGTTAGGGTTAGGGTTAGGGTGAGGTTTAGGGTACGGCTTACGATACGGGTTCGGGGAGGGGTTCGGGTAGGGCGTAGGGTATGGGTTAGGGTTAGGGTTAGGGCTAGTGTTAGGGTTAGGGCTCGGTTTAGGGTACGGGTTAGGATTAGGGTATGCGTTAGGGTTAGGTTAGGGGTTAGGGTTAGGGTACGCGTTAGGGTGAGGGTAGTTATTAAACCTATCCCACTCTCTAGATACCCCTTAGCACGTAAAGGAATATTATTTGGGGTCCAGCCATGGAGAAGAGTTTAGACACGAGGAGAAGATAAGGAACACACCCATTATCAAGAAATCACATTAGGATTCTCCCTTAAACCTGTTCCTTAAATCACTAGTGCTTAGGAAATCTATTGGAGGCAGAAGCCGTCAAGGGTAGCTTAGGGTTAGGGTTAGGGTTAGGGTGAGGGTTAGGGTACGGCTTAGGGTACGGGTTCGGGGAGGGGTTCGGGTAGGGCGTAGGGTATGGGTTAGAGTTAGGGTTAGGGTTAGTGTTAGGGTTAGGGCTCAGTTTAGGGTACGGTTTAGGATTAGGGTACGCGTTAGTGTTACGGTAGCGGTTAGGGTTAGGGTACGCTTTAGGGTGAGGGTAGTTATTAAACCTATCCCACTCTCTAGATACCCCTTAGCACGTAAAGGAATATTATTTGGGGGTCCAGCCATGGAGAAGGGTTTAGACACTAGGAGAAGATAAGGAACACACCCATTATCAAGAAATCACAATATGATTCTCTTTTTAAACTGTTCCTTAAAACACTAGTGGTTAGGAAATCTATTGGAGGCAGAAGCAGTGAAGGGTAGCTTAGGGTTACGGTTAGGGTTAGGGTGAGGGTTAGGGTACGGCTTAGGGTACGGGTTCGGGGAGGGTTTCGGGTAGGGCGTAGGGTATGGGTTAGGGTTAGGGTTAGGGTTAGTGTTAGGGTTAGGGCTCGGTTTAGGGTATGGGTTAGGATTAGGGTACTCGTTAGGGTTAGGGTAGCGGTTAGGGTTAGGGTACGAGCGTTAGGGTGAAGGTAGTTATTAAACCTATCCGACTCTCTAGATACCCCTTAGCACGTAAAGGAATATTATTTGGGGGTCCAGCCATGGAGAAGAGTTTAGACACGAGGAGAAGATAAGGAACACACCCATTATCAAGAAATCACATTAGGATTCTCTTTTTAACCTGTTCCTTAAAACACTAGTGCTTAGGAAATCTATTGGAGGCAGAAGCCGTCAAGGGTAGCTTAGGGTTAGGGTTAGGGTTAGGGTGAGGGTTAGGGTACGGGTTCGGGGAGGGGTTCGGGTAGGGCTTAGGCTATGGGTTAGGGTTAGGGTTAGGGTTAGTGTTAGGGTTAGGGCTCGGTTTAGGGTACGGGTTAGGATTAGGGTACGCGTTAGGGTTAGGGTAGGGGTTAGGGTTAGGGTATGCGATAGGGTGAGGTTAGTTATTAAACCTATCCCACTCTCTAGATACCCCTTAGCACGTAAAGTAAAATTATTTGGGGGTCCAGCCATGGAGAAGAGTTTAGACACTAGGAGAAGATAAGGAACACACCCATTATCAAGAAATCACATAAGGATTCACTTTTTAACCTGTTCCTTAAAACACTAGTGCTTAGGAAATCTATTGGAGGCAGAAGCCGTCAAGGGTAGCTTAGGGTTAGGGTTAGGGTTAGGGTGAGGGTTAGGGTACGGCTTACGATACGGGTTCAGGGAGGGGTTCGGGTAGGGCGTAGGGTATGGGTTAGGGTTAGTGTTAGGGCTAGTGTTAGGGTTAGGGCTCGGTTTAGGGTACGGGTTAGGATTAGGGTATGCGTTAGGGTTAGGGTAGGGGTTAGGGTTAGGGTACGCGTTAGGGTGAGGGTAGTTATTAAACCTATCCCACTCTCTAGATACCCCTTAGCACGTAAAGGAATATTCTTTGGGGTCCAGCCATGGAGAAGAGTTTAGACACGAGGAGAAGATAAGGAACACACCCATTATCAAGAAATCACATTAGGATTCTCCTTTAAACCTGTTCCTTAAATCACTAGTGCTTAGGAAATCTATTGGAGGCAGAAGCCTTCAAGGGTAGCTTAGGGTTAGGGTTAGGGTTAGGGTGAGGGTTAGGGTACGGCTTAGGGTACGGGTTCGGGGAGGGGTTCGGGTAGGGCGTAGGGTATGGGTTAGAGTTAGGGTTAGGGTGAGTGTTAGGGTTAGGGCTCAGTTTAGGGTACGGTTTAGGATTAGGGTACGCGTTAGTGTTACGGTAGGGGTTAGGGTTAGGGTACGCTTTAGGGTGAGGGTAGTTATTAAACCTATCCCACTCTCTAGATACCCCTTAGCACGTAAAGGAATATTATTTGGGGGTCCAGCCATGGAGAAGGGTTTAGACACTAGGAGAAGATAAGGAACACACCCATTATCAAGAAATCACAATATGATTCTCTTTTTAAACTGTTCCTTAAATCACTAGTGGTTAGGAAATCTATTGGAGGCAGAAGCAGTGAAGGGTAGCTTAGGGTTACGGTTAGGGTTAGGGTGAGGGTTAGGGTACGGCTTAGGGTACGGGTTCGGGGAGGGTTTCGGGTAGGGCGTAGGGTATGGGTTAGGGTTAGGGTTAGGGTTAGTGTTAGGTTTAGGGCTCGGTTTAGGGTATGGGTTAGGATTAGGGTACGCGTTAGGGTTAGGGTAGCGGTTAGGGTTAGGGTACGCGTTAGGGTGAAGGTAGTTATTAAACCTATCCGACTCTCTAGATACCCCTTAGCACGTAAAGGAATATTATTTGGGGGTCCAGCCATGGAGAAGAGTTTAGACACGAGGAGAAGATAAGGAACACACCCATTATCAAGAAATCACATTAGGATTCTCTTTTTAACCTGTTCTTTAAAACACTAGTGCTTAGGAAATCTATTGGAGGCAGAAGCCGTCAAGGGTAGCTTAGGGTTAGGGTTAGGGTTAGGGTGAGGGTTAGGGTACGGCTTAGGGTACGGGTTCGGGGAGGGGTTCGGGTAGGGCTTAGGCTATGGGTTAGGGTTAGGGCTAGGGTTAGTGTTAGGGTTAGGGCTCGGTTTAGGGTACGGGTTAGGATTAGGGTACGCGTTAGGGTTAGGGTAGGGGTTAGGGTTAGGGTATGCGATAGGGTGAGGTTAGTTATTAAACCTATCCCACTCTCTAGATACCCCTTAGCACGTAAAGTAAAATTATTTGGGGGTCCAGCCATGGAGAAGAGTTTAGACACTAGGAGAAGATAAGGAACACACCCATTATCAAGAAATCACATAAGGATTCACTTTTTAACCTGTTCCTTAAAACACTAGTGCTTAGGAAATCTATTGGAGGCAGAAGCCGTCAAGGGTAGCTTAGGGTTAGGGTTAGGGTTAGGGTGAGGGTTAGGGTACGGCTTACGATACGGGTTCGGGGAGGGGTTCGGGTAGGGCGTAGGGTATGGGTTAGGGTTAGGGTTAGGGCTAGTGTTAGGGTTAGGGCTCGGTTTAGGGTACGGGTTAGGATTAGGGTATGCGTTAGGGTTAGGGTAGGGGTTAGGGTTAGGGTACGCATTAGGGTGAGGGTAGTTATTAAACCTATCCCACTCTCTAGATACCCCTTAGCACGTAAAGGAATATTATTTGGGGTCCAGCCATGGAGAAGAGTTTAGACACGAGGAGAAGATAAGGAACACACCCATTATCAAGAAATCACATTAGGATTCTCCTTTAAACCTGTTCCTTAAATCACTAGTGCTTAGGAAATCTATTGGAGGCAGAAGCCGTCAAGGGTAGCTTAGGGTTAGGGTTAGGGTTAGGGTGAGGGTTAGGGTACGGCTTAGGGTACGGGTTCGGGGAGGGGTTCGGGTAGGGAGTAGGGTATGGGTTAGAGTTAGGGTTAGGGATAGTGTTAGGGTTAGGGCTCAGTTTAGGGTACGGGTTAGGATTAGGGGTACGCGTTAGTGTTACGGTAGGGGTTAGGGTTAGGGTACGCTTTAGGGTGAGGGTAGTTATTAAACCTATCCCACTCTCTAGATACCCCTTAGCACGTAAAGGAATATTATTTGGGGGTCCAGCCATGGAGAAGGGTTTAGACACTAGGAGAAGATAAGGAACACACCCATTATCAAGAAATCACAATATGATTCTCTTTTTAAAATGTTCCTTAAAACAGTAGTGGTTAGGAAATCTATTGGAGGCAGAAGCAGTGAAGTGTAGCTTAGGGTTACGGTTAGGGTTAGGGTGAGGGTTAGGGTACGGCTTAGGGTACGGGTTCGGGGAGGGTTTCGGGTAGGGCGTAGGGTATGGGTTACGGTTAGTGTTAGGGTTAGGGCTCGGTTTAGGGTACGGGTTAGGATTAGGGTACTCGTTAGGGTTAGGGTAGCGGTTAGGGTTAGGGTACGCGTTAGGGTGAGGGTAGTTATTAAACCTATCCCACTCTCTAGATACCCCTTAGCACGTAAAGGAATATTATTTGGGGGTCCAGCCATGGAGAAGAGTTTAGACACGAGGAGAAGATTAGGAACACACCCATTATCAAGAAATCACATTAGGATTCTCTTTTTAAGCTGTTCCTTAAAACACTAGTGCTTAGGAAATCTATTGGAGGCAGAAGCCGTCAAGGGTAGCTTAGGGTTAGGGTTAGGGTTAGGGTGAGGGTTAGGGTACGGCTTAGGGGTACGGGTTCGGAGACGGTTTCGGGTAGAGCGTAGGGTATGGGTTAGGGTTAGGGTTAGGGTTAGTGTTAGGGTTAGGGCTCGGTTTAGGGTACGGGTTAGGATTAGGGTACTCGTTAGGGTTAGGGTAGCGGTTAGGGTTAGGGTACGCGTTAGGGTGAGGGTAGTTATTAAACCTATCCCACTCTCTAGATACCCCTTAGCACGTAAAGGAATATTATTTGGGGGTCCAGCCATGGAGAAGAGTTTAGACACGAGGAGAAGATAAGGAACACACCCATTATCAAGAAATCACATTAGGATTCTCCTTTAAACCTGTTCCTTAAATCACTAGTGCTTAGGAAATCTATTGGAGGCAGAAGCCGTCAAGGGTAGCTTAGGGTTAGGGTTAGGGTTAGGGTGAGGGTTAGGGTACGGCTTAGGGTACGGGTTCGGTGAGGTGTTCGGGTAGGGCGTAGGGTATGGGTTAAGGTTAGGGTTAGGGTTAGTGTTAGGGTTAGGGCACAGTTTAGGGTACGGGTTAGGATTAGGGTACGCGTTAGGGTTAGGGTAGGGGTTAGGGTTAGGGTACGCTTTAGGGTGAGGTTAGTTATTAAACCTATCCCACTCTCTAGATACCCCTTAGCACGTAAAGGAATATTATTTGGGGGTCCAGCCATGGAGAAGGGTTTAGACACTAGGAGAAGATAAGGAACACACCCATTATCAAGAAATCACAATATGATTCTCTTTTTAAACCGTTCCTTAATACACTAGTGGTTAGGAAATCTATTGGAGGCAGAAGCAGTGAAGGGTAGCTTAGGGTTACGGTTAGGGTTAGGGTGAGGGTTAGGGTACGGCTTAGGGTACGGGTTCGGGGAGGGTTTCGGGTAGGGCGTAGGGTATGGGTTAGGGTTAGGGTTAGGGTTAGTGTTAGGGTTAGGGCTCGGTTTAGGGTATGGGTTAGGATTAGGGTACTCGTTAGGGTTAGGGTAGCGGTTAGGGTTAGGGTACGCGTTAGGGTGAAGGTAGTTATTAAACCTATCCGACTCTCTAGATACCCCTTAGCACGTAAAGGAATATTATTTGGGGGTCCAGCCATGGAGAAGAGTTTAGACACGAGGAGAAGATAAGGAACACACCCATTATCAAGAAATCACATTAGGATTCTCTTTTTAAGCTGTTCCTTAAAACACTAGTGCTTAGGAAATCTATTGGAGGCAGAAGCCGTCAAGGGTAGCTTAGGGTTAGGGTTAGGGTTAGGGTGAGGGTTAGGGTACGGCTTAGGGTACGGGTTCGGGGAGGGGTTCGGGTAGGGCTTAGGCTATGGGTTAGGGTTAGGGTTAGGGTTAGTGTTAGGGTTAGGGCTCGGTTTAGGGTACGGGTTAGGATTAGGGTACGCGTTAGGGTTAGGGTAGGGGTTAGGGTTAGGGTATGCGATAGGGTGAGGTTAGTTATTAAACCTATCCCACTCTCTAGATACCCCTTAGCACGTAAAGTAAAATTATTTGGGGGTCCAGCCATGGAGAAGAGTTTAGACACTAGGAGAAGATAAGGAACACACCCATTATCAAGAAATCACATAAGGATTCACTTTTTAACCTGTTCCTTAAAACACTAGTGCTTAGGAAATCTATTGGAGGCAGAAGCCGTCAAGGGTAGCTTAGGGTTAGGGTTAGGGTTAGGGTGAGGGTTAGGGTACGGCTTACGATACGGGTTCAGGGAGGGGTTCGGGTAGGGCGTAGGGTATGGGTTAGGGTTAGGGTTAGGGCTAGTGTTAGGGTTAGGGCTCGGTTTAGGGTACGGGTTAGGATTAGGGTATGCGTTAGGGTTAGGGTAGGGGTTAGGGTTAGGGTACGCGTTAGGGTGAGGGTAGTTATTAAACCTATCCCACTCTCTAGATACCCCTTAGCACGTAAAGGAATATTATTTGGGGTCCAGCCATGGAGAAGAGTTTAGACACGAGGAGAAGATAAGGAACACACCCATTATCAAGAAATCACATTAGGATTCTCCTTTAAACCTGTTCCTTAAATCACTAGTGCTTAGGAAATCTATTGGAGGCAGAAGCCGTCAAGGGTAGCTTAGGGTTAGGGTTAGGGTTAGGGTGAGGGTTAGGGTACGGCTTAGGGTACGGGTTCGGGGAGGGGTTCGGGTAGGGCGTAGGGTATGTGTTAGAGTTAGGGTTAGGGTTAGTGTTAGGGTTAGGGCTCAGTTTAGGGTACGGTTTAGGATTAGGGTACGCGTTAGTGTTACGGTAGGGGTTAGGGTTAGGGTACGCTTTAGGGTGAGGGTAGTTATTAAACCTATCCCACTCTCTAGATACCCCTTAGCACGTAAAGGAATATTATTTGGGGGTCCAGCCATGGAGAAGAGTTTAGACACGAGGAGAAGATAAGGAACACACCCATTATCAAGAAATCACATTAGGATTCTCTTTTTAAGCTGTTCCTTAAAACACTAGTGCTTAGGAAATCTATTGGAGGCAGAAGCCGTCAAGGGTAGCTTAGGGTTAGGGTTAGGGTTAGGGTGAGGGTTAGGGTACGGCTTAGGGTACGGGTTCGGGGAGGGGTTCGGGTAGGGCTTAGGCTATGGGTTAGGGTTAGGGTTAGGGTTAGTGTTAGGGTTAGGGCTCGGTTTAGGGTACGGGTTAGGATTAGGGTACGCGTTAGGGTTAGGGTAGGGGTTAGGGTTAGGGTATGCGATAGGGTGAGGTTAGTTATTAAACCTATCCCACTCTCTAGATACCCCTTAGCACGTAAAGTAAAATTATTTGGGGGTCCAGCCATGGAGAAGAGTTTAGACACTAGGAGAAGATAAGGAACACACCCATTATCAAGAAATCACATAAGGATTCACTTTTTAACCTGTTCCTTAAAACACTAGTGCTTAGGAAATCTATTGGAGGCAGAAGCCGTCAAGGGTAGCTTAGGGTTAGGGTTAGGGTTAGGGTGAGGGTTAGGGTACGGCTTACGATACGGGTTCGGGGAGGGGTTCGGGTAGGGCGTAGGGTATGGGTTAGGGTTAGGGTTAGGGCTAGTGTTAGGGTTAGGGCTCGGTTTAGGGTACGGGTTAGGATTAGGGTATGCGTTAGGGTTAGGGTAGGGGTTAGGGTTAGGGTACGCGTTAGGGTGAGGGTAGTTATTAAACCTATCCCACTCTCTAGATACCCCTTAGCACGTAAAGGAATATTATTTGGGGTCCAGCCATGGAGAAGAGTTTAGACACGAGGAGAAGATAAGGAACACACCCATTATCAAGAAATCACATTAGGATTCTCCTTTAAACCTGTTCCTTAAATCACTAGTGCTTAGGAAATCTATTGGAGGCAGAAGCCGTCAAGGGTAGCTTAGGGTTAGGGTTAGGGTTAGGGTGAGGGTTAGGGTACGGCTTAGGGTACGGGTTCGGGGAGGGGTTCGGGTAGGGCGTAGGGTATGTGTTAGAGTTAGGGTTAGGGTTAGTGTTAGGGTTAGGGCTCAGTTTAGGGTACGGTTTAGGATTAGGGTACGCGTTAGTGTTACGGTAGGGGTTAGGGTTAGGGTACGCTTTAGGGTGAGGGTAGTTATTAAACCTATCCCACTCTCTAGATACCCCTTAGCACGTAAAGGAATATTATTTGGGGGTCCAGCCATGGAGAAGGGTTTAGACACTAGGAGAAGATAAGGAACACACCCATTATCAAGAAATCACAATATGATTCTCTTTTTAAACTGTTCCTTAAAACACTAGTGGTTAGGAAATCTATTGGAGGCAGAAGCAGTGAAGGGTAGCTTAGGGTTACGGTTAGGGTTAGGGTGAGGGTTAGGGTACGGCTTAGGGTACGGGTTCGGGGAGGGTTTCGGGTAGGGCGTAGGGTATGGGTTAGGGTTAGGGTTAGGGTTAGTGTTAGGGTTAGGGCTCGGTTTAGGGTATGGGTTAGGATTAGGGTACTCGTTAGGGTTAGGGTAGCGGTTAGAGTTAGGGTACGCGTTAGGGTGAAGGTAGTTATTAAACCTATCCGACTCTCTAGATACCCCTTAGCACGTAAAGGAATATTATTTGGAGGTCCAGCCATGGAGAAGAGTTTAGACACGAGGAGAAGATAAGGAACACACCCATTATCAAGAAATCACATTAGGATTCTCTTTTTAACCTGTTCCTTAAAACACTAGTGCTTAGGAAATCTATTGGAGGCAGAAGCAGTCAAGGGTAGCTTAGGGTTAGGGTTAGGGTTAGGGTGAGTTTTAGGGTACGGCTTAGGGTACGGGTTTGGGGAGGGTTTCGGGTAGAGCGTAGGGTATGGGTTAGGGTTAGGGTTAGGGCTAGTGTTAGGGTTAGGGCTCGGTTTAGGGTACGGGTTAGAATTAGTGTACGCGTTAGGGTTAGGGTAGGGGTTAGGGTTAGGGTACGCGTTAGGGTGAGGGTAGTTATTAAACCTATCCCACTCTCTAGATACCCCTTAGCACGTAAAGGAATATTATTTGGGGGTCCAGCCATGGAGAAGAGTTTAGACACGAGGAGAAGATAAGGAACACACCCATTATCAAGAAATCACATTAGGATTCTCTTTTTAACCTGTTCCTTAAAACACTAGTGCTTAGGAAATCTATTGGAGGCAGAAGCCGTCAAGGGTAGCTTAGGGGTAGGGTTAGGGTTAGGGTGAGGGTTAGGGTACGGTTTAGGGTACGGGTTCAGGGAGGGGTTCGGGTAGGGCGTAGGGTATGGGTTAGGGTTAGGGTTAGAGTTAGTGTTAGGGTTAGGGCTCGGTTTAGGGTACGGGTTAGGATTAGGGTACGCGCTAGGGTTAGGGTAGGGGTTAGGGTTAGGGTACGCGTTAGGGTGAGGGTAGTTATTAAACCTATCACACTCTCTAGATACCCCTTAGCACATAAAGGAATATTATTTGGGGGTCCAGCCATGGAGAAGAGTTTAGACACGAGGAGAACACAAGGAACACACCCATTATCAAGAAATCACATTAGGATTCTCTTTTTAACATGTTCCTTAAAACACTAGTGCTTAGGAAATCTATTGGAGGCAGAAGCCGTCAAGGGTAGCTTAGGGTTAGGGTTAGGGTTAGGGTGAGGGTTAGGGTACGGCTTAGGGTACGGGTTCGGGAAGGTGTTCGGGTAGGGCGTAGGGTATGGGTTAGGGTTAGGGTTAGGGCTAGGGTTAGGGTTAGGGCTCGGTTTAGGGTACGGGTTAGGATTAGGGTACGCGTTAGGGTTAGGGTAGGGGTTAGGGTTAGGGTACGCGTTAGGGTGAGGGTAGTTATTAAACCTATCCCATTCTCTAGATACCCCTTAGCACGTAAAGGAATATTATTTGGGGGTCCAGCCATGGAGAAGAGTTTAGACACGAGGAGAAGATAAGGAACACACCCATTATCAAGAAATCACATTAGGATTCTCTTTTTAACCTGTTCCTTAAAACACTTGTGCTTAGGAAATCTATTGGAGGCAGAAGCAGTCAAGGGTAGCTTAGGGATAGGGTTAGGGTTAGGGTACGGCTTAGGGTACGGGTTCTGGGAGGGGTTCGGGTAGGGCGTAGGGTATGGGTTAGAGTTAGGGTTAGGGTTAGTGTTAGGGTTAGCGCTCAGTTTAGGGTACGGGTTAGGATTAGGGTACGCGTTAGTGTTTGGGTAGGGGTTAGGGTTAGGGTACGCTTTAGGGTGAGGGTAGTTATTAAACCTATCCCACTCTCTAGATACCCCTTAGCACGTAAAGGAATATTATTTGGGGGTCCAGCCATGGAGAAGGGTTTAGACACTAGGAGAAGATAAGGAACACACCCATTATCAAGAAATCACAATATGATTCTCTTTTTAAACTCTTCCTTAAAACACTAGTGGTTAGGAAATCTATTGGAGGCAGAAGCAGTCAAGGGTAGCTTAGGGTTAGGGTTATGGTTAGGGTGAGGGTTAGGGTATGGCTTAGGGTACGGGTTCGGGGAGGGGTTCGGGTAGTGCGTAGGGTATGGGTTAGGGTTAGGGTTAGGGTTAGTGTTAGGGTTAGGGCTCGGTTTAGGGTACGGGTTAGGATTAGTTTACGCGTTAGGGTTAGGGTAGGGGTTAGGGTTAGGGTAAGCGTTAGGGTGAGGGTAGTTATTAAACCTACCCCACTCTCTAGATACCCCTTAGCACGTAAAGGAATATTACTTGGGGGTCCAGCCATGGAGAAGAGTTTAGACACGAGGAGAAGATAAGGAACACACCCATTATCAAGAAATCACAATATGATTCTCTTTTTAAACTGTTCCTTAAAACACTAGTGGTTAGGAAATCTATTGGAGGCAGAAGCAGTGAAGGGTAGCTTAGGGTTACGGTTAGGGTTATGGTGAGGGTTAGGGTACGGCTTAGGGTACGGGTTCGGGGAGGGTTTCGGGTAGGGCGTAGGGTATGGGTTAGGGTTAGGGTTAGGGTTAGTGTTAGGGTTAGGGCTCGGTTTAGGGTACGGGTTAGGATTAGGGTACTCGTTAGGGTTAGGGTAGCGGTTAGGGTTAGGGTACGCATTAGGGTGAGGGTAGTTATTAAACCTATCCCACTCTCTAGATACCCCTTAGCACGTAAAGGAATATTATTTGGGGGTCCAGCCATGGAGAAGGGTTTAGACACTAGGAGAAGATAAGGAACACACCCATTATCAAGAAATCACAATATGATTCTCTTTTTAAACTGTTCCTTAATACACTAGTGGTTAGGAAATCTATTGGAGGCAGAAGCAGTCAAGGGTAGCTTAGGGTTAGGGTTAGGGTTAGGGTGAGGGTTAGGGTACGGCTTAGGGTACGGGTTCGGAGACGGTTTCGGGTAGGGCGTAGGGTATTGGTTAGGGTTAGGGTTAGGGTTAGTGTTAGGGTTAGGGCTCGGTTTAGGGTACGGGTTAGGATTAGGGTACTCGTTAGGGTTAGGGTAGCGGTTAGGGTTAGGGTACGCGTTAGGGTGAGGGTAGTTATTAAACCTATCACACTCTCTAGATACCCCTTAGCACGTAAAGGAATATTATTTGGGGGTCCAGCCATGGAGAAGAGTTTAGTCACTAGGAGAAGATAAGGAACACACCCATTATCACGAAATCACATTAGGATTCTTTTTTAACCTGTTCCTTAAAACACTAGTGCTTAGGAAATCTATTGGAGGCAGAAGCCGTCAAGGGTAGCTTAGGGGTAGGGTTAGGGTTAGGGTGAGGGTTAGGGTACGGTTTAGGGTACGGGTTCAGGGAGGGGTTCGGGTAGGGCGTAGGGTATGGGTTAGGGTTAGGGTTAGAGTTAGTGTTAGGGTTAGGGCTCGGTTTAGGGTACGGGTTAGGATTAGGGTACGCGCTAGGGTTAGGGTAGGGGTTAGGGTTAGGGTACGCGTTAGGGTGAGGGTAGTTATTAAACCTATCACACTCTCTAGATACCCCTTAGCACATAAAGGAATATTATTTGGGGGTCCAGCCATGGAGAAGAGTTTAGACACGAGGAGAACACAAGGAACACACCCATTATCAAGAAATCACATTAGGATTCTCTTTTTAACATGTTCCTTAAAACACTAGTGCTTAGGAAATCTATTGGAGGCAGAAGCCGTCAAGGGTAGCTTAGGGTTAGGGTTAGGGTTAGGGTGAGGGTTAGGGTACGGCTTAGGGTACGGGTTCGGGAAGGTGTTCGGGTAGGGCGTAGGGTATGGGTTAGGGTTAGGGTTAGGGCTAGGGTTAGGGTTAGGGCTCGGTTTAGGGTACGGGTTAGGATTAGGGTACGCGTTAGGGTTAGGGTAGGGGTTAGGGTTAGGGTACGCGTTAGGGTGAGGGTAGTTATTAAACCTATCCCATTCTCGAGATACCCCTTAGCACGTAAAGGAATATTATTTGGGGGTCCAGCCATGGAGAAGAGTTTAGACACGAGGAGAAGATAAGGAACACACCCATTATCAAGAAATCACATTAGGATTCTCTTTTTAACCTGTTCCTTAAAACACTTGTGCTTAGGAAATCTATTGGAGGCAGAAGCAGTCAAGGGTAGCTTAGGGATAGGGTTAGGGTTAGGGTACGGCTTAGGGTACGGGTTCTGGGAGGGGTTCGGGTAGGGCGTAGGGTATGGGTTAGAGTTAGGGTTAGGGTTAGTGTTAGGGTTAGCGCTCAGTTTAGGGTACGGGTTAGGATTAGGGTACGCGTTAGTGTTTGGGTAGGGGTTAGGGTTAGGGTACGCTTTAGGGTGAGGGTAGTTATTAAACCTATCCCACTCTCTAGATACCCCTTAGCACGTAAAGGAATATTATTTGGGGGTCCAGCCATGGAGAAGGGTTTAGACACTAGGAGAAGATAAGGAACACACCCATTATCAAGAAATCACAATATGATTCTCTTTTTAAACTCTTCCTTAAAACACTAGTGGTTAGGAAATCTATTGGAGGCAGAAGCAGTCAAGGGTAGCTTAGGGTTAGGGTTAGGGTTGGGGTGAGGTTTAGGGTACGGCTTAGGGTACGGGTTCGGGGAGGGTTTCGAGTAGGGCGTAGGGTATGGGTTAGGGTTAGGGTTAGGGTTAGTGTTAGGGTTAGGGCTCGGTTTAGGGTACGGGTTAGGATTAGGGTACTCGTTAGGGTTAGGGTAGCGGTTAGGGTTAGGGTACGCGTTAGGGTGAGGGTAGTTATTAAACCTATCCCACTCTCTAGATACCCCTTACCACGTAAAGGAATATTATTTGGGGGTCCAGCCATGGAGAAGAGTTTAGACACGAGGAGAAGATAAGGAACACACCCATTATCAAGAAATCACAATATGATTCTCTTTTTAAACCGTTCCTTAAAACACTAGTGGTTAGGAAATCTATTGGAGGCAGAAGCAGTCAAGGGTAGCTTAGGGTTAGGGTTATGGTTAGGGTGAGGGTTATGGTATGGCTTAGGGTACGGGTTCTGGGAGGGGTTCGGGTAGTGCGTAGGGTATGGTTTAGGGTTAGGGTTAGGGTTAGTGTTAGGGTTAGGGCTCGGTTTAGGGTACGGGTTAGGATTAGTGTACGCGTTAGGGTTAGGGTAGGGGTTAGGGTTAGGGTACGCGTTAGGGTGAGGGTAGTTATTAAACCTATCCCACTCTCTAGATACCCCTTAGCACGTAAAGGAATATTATTTGGGGGTCCAGCCATGGAGAAGAGTTTAGACACGAGGAGAAGATAAGGAACACACCCATTATCAAGAAATCACATTAGGATTCTCCTTTAAACCTGTTCCTTAAATCACTAGTGCTTAGGAAATCTATTGGAGGCAGAAGCCGTCAAGGGTAGCTTAGGGTTAGGGTTAGGGTTAGGGTGAGGGTTAGGGTACGGCTTAGGGTACGGGTTCGGGGAGGGGTTCGGGTAGGGCGTATGGTATGGGTTAGAGTTAGGGTTAGGGTTAGTGTTAGGGTTAGGGCTCAGTTTAGGTTACGGGTTAGGATTAGGGTACGCGTTAGTGTTACGGTAGGGGTTAGGGTTAGGGTACGCTTTAGGGTGAGGGTAGTTATTAAACCTATCCCACTCTCTAGATACCCCTTAGCACGTAAAGGAATATTATTTGGGGGTCCAGCCATGGAGAAGAGTTTAGACACTAGGAGAAGATAAGGAACACACCCATTATCAAGAAATCACAAT
Source organism: Balaenoptera acutorostrata (assembly GCF_949987535.1). Taxonomy (NCBI): domain Eukaryota; kingdom Metazoa; phylum Chordata; class Mammalia; order Artiodactyla; family Balaenopteridae; genus Balaenoptera; species Balaenoptera acutorostrata. Next base: position 14,417 of record NW_026645515.1, read on the forward strand.
ATGATTCTCTTTTTAAACTGTTCCTTAAAACACTAGTGGTTAGGAAATCTATTGGAGGCAGAAGCAGTGAAGGGTAGCTTAGGGTTACGGTTAGGGTTAGGGTGAGGGTTAGGGTACGGCTTACGGTACGGGTTCGGGGAGGGTTTCGGGTAGGGCGTAGGGTATGGGTTAGGGTTAGGGTTAGGGTTAGTGTTAGGGTTAGGGCTCGGTTTAGGGTATGGGTTAGGATTAGGGTACTCGTTAGGGTTAGGGTAGCGGTTAGGGTTAGGGTACGCGTTAGGGTGAAGGTAGTTATTAAACCTATCCCACTCTCTAGATACCCCTTAGCACGTAAAGGAATATTATTTGGGGGTCCAGCCATGGAGAAGGGTTTAGACACTAGGAGAAGATAAGGAACACACCCATTATCAAGAAATCACAATATGATTCTCTTTTTAAACCGTTCCTTAATACACTAGTGGTTAGGAAATCTATTGGAGGCAGAAGCAGTGAAGGGTAGCTTAGGGTTACGGTTAGGGTTAGGGTGAGGGTTAGGGTACGGCTTAGGGTACGGGTTCGGGGAGGGTTTCGGGTAGGGCGTAGGGTATGGGTTAGGGTTAGGGTTAGGGTTAGTGTTAGGGTTAGGGCTCGGTTTAGGGTATGGGTTAGGATTAGGGTACTCGTTAGGGTTAGGGTAGCGGTTAGGGTTAGGGTACGCGTTAGGGTGAAGGTAGTTATTAAACCTATCCGACTCTCTAGATACCCCTTAGCACGTAAAGGAATATTATTTGGGGGTCCAGCCATGGAGAAGAGTTTAGACACGAGGAGAAGATAAGGAACACACCCATTATCAAGAAATCACATTAGGATTCTCTTTTTAAGCTGTTCCTTAAAACACTAGTGCTTAGGAAATCTATTGGAGGCAGAAGCCGTCAAGGGTAGCTTAGGGTTAGGGTTAGGGTTAGGGTGAGGGTTAGGGTACGGCTTAGGGTACGGGTTCGGGGAGGGGTTCGGGTAGGGCTTAGGCTATGGGTTAGGGTTAGGGTTAGGGTTAGTGTTAGGGTTAGGGCTCGGTTTAGGGTACGGGTTAGGATTAGGGTACGCGTTAGGGTTAGGGTAGGGGTTAGGGTTAGGGTATGCGATAGGGTGAGGTTAGTTATTAAACCTATCCCACTCTCTAGATACCCCTTAGCACGTAAAGTAAAATTATTTGGGGGTCCAGCCATGGAGAAGAGTTTAGACACTAGGAGAAGATAAGGAACACACCCATTATCAAGAAATCACATAAGGATTCACTTTTTAACCTGTTCCTTAAAACACTAGTGCTTAGGAAATCTATTGGAGGCAGAAGCCGTCAAGGGTAGCTTAGGGTTAGGGTTAGGGTTAGGGTGAGGGTTAGGGTACGGCTTACGATACGGGTTCGGGGAGGGGTTCGGGTAGGGCGTAGGGTATGGGTTAGGGTTAGGGTTAGGGCTAGTGTTAGGGTTAGGGCTCGGTTTAGGGTACGGGTTAGGATTAGGGTATGCGTTAGGGTTAGGGTAGGGGTTAGGGTTAGGGTACGCGTTAGGGTGAGGGTAGTTATTAAACCTATCCCACTCTCTAGATACCCCTTAGCACGTAAAGGAATATTATTTGGGGTCCAGCCATGGAGAAGAGTTTAGACACGAGGAGAAGATAAGGAACACACCCATTATCAAGAAATCACATTAGGATTCTCCTTTAAACCTGTTCCTTAAATCACTAGTGCTTAGGAAATCTATTGGAGGCAGAAGCCGTCAAGGGTAGCTTAGGGTTAGGGTTAGGGTTAGGGTGAGGGTTAGGGTACGGCTTAGGGTACGGGTTCGGGGAGGGGTTCGGGTAGGGCGTAGGGTATGTGTTAGAGTTAGGGTTAGGGTTAGTGTTAGGGTTAGGGCTCAGTTTAGGGTACGGTTTAGGATTAGGGTACGCGTTAGTGTTACGGTAGGGGTTAGGGTTAGGGTACGCTTTAGGGTGAGGGTAGTTATTAAACCTATCCCACTCTCTAGATACCCCTTAGCACGTAAAGGAATATTATTTGGGGGTCCAGCCATGGAGAAGGGTTTAGACACTAGGAGAAGATAAGGAACACACCCATTATCAAGAAATCACAATATGATTCTCTTTTTAAACTGTTCCTTAAAACACTAGTGGTTAGGAAATCTATTGGAGGCAGAAGCAGTGAAGGGTAGCTTAGGGTTACGGTTAGGGTTAGGGTGAGGGTTAGGGTACGGCTTAGGGTACGGGTTCGGGGAGGGTTTCGGGTAGGGCGTAGGGTATGGGTTAGGGTTAGGGTTAGGGTTAGTGTTAGGGTTAGGGCTCGGTTTAGGGTATGGGTTAGGATTAGGGTACTCGTTAGGGTTAGGGTAGCGGTTAGGGTTAGGGTACGCGTTAGGGTGAAGGTAGTTATTAAACCTATCCGACTCTCTAGATACCCCTTAGCACGTAAAGGAATATTATTTGGAGGTCCAGCCATGGAGAAGAGTTTAGACACGAGGAGAAGATAAGGAACACACCCATTATCAAGAAATCACATTAGGATTCTCTTTTTAACCTGTTCCTTAAAACAATAGTGCTTAGGAAATCTATTGGAGGCAGAAGCAGTCAAGGGTAGCTTAGGGTTAGGGTTAGGGTTAGGGTGAGTTTTAGGGTACGGCTTAGGGTACGGGTTTGGGGAGGGTTTCGGGTAGAGCGTAGGGTATGGTTTAGGGTTAGGGTTAGGGCTAGTGTTAGGGTTAGGGCTCGGTTTAGGGTACGGGTTAGAATTAGTGTACGCGTTAGGGTTAGGGTAGGGGTTAGGGTTAGGGTACGCGTTAGGGTGAGGGTAGTTATTAAACCTATCCCACTCTCTAGATACCCCTTAGCACGTAAAGGAATATTATTTGGGGGTCCAGCCATGGAGAAGAGTTTAGACACGAGGAGAAGATAAGGAACACACCCATTATCAAGAAATCACATTAGGATTCTCTTTTTAACCTGTTCCTTAAAACACTAGTGCTTAGGAAATCTATTGGAGGCAGAAGCCGTCAAGGGTAGCTTAGGGGTAGGGTTAGGGTTAGGGTGAGGGTTAGGGTACGGTTTAGGGTACGGGTTCAGGGAGGGGTTCGGGTAGGGCGTAGGGTATGGGTTAGGGTTAGGGTTAGAGTTAGTGTTAGGGTTAGGGCTCGGTTTAGGGTACGGGTTAGGATTAGGGTACGCGCTAGGGTTAGGGTAGGGGTTAGGGTTAGGGTACGCGTTAGGGTGAGGGTAGTTATTAAACCTATCACACTCTCTAGATACCCCTTAGCACATAAAGGAATATTATTTGGGGGTCCAGCCATGGAGAAGAGTTTAGACACGAGGAGAACACAAGGAACACACCCATTATCAAGAAATCACATTAGGATTCTCTTTTTAACATGTTCCTTAAAACACTAGTGCTTAGGAAATCTATTGGAGGCAGAAGCCGTCAAGGGTAGCTTAGGGTTAGGGTTAGGGTTAGGGTGAGGGTTAGGGTACGGCTTAGGGTACGGGTTCGGGAAGGTGTTCGGGTAGGGCGTAGGGTATGGGTTAGGGTTAGGGTTAGGGCTAGGGTTAGGGTTAGGGCTCGGTTTAGGGTACGGGTTAGGATTAGGGTACGCGTTAGGGTTAGGGTAGGGGTTAGGGTTAGGGTACGCGTTAGGGTGAGGGTAGTTATTAAACCTATCCCATTCTCTAGATACCCCTTAGCACGTAAAGGAATATTATTTGGGGGTCCAGCCATGGAGAAGAGTTTAGACACGAGGAGAAGATAAGGAACACACCCATTATCAAGAAATCACATTAGGATTCTCTTTTTAACCTGTTCCTTAAAACACTTGTGCTTAGGAAATCTATTGGAGGCAGAAGCAGTCAAGAGTAGCTTAGGGATAGGGTTAGGGTTAGGGTACGGCTTAGGGTACGGGTTCTGGGAGGGGTTCGGGTAGGGCGTAGGGTATGGGTTAGAGTTAGGGTTAGGGTTAGTGTTAGGGTTAGCGCTCAGTTTAGGGTACGGGTTAGGATTAGGGTACGCGTTAGTGTTTGGGTAGGGGTTAGGGTTAGGGTACGCTTTAGGGTGAGGGTAGTTATTAAACCTATCCCACTCTCTAGATACCCCTTAGCACGTAAAGGAATATTATTTGGGGGTCCAGCCATGGAGAAGGGTTTAGACACTAGGAGAAGATAAGGAACACACCCATTATCAAGAAATCACAATATGATTCTCTTTTTAAACTCTTCCTTAAAACACTAGTGGTTAGGAAATCTATTGGAGGCAGAAGCAGTCAAGGGTAGCTTAGGGTTAGGGTTAGGGTTGGGGTGAGGTTTAGGGTACGGCTTAGGGTACGGGTTCGGGGAGGGTTTCGAGTAGGGCGTAGGGTATGGGTTAGGGTTAGGGTTAGGGTTAGTGTTAGGGTTAGGGCTCGGTTTAGGGTACGGGTTAGGATTAGGGTACTCGTTAGGGTTAGGGTAGCGGTTAGGGTTAGGGTACGCGTTACGGTGAGGGTAGTTATTAAACCTATCCCACTCTCTAGATACCCCTTACCACGTAAAGGAATATTATTTGGGGGTCCAGCCATGGAGAAGAGTTTAGACACGAGGAGAAGATAAGGAACACACCCATTATCAAGAAATCACAATATGATTCTCTTTTTAAACCGTTCCTTAAAACACTAGTGGTTAGGAAATCTATTGGAGGCAGAAGCAGTCAAGGGTAGCTTAGGGTTAGGGTTATGGTTAGGGTGAGGGTTAGGGTATGGCTTAGGGTACGGGTTCGGGGAGGGGTTCGGGTAGTGCGTAGGGTATGGGTTAGGGTTAGGGTTAGGGTTAGTGTTAGGGTTAGGGCTCGGTTTAGGGTACGGGTTAGGATTAGTGTACGCGTTAGGGTTAGGGTAGGGGTTAGGGTTAGGGTAAGCGTTAGGGTGAGGGTAGTTATTAAACCTACCCCACTCTCTAGATACCCCTTAGCACGTAAAGGAATATTACTTGGGGGTCCAGCCATGGAGAAGAGTTTAGACACGAGGAGAAGATAAGGAACACACCCATTATCAAGAAATCACAATATGATTCTCTTTTTAAACTGTTCCTTAAAACTCTAGTGGTTAGGAAATCTATTGGAGGCAGAAGCAGTGAAGGGTAGCTTAGGGTTACGGTTAGGGTTATGGTGAGGGTTAGGGTACGGCTTAGGGTACGGGTTCGGGGAGGGTTTCGGGTAGGGCGTAGGGTATGGGTTAGGGTTAGGGTTAGGGTTAGTGTTAGGGTTAGGGCTCGGTTTAGGGTACGGGTTAGGATTAGGGTACTCGTTAGGGTTAGGGTAGCGGTTAGGGTTAGGGTACGCGTTAGGGTGAGGGTAGTTATTAAACCTATCCCACTCTCTAGATACCCCTTAGCACGTAAAGGAATATTATTTGGGGGTCCAGCCATGGAGAAGAGTTTAGACACGAGGAGAAGATAAGGAACACACCCATTATCAAGAAATCACATTAGGATTCTCCTTTAAACCTGTTCCTTAAATCACTAGTGCTTAGGAAATCTATTGGAGGCAGAAGCCGTCAAGGGTAGCTTAGGGTTAGGGTTAGGGTTAGGGTGAGGGTTAGGGTACGGCTTAGGGTACGGGTTCGGGGAGGGGTTCGGGTAGGGCGTATGGTATGGGTTAGAGTTAGGGTTAGGGTTAGTGTTAGGGTTAGGGCTCAGTTTAGGTTACGGGTTAGGATTAGGGTACGCGTTAGTGTTACGGTAGGGGTTAGGGTTAGGGTACGCTTTAGGGTGAGGGTAGTTATTAAACCTATCCCACTCTCTAGATACCCCTTAGCACGTAAAGGAATATTATTTGGGGGTCCAGCCATGGAGAAGGGTTTAGACACTAGGAGAAGATAAGGAACACACCCATTATCAAGAAATCACAATATGATTCTCTTTTTAAACTGTTCCTTAATACACTAGTGGTTAGGAAATCTATTGGAGGCAGAAGCAGTCAAGGGTAGCTTAGGGTTAGGGTTAGGGTTAGGGTGAGGGTTAGGGTACGGCTTAGGGTACGGGTTCGGAGACGGTTTCGGGTAGGGCGTAGGGTATGGGTTAGGGTTAGGGTTAGGGTTAGTGTTAGGGTTAGGGCTCGGTTTAGGGTACGGGTTAGGATTAGGGTACTCGTTAGGGTTAGGGTAGCGGTTAGGGTTAGGGTACGCGTTAGGGTGAGGGTAGTTATTAAACCTATCACACTCTCTAGATACCCCTTAGCACGTAAAGGAATATTATTTGGGGGTCCAGCCATGGAGAAGAGTTTAGTCACTAGGAGAAGATAAGGAACACACCCATTATCACGAAATCACATTAGGATTCTTTTTTAACCTGTTCCTTAAAACACTAGTGCTTAGGAAATCTATTGGAGGCAGAAGCCGTCAAGGGTAGCTTAGGGGTAGGGTTAGGGTTAGGGTGAGGGTTAGGGTACGGTTTAGGGTACGGGTTCAGGGAGGGGTTCGGGTAGGGCGTAGGGTATGGGTTAGGGTTAGGGTTAGAGTTAGTGTTAGGGTTAGGGCTCGGTTTAGGGTACGGGTTAGGATTAGGGTACGCGCTAGGGTTAGGGTAGGGGTTAGGGTTAGGGTACGCGTTAGGGTGAGGGTAGTTATTAAACCTATCACACTCTCTAGATACCCCTTAGCACATAAAGGAATATTATTTGGGGGTCCAGCCATGGAGAAGAGTTTAGACACGAGGAGAACACAAGGAACACACCCATTATCAAGAAATCACATTAGGATTCTCTTTTTAACATGTTCCTTAAAACACTAGTGCTTAGGAAATCTATTGGAGGCAGAAGCCGTCAAGGGTAGCTTAGGGTTAGGGTTAGGGTTAGGGTGAGGGTTAGGGTACGGCTTAGGGTACGGGTTCGGGAAGGTGTTCGGGTAGGGCGTAGGGTATGGGTTAGGGTTAGGGTTAGGGCTAGGGTTAGGGTTAGGGCTCGGTTTAGGGTACGGGTTAGGATTAGGGTACGCGTTAGGGTTAGGGTAGGGGTTAGGGTTAGGGTACGCGTTAGGGTGAGGGTAGTTATTAAACCTATCCCATTCTCGAGATACCCCTTAGCACGTAAAGGAATATTATTTGGGGGTCCAGCCATGTAGAAGAGTTTAGACACGAGGAGAAGATAAGGAACACACCCATTATCAAGAAATCACATTAGGATTCTCTTTTTAACCTGTTCCTTAAAACACTTGTGCTTAGGAAATCTATTGGAGGCAGAAGCAGTCAAGGGTAGCTTAGGGATAGGGTTAGGGTTAGGGTACGGCTTAGGGTACGGGTTCTGGGAGGGGTTCGGGTAGGGCGTAGGGTATGGGTTAGAGTTAGGGTTAGGGTTAGTGTTAGGGTTAGCGCTCAGTTTAGGGTACGGGTTAGGATTAGGGTACGCGTTAGTGTTTGGGTAGGGGTTAGGGTTAGGGTACGCTTTAGGGTGAGGGTAGTTATTAAACCTATCCCACTCTCTAGATACCCCTTAGCACGTAAAGGAATATTATTTGGGGGTCCAGCCATGGAGAAGGGTTTAGACACTAGGAGAAGATAAGGAACACACCCATTATCAAGAAATCACAATATGATTCTCTTTTTAAACTCTTCCTTAAAACACTAGTGGTTAGGAAATCTATTGGAGGCAGAAGCAGTCAAGGGTAGCTTAGGGTTAGGGTTAGGGTTGGGGTGAGGTTTAGGGTACGGCTTAGGGTACGGGTTCGGGGAGGGTTTCGAGTAGGGCGTAGGGTATGGGTTAGGGTTAGGGTTAGGGTTAGTGTTAGGGTTAGGGCTCGGTTTAGGGTACGGGTTAGGATTAGGGTACTCGTTAGGGTTAGGGTAGCGGTTAGGGTTAGGGTACGCGTTAGGGTGAGGGTAGTTATTAAACCTATCCCACTCTCTAGATACCCCTTACCACGTAAAGGAATATTATTTGGGGGTCCAGCCATGGAGAAGAGTTTAGACACGAGGAGAAGATAAGGAACACACCCATTATCAAGAAATCACAATATGATTCTCTTTTTAAACCGTTCCTTAAAACACTAGTGGTTAGGAAATCTATTGGAGGCAGAAGCAGTCAAGGGTAGCTTAGGGTTAGGGTTATGGTTAGGGTGAGGGTTATGGTATGGCTTAGGGTACGGGTTCGGGGAGGGGTTCGGGTAGTGCGTAGGGTATGGTTTAGGGTTAGGGTTAGGGTTAGTGTTAGGGTTAGGGCTCGGTTTAGGGTACGGGTTAGGATTAGTGTACGCGTTAGGGTTAGGGTAGGGGTTAGGGTTAGGGTACGCGTTAGGGTGAGGGTAGTTATTAAACCTATCCCACTCTCTAGATACCCCTTAGGACGTAAAGGAATATTATTTGGGGGTCCAGCCATGGAGAAGAGTTTAGACACGAGGAGAAGATAAGGAACACACCCATTATCAAGAAATCACATTAGGATTCTCCTTTAAACCTGTTCCTTAAATCACTAGTGCTTAGGAAATCTATTGGAGGCAGAAGCCGTCAAGGGTAGCTTAGGGTTAGGGTTAGGGTTAGGGTGAGGGTTAGGGTACGGCTTAGGGTACGGGTTCGGGGAGGGGTTCGGGTAGGGCGTATGGTATGGGTTAGAGTTAGGGTTAGGGTTAGTGTTAGGGTTAGGGCTCAGTTTAGGTTACGGGTTAGGATTAGGGTACGCGTTAGTGTTACGGTAGGGGTTAGGGTTAGGGTACGCTTTAGGGTGAGGGTAGTTATTAAACCTATCCCACTCTCTAGATACCCCTTAGCACGTAAAGGAATATTATTTGGGGGTCCAGCCATGGAGAAGAGTTTAGACACTAGGAGAAGATAAGGAACACACCCATTATCAAGAAATCACAATATGATTCTCTTTTTAAACTGTTCCTTAAAACACTAGTGGTTAGGAAATCTATTGGAGGCAGAAGCAGTGAAGGGTAGCTTAGGGTTACGGTTAGGGTTAGGGTGAGGGTTAGGGTACGGCTTACGGTACGGGTTCGGGGAGGGTTTCGGGTAGGGCGTAGGGTATGGGTTAGGGTTAGGGTTAGGGTTAGTGTTAGGGTTAGGGCTCGGTTTAGGGTATGGGTTAGGATTAGGGTACTCGTTAGGGTTAGGGTAGCGGTTAGGGTTAGGGTACGCGTTAGGGTGAAGGTAGTTATTAAACCTATCCCACTCTCTAGATACCCCTTAGCACGTAAAGGAATATTATTTGGGGGTCCAGCCATGGAGAAGAGTTTAGACACGAGGAGAAGATAAGGAACACACCCATTATCAAGAAATCACATTAGGATTCTCTTTTTAACCTGTTCCTTAAAACCCTAGTGCTTAGGAAATCTATTGGAGGCAGAAGCCGTCAAGGGTAGCTTAGGGTTAGGGTTAGGGTTAGGGTGAGGGTTAGGGTACGGCTTAGGGTACGGGTTCGGGGAGGGGTTCGGGTAGGGCTTAGGCTATGTGTTAGGGTTAGGGTTAGGGTTAGTGTTAGGGTTAGGGCTCGGTTTAGGGTACGGGTTAGGATTAGGGTACGCGTTAGGGTTAGGGTAGGGGTTAGGGTTAGGGTATGCGATAGGGTGAGGTTAGTTATTAAACCTATCCCACTCTCTAGATACCCCTTAGCACGTAAAGGAATATTATTTGGGGGTCCAGCCATGGAGAAGAGTTTAGACACTAGGAGAAGATAAGGAACACACCCATTATCAAGAAATCACATTAGGATTCTCTTTTTAACCTGTTCCTTAAAACACTAGTGCTTAGGAAATCTATTGGAGGCAGAAGCCGTCAAGGGTAGCTTAGGGTTAGGGTTAGGGTTAGGGTGAGGGTTAGGGTACGGCTTACGATACGGGTTCGGGGAGGGGTTCGTGTAGGGCGTAGGGTATGGGTTAGGGTTAGGGTTAGGGTTAGTGTTAGGGTTAGGGCTCGGTTTAGGGTATGGGTTAGGATTAGGGTACTCGTTAGGGTTAGGGTAGCGGTTAGGGTTAGGGTACGCGTTAGGGTGAAGGTAGTTATTAAACCTATCCCACTCTCTAGATACCCCTTAGCACGTAAAGGAATATTATTTGGGGGTCCAGCCATGGAGAAGAGTTTAGACACGAGGAGAAGATAAGGAACACACCCATTATCAAGAAATCACATTAGGATTCTCTTTTTAACCTGTTCCTTAAAACACTAGTGCTTAGGAAATCTATTGGAGGCAGAAGCCGTCAAGGGTAGCTTAGGGTTAGGGTTAGGGTTAGGGTGAGGGTTAGGGTACGGCTTAGGGTACGGGTTCGGGGAGGGTTAGGGTTAGGGTTAGGGTTAGGGTTAGGGTTAGGGTACGCGTTAGTGTTAGCGTAGGGGTTAGGGTTAGGGTACGCTTTAGGGTGAGGGTAGTTATTAAACCTATCCCACTCTCTAGATACCCCTTAGCACGTAAAGGAATATTATTTGGGGGTCCAGCCATGGAGAAGGGTTTAGACACTAGGAGAAGATAAGGAACACACCCATTATCAAGAAATCACATTAGGATTCTCTTTTTAAACTGTTCCTTAAAACACTAGTGGTTAGGAAATCTATTGGAGGCAGAAGCAGTGAAGGGTAGCTTAGGGTTACGGTTAGGGTTAGGGTGAGGGTTAGGGTACGGCTTAGGGTACGGGTTCGGGGAGGGTTTCGGGTAGGGCGTAGGGTATGGGTTAGGGTTAGGGTTAGGGTTAGTGTTAGGGTTAGGGCTCGGTTTAGGGTACGGGTTAGGATTAGGGTACTCGTTAGGGTTAGGGTAGCGGTTAGGGTTAGGGTACGCGTTAGGGTGAGGGTAGTTATTAAACCTATCCCACTCTCTAGATACCCCTTAGCACGTATAGGAATATTATTTGGGGGTCCAGCCATGGAGAAGAGTTTAGACACGAGGAGAAGATAAGGAACACACCCATTATCAAGAAATCACATTAGGATTCTCCTTTAAACCTGTTCCTTAAATCACTAGTGCTTAGGAAATCTATTGGAGGCAGAAGCCGTCAAGGGTAGCTTAGGGTTAGGGTTAGGGTTAGGGTGAGGGTTAGGGTACGGCTTAGGGTACGGGTTCGGGGAGGGGTTCGGGTAGGGCGTAGGGTATGGGTTAGAGTTAGGGTTAGGGTTAGTGTTAGGGTTAGGGCTCAGTTTAGGTTATGGGTTAGGATTAGGGTACGCGTTAGTGTTACGGTAGGTGTTAGGGTTAGGGTACGCTTTAGGGTGAGGGTAGTTATTAAACCTATCCCACTCTCTAGATACCCCTTAGCACGTAAAGGAATATTATTTGGGGGTCCAGCCATGGAGAAGAGTTTAGACACTAGGAGAAGATAAGGAACACACCCATTATCACGAAATCACATTAGGATTCTCTTTTTAACCTGTTCCTTAAAACACTAGTGGTTAGGAAATCTATTGGAGGCAGAAGCAGTCAAGGGTAGCTTAGGGTTAGGGTTAGGGTTAGGGTGAGGTTTAGGGTACGGCTTAGGGTACGGGTTCGGGGAGGGTTTCGGGTAGGGCGTAGGGTATGTGTTAGGGTTAGGGTTAGGGTTAGTGTTAGGGTTAGGGCTCGGTTTAGGGTACGGGTTAGGATTAGGGTACTCGTTAGGGTTAGGGTAGCGGTTAGGGTTAGGGTACGCGTTAGGGTGAGGGTAGTTATTAAACCTATCACACTCTCTAGATACCCCTTAGCACGTAAAGGAATATTATTTGGGGGTCCAGCCATGGAGAATAGTTTAGACATTAGAAGAAGATAAGGAACACACCCATTATCACGAAATCACATTAGGATTCTCTTTTTAACCTGTTCCTTAAAACACTAGTGCTTAGGAAATCTATTGGAGGCAGAATCAGTCAAGGGTAGCTTAGGGTTAGGGTTAGGGTTAGGGTGAGGGTTAGGGTACGGGTTTGGGGAGGGGTTCGGGTAGGGCGTAGGATATGGGTTAGGGTTAGGGTTAGGGTTAGTGTTAGGGTTAGGGCTCGGTTTAGGGTACGGGTTAGGATTAGGGTACTCGTTAGGGTTAGGGTAGCAGTTAGGGTTAGGGTACGCGTTAGGGTGAGGGTAGTTATTAAACCTATCACACTCTCTAGATACCACTTAGCACGTAAAGGAATATTATTTGGGGGTCCAGCCATGGAGAAGAGTTTAGTCACTAGGAGAAGATAAGGAACACACCCATTATCACGAAATCACATTAGGATTCTTTTTTAACCTGTTCCTTAAAACACTAGTGCTTAGGAAATCTATTGGAGGCAGAAGCCGTCAAGGGTAGCTTAGGGTTAGGGTTAGGGTTAGGGTGAGTGTTAGGGTACGGCTTAGGGTACGGATTCGGGGAGGGGTTCGGGTAGGGCGTAGGGTATGGGTTAGGGTTAGGGTTAGGGCTAGTGTTAGGGTTAGGGCTCGGTTTAGGGTACGGGTTAGGATTAGTGTACGCGTTAGGGTTAGGGTAGGGGTTAGAGTTAGGGTACGCGTTAGGGTGAGGGTAGTTATTAAACCTATCCCACTCTCTAGATACCCCTTAGCACGTAAAGGAATATTATTTGGGGGTCCAGCCATGGAGAAGAGTTTAGACACGAGGAGAAGATAAGGAACACACCCATTATCAAGAAATCACATTAGGATTCTCTTTTTAACCTGTTCCTTAAAACACTAGTGCTTAGTAAATCTATTGGAGGCAGAAGCCGTCAAGGGTAGCTTAGGGTTAGGGTTAGGGTTAGGGTGAGGGTTAGGGTACGGTTTAGGGTACGGGTTCAGGGAGGGGTTCGGGTAGGGCGTAGGGTATGGGTTAGGGTTAGGGTTAGAGTTATTGTTAGGGTTAGGGCTCGGTTTAGGGTACGGGTTAGGATTAGGGTACGCGCTACGGTTAGGGTAGGGGTTAGGGTTAGGGTACGCGTTAGGGTGAGGGTAGTTATTAAACCTATCACACTCTCTAGATACCCCTTAGCACATAAAGGAATATTATTTAGGGGTCCAGCCATGGAGAAGAGTTTAGACACGAGGAGAACACAAGGAACACACCCATTATCAAGAAATCACATTAGGATTCTCTTTTTAACATGTTCCTTAAAACACTAGTGCTTAGGAAATCTATTGGAGGCAGAAGCCGTCAAGGGTAGCTTAGGGTTAGGGTTAGGGTTAGGGTGAGGGTTAGGGTACGGCTTAGGGTACGGGTTCGGGGAGGTGTTCAGGTAGGGCGTAGGGTATGGGTTAGGGTTAGGGTTAGGGCTAGGGTTAGGGTTAGGGCTCGGTTTAGGGTACGGGTTAGGATTAGGGTACGCGTTAGGGTTAGGGTAGGGGTTAGGGTTAGGGTACGCGTTAGGGTGAGGGTAGTTATTAAACCTATCCCATTCTCTAGATACCCCTTAGCACGTAAAGGAATATTATTTGGGGGTCCAGCCATGGAGAAGAGTTTAGACACGAGGAGAAGATAAGGAACACACCCATTATCAAGAAATCACATTAGGATTCTCTTTTTAACCTGTTCCTTAAAACACTTGTGCTTAGGAAATCTATTGGAGGCAGAAGCAGTCAAGGGTAGCTTAGGGATAGGGTTAGGGTTAGGGTACGGCTTAGGGTACGGGTTCGGGGAGGGGTTCGGGTAGGGCGTAGGGTATGGGTTAGGGTTAGGGTTAGGGTTAGTGTTAGGGTTAGGGCTCGGTTTAGGGTACGGGTTAGGATTAGGTTACGCGTTAGTGTTAGGGTAGTGGTTAGGGTTAGGGTACGCTTTAGGGTGAGGGTAGTTATTAAACCTATCCCACTCTCTAGATACCCATTAGCACGTAAAGGAATATTATTTGGGGGTCCAGCCATGGAGAAGAGTTTAGACACTAGGAGAAAATAAGGAACACACCCATTATCACGAAATCACATTAGGATTCTCTTTTTAACATTTTCCTTAAAACACTAGTGCTTAGGAAATCTATTGGAGGCGGAAGCAGTCAAGGGTAGCTTAGGGTTAGGGTTAGGGTTAGGGTGAGGGTTAGGGTATGGCTTAGGGTACGGGTTCGGGGAGGGGTTCGGGTAGGGCGTAGGGTATGGGTTAGGGTTAGTGTTAGGGATAGTGTTAGGGTTAGGGCTCGGTTTAGGGTACGGGTTAGGATTAGGGTATGCGTTAGGGTTAGGGTAGGGGTTAGGGTTAGGATACGCGTTAGGGTGAGGGTAGTTATTAAACCTATCCCACTCTCTAGATACACCTTAGCACGTAAAGGAATATTATTTGGGGGTCCAGCCATGGAGAAGAGTTTAGACACGAGGAGAAGATAAGGAACACACCCATTATCAAGAAATCACATTAGGATTCTCTTTTAAACCTGTTCCTTAAATCACTAGTGCTTAGGAAATCTAATGGAGGCAGAATCAGTCAAGGGTAGCTTAGGGTTAGGGTTAGGGTTAGGGTGAGGGTTAGGGTACGGGTTAGGGGAGGGGTTCGGGTAGGGCGTAGGATATGGGTTAGGGTTAGGGTTAGGGTTAGTGTTAGGGTTAGGGCTCGGTTTAGGGTACGGGTTAGGATTAGGGTACTCGTTAGGGTTAGGGTAGCAGTTAGGGTTAGGGAACGCGTTAGGGTGAGGGTAGTTATTAAACCTATCACACTCTCTAGATACCACTTAGCACGTAAAGGAATATTATTTGGGGGTCCAGCCATGGAGAAGAGTTTAGACACGAGGAGAAGATAAGGAACACACCCATTATCAAGAAATCACATTAGGATTCTCTTTTTAACCTGTTCCTTAAAACACTAGTGCTTAGGAAATCTATTGGAGGCAGAAGCCGTCAAGGGTAGCTTAGGGTTAGGGTTAGGGTTAGGGTGAGGGTTAGGGTACGGCTTAGGGTACGGGTTCGGGGAGGGTTAGGGTTAGGGTTAGGGTACGCGTTAGTGTTAGCGTAGGGGTTAGGGTTAGGGTACGCTTTAGGGTGAGGGTAGTTATTAAACCTATCCCACTCTCTAGATACCCCTTAGCACGTAAAGGAATATTATTTGGGGGTCCAGCCATGGAGAAGGGTTTAGACACTAGGAGAAGATAAGGAACACACCCGTTATCAAGAAATCACATTAGGATTCTCTTTTTAAACTGTTCCTTAAAACACTAGTGGTTAGGAAATCTATTGGAGGCAGAAGCAGTGAAGGGTAGCTTAGGGTTACGGTTAGGGTTAGGGTGAGGGTTAGGGTACGGCTTAGGGTACGGGTTCGGGGAGGGTTTCGGGTAGGGCGTAGGGTATGGGTTAGGGTTAGGGTTAGGGTTAGTGTTAGGGTTAGGGCTCGGTTTAGGGTACGGGTTAGGATTAGGGTACTCGTTAGGGTTAGGGTAGCGGTTAGGGTTAGGGTACGCGTTAGGGTGAGGGTAGTTATTAAACCTATCCCACTCTCTAGATACCCCTTAGCACGTATAGGAATATTATTTGGGGGTCCAGCCATGGAGAAGAGTTTAGACACGAGGAGAAGATAAGGAACACACCCATTATCAAGAAATCACATTAGGATTCTCCTTTAAACCTGTTCCTTAAATCACTAGTGCTTAGGAAATCTATTGGAGGCAGAAGCCGTCAAGGGTAGCTTAGGGTTAGGGTTAGGGTTAGGGTGAGGGTTAGGGTACGGCTTAGGGTACGGGTTCGGGGAGGGGTTCGGGTAGGGCGTAGGGTATGGGTTAGAGTTAGGGTTAGGGTTAGTGTTAGGTTTAGGGCTCAGTTTAGGTTACGGGTTAGGATTAGGGTACGCGTTAGTGTTACGGTAGGGGTTAGGGTTAGGGTACGCTTTAGGGTGAGGGTAGTTATTAAACCTATCCCACTCTCTAGATACCCCTTAGCACGTAAAGGAATATTATTTGGGGGTCCAGCCATGGAGAAGAGTTTAGACACGAGGAGAAGATAAGGAACACACCCATTATCACGAAATCACATTAGGATTCTCTTTTTAACCTGTTCCTTAAAACACTAGTGGTTAGGAAATCTATTGGAGGCAGAAGCAGTCAAGGGTAGCTTAGGGTTAGGGTTAGGGTTAGGGTGAGGTTTAGGGTACGGCTTAGGGTACGGGTTCGGGGAGGGTTTCGGGTAGGGCGTAGGGTATGTGTTAGGGTTAGGGTTAGGGTTAGTGTTAGGGTTAGGGCTCGGTTTAGGGTACGGGTTAGGATTAGGGTACTCGTTAGGGTTAGGGTAGCGGTTAGGGTTAGGGTACGCGTTAGGGTGAGGGTAGTTATTAAACCTATCACACTCTCTAGATACCCCTTAGCACGTAAAGGAATATTATTTGGGGGTCCAGCCATGGAGAATAGTTTAGACATTAGGAGAAGATAAGGAACACACCCATTATCACGAAATCACATTAGGATTCTCTTTTTAACCTGTTCCTTAAAACACTACTGCTTAGGAAATCTATTGGAGGCAGAATCAGTCAAGGGTAGCTGAGGGTTAGGGTTAGGGTTAGGGTGAGGGTTAGGGTACGGGTTCGGGGAGGGGTTCGGGTAGGGCGTAGGATATGGGTTAGGGTTAGGGTTAGGGCTAGTGTTAGGGTTAGGGCTCGGTTTAGGGTACGGGTTAGGATTAGTGTACGCGTTAGGGTTAGGGTAGGGGTTAGGGTTAGGGTACGCGTTAGGGTGAGGGTAGTTATTAAACCTATCCCACTCTCTAGATACCCCTTAGCACGTAAAGGAATATTATTTGGGGGTCCAGCCATGGAGAAGAGTTTAGACACGAGGAGAAGATAAGGAACACACCCATTATCAAGAAATCACATTAGGATTCTCTTTTTAACCTGTTCCTTAAAACACTAGTGCTTAGTAAATCTATTGGAGGCAGAAGCCGTCAAGGGTAGCTTAGGGTTAGGGTTAGGGTTAGGGTGAAGGTTAGGGTACGGTTTAGGGTACGGGTTCAGGGAGGGGTTCGGGTAGGGCGTAGGGTATGGGTTAGGGTTAGGGTTAGAGTTATTGTTAGGGTTAGGGCTCGGTTTAGGGTACGGGTTAGGATTAGGGTACGCGCTACGGTTAGGGTAGGGGTTAGGGTTAGGGTACGCGTTAGGGTGAGGGTAGTTATTAAACCTATCACACTCTCTAGATACCCCTTAGCACATAAAGGAATATTATTTAGGGGTCCAGCCATGGAGAAGAGTTTAGACACGAGGAGAACACAAGGAACACACCCTTTATCAAGAAATCACATTAGGATTCTCTTTTTAACATGTTCCTTAAAACACTAGTGCTTAGGAAATCTATTGGAGGCAGAAGCCGTCAAGGGTAGCTTAGGGTTAGGGTTAGGGTTAGGGTGAGGGTTAGGGTACGGCTTAGGGTACGGGTTCGGGGAGGTGTTCAGGTAGGGCGTAGGGTATGGGTTAGGGTTAGGGTTAGTGCTAGGGTTAGGGTTAGGGCTCGGTTTAGGGTACGGGTTAGGATTAGGTTACGCGTTAGTGTTAGGGTAGTGGTTAGGGTTAGGGTACGCTTTAGGGTGAGGGTAGTTATTAAACCTATCCCACTCTCTAGATACCCCTTAGCACGTAAAGGAATATTATTTGGGGGTCCAGCCATGGAGAAGAGTTTAGACACTAGGAGAAGATAAGGAACACACCCATTATCACGAAATCACATTAGGATTCTCTTTTTAACATTTTCCTTAAAACACTAGTGCTTAGGAAATCTATTGGAGGCAGAAGCAGTCAAGGGTAGCTTAGGGTTAGGGTTAGGGTTAGGGTGAGGGTTAGGGTACGGCTTAGGGTACGGGTTCGGAGACGGTTTCGGGTAGGGCGTAGGGTATGGGTTAGGGTTAGGGTTAGGGTTAGTGTTAGGGTTAGGGCTCGGTTTAGGGTACGGGTTAGGATTAGGGTACTCGTTAGGGTTAGCGTAGCGGTTAGGGTTAGGGTACGCGTTAGGGTGAGGGTAGTTATTAAACCTATCACACTCTCTAGATACCCCTTAGCACGTAAAGGAATATTATTTGGGGGTCCAGCCATGGAGAAGAGTTTAGACACGAGGAGAAGATAAGGAACACACCCATTATCAAGAAATCACATTAGGATTCTCTTTTTAACCTGTTCCTTAAAACACTAGTGCTTAGGAAATCTATTGGAGGCAGAAGCCGTCAAGGGTAGCTTAGGGTTAGGGTTAGGGTTAGGGTGAGGGTTAGGGTACGGTTTAGGGTACGGGTTCAGGGAGGGGTTCGGGTAGGGCGTAGCGTATGGGTTAGGGTTAGGGTTAGGGTTAGTGTTAGGGTTATGGCTCGGTTTAGGGTACGGGTTAGGATTAGGGTATGCGCTAGGGTTAGGGTAGGGGTTAGGGTTAGGGTACGCGTTAGGGTGAGGGTAGTTATTAAACCTATCACACTCTCTAGATACCCCTTAGCACATAAAGGAATATTATTTGGGGGTCCAGCCATGGAGAAGAGTTTAGACACGAGGAGAACACAAGGAACACACCCATTATCAAGAAATCACATTAGGATTCTCTTTTTAACATGTTCCTTAAAACACTAGTGCTTAGGAAATCTATTGGAGGCAGAAGCCGTCAAGGGTAGCTTAGGGTTAGGGTTAGGGTAAGGGTTAGGGTGAGGGTTAGGGTACGGCTTAGGGTACGGGTTAGGGGAGGGGTTTGGGTAGGGCGTAGGGTATGGGTTAGGGTTAGGGTTAGGGCTAGTTTTAAGGTTAGGGCTCGGTTTAGGGTACGGGTTAGGATTAGGGTACGCGTTAGGGTTAGGGTAGGGGTTAGGGTTAGGGTACGCGTTAGGGTGAGGGTAGTTATTAAACCTATCCCACTCTCTAGATACCCCTTAGCACGTAAAGGAATATTATTTGGGGGTCCAGCCATGGAGAAGAGTTTAGACACGAGGAGAAGATAAGGAACACACCCATTATCACGAAATCACATTAGGATTCTCTTTTTAACATTTTCCTTAAAACACTAGTGCTTAGGAAATCTATTGGAGGCAGAAGCAGTCAAGGGTAGCTTAGGGTTAGGGTTAGGGTTAGGGTGAGGGTTAGGGTACGGCTTAGGGTACGGGATCGGAGACGGTTTCGGGTAGGGCGTAGGGTATGGGTTAGGGTTAGGGTTAGGGTTAGTGTTAGGGTTAGGGCTCGGTTTAGGGTACGGGTTAGGATTAGGGTACTCGTTAGGGTTAGCGTAGCGGTTAGGGTTAGGGTACGCGTTAGGGTGAGGGTAGTTATTAAACCTATCACACTCTCTAGATACCCCTTAGCACGTAAAGAAATATTATTTGGGGGTCCAGCCATGGAGAAGAGTTTAGACACGAGGAGAAGATAAGGAACACACCCATTATCAAGAAATCACATTAGGATTCTCTTTTTAACCTGTTCCTTAAAACACTAGTGCTTAGGAAATCTATTGGAGGCAGAAGCCGTCAAGGGTAGCTTAGGGTTAGGGTTAGGGTTAGGGTGAGGGTTAGGGTACGGTTTAGGGTACGGGTTCAGGGAGGGTTTCGGGTAGGGCGTAGTGTATTGGTTAGGGTTAGGGTTAGAGTTAGTGTTAGGGTTAGGGCTCGGTTTAGGGTACGGGTTAGGATTAGGGTATGCGTTAGGGTTAGGGTAGGGGTTAGGGTTAGGGTACGCGTTAGGGTGAGGGTAGTTATTAAACCTATCCCACTCTCTAGATACCCCTTAGC
Organism: Balaenoptera acutorostrata; assembly: GCF_949987535.1. NCBI lineage: Eukaryota > Metazoa > Chordata > Mammalia > Artiodactyla > Balaenopteridae > Balaenoptera > Balaenoptera acutorostrata. The sequence continues at coordinate 33,960 of NW_026645515.1, forward strand.
ACGTAAAGGAATATTATTTGGGGGTCCAGCCATGGAGAAGAGTTTAGACACGAGGAGAAGATAAGGAACACACCCATTATCAAGAAATCACATTAGGATTCTCTTTTTAACCTGTTCCTTAAAACACTTGTGCTTAGGAAACCTATTGGAGGCAGAAGCAGTCAAGGGTAGCTTAGGGTTAGGGTTAGGGTTAGGGTACGGCTTAGGGTACGGGTTCGGGGAGGGGTTCGGGTAGGGCGTAGGGTATGGGTTAGGGTTAGGGTTAGGGCTAGTGTTAGGGTTAGGGCTCGGTTTAGGGTACGGGTTAGGATTAGGGTATGCGTTAGGGTTAGGGTAGGGGTTAGGGTTAGGATACGCGTTAGGGTGAGGGTAGTTATTAAACCTATCCCACTCTCTAGATACCCCTTAGCACGTAAAGGAATATTATTTGGGGGTCCAGCCATGGAGAAGAGTTTAGACACGAGGAGAAGATAAGGAACACACCCATTATCAAGAAATCACATTAGGATTCTTTTTTAAACCTGTTCCTTAAATCACTAGTGCTTAGGAAATCTATTGGAGGCAGAAGCCATCAAGGGTAGCTTAGGGTTAGGGTTAGGGTTAGGGTGAGGGTTAGGGTACGGCTTAGGGTACGGGTTCGGGGAGGGGTTCGGTTAGGGCGTAGGGTATGGGTTAGGGTTAGGGTTAGGGCTAGTGTTAGGTTTAGGGCTCGGTTTAGGTTACGTTTTAGGATTAGTGTACGCGTTAGGGTTAGGGTAGGGGTTAGGGTTAGGGTACGCGTTAGGGTGAGGGTAGTTATTAAACCTATCCCACTCTCTAGATACCCCTTAGCACGTAAAGGAATATTATTTGGGGGTCCAGCCATGGAGAAGAGTTTAGACACGAGGAGAAGATAAGGAACACACCCATTATCAAGAAATCACATTAGGATTCTCTTTTTAACCTGTTCCTTAAAACACTAGTGCTTAGGAAATCTATTGGAGGCAGAAGCCGTCAAGGGTAGCTTAGGGTTAGGGTTAGGGTTAGGGTGAGGGTTAGGGTACGGATTAGGTTACGGGTTCAGGGAGGGGTTCGGGTAGGGCGTAGGGTATGGGTTAGGGTTAGGGTTAGAGTTAGTGTTAGGGTTAGGGCTCGGTTTAGGGTACGGGTTAGGATTAGGGTACGCGCTAGTGTGAGGGTAGGGGTTAGGGTTAGGGTACGCGTTAGGGTGAGGGTAGTTATTAAACCTATCACACTCTCTAGATACCCCTTAGCACATAAAGGAATATTATTTGGGGGTCCAGCCATGGAGAAGAGTTTAGACACGAGGAGAAGATAAGGAACACACCCATTATCAAGAAATCACATTAGGAATCTCTTTTTAACATGTTCCTTAAAACACTAGTGCTTAGGAAATCTATTGGAGGCAGAAGCCGTCAAGGGTAGCTTAGGGTTAGGGTTAGGGTTAGGGTGAGGGTTAGGGTACGGCTTAGGGTACGGGTTCGGGGAAGGGTTCGGGTAGGGCGTAGGGTATGGGTTAGGGTTAGGGTTAAGGCTAGTGTTAGGGTTAGGGCTCGGTTTAGGGTACAGGTTAGGATTAGGGTACGCGTTAGGGTTAGGGTAGGGGTTAGGGTTAGGGTACGCGTTAGGGTGGGGGTAGTTATTAAACCTATCACACTCTCTAGATACCCCTTAGCACGTAAAGGAATATTATTGGGGGTCCAGCCATGGAGAAGAGTTTAGACACTAGGAGAAGATAAGGAACACACCCATTATCACGAAATCACATTAGGATTCTCTTTTTAACATTTTCCTTAAAACACTAGTGCTTAGGAAATCTATTGGAGGCAGAAGCAGTCAAGGGTAGCTTAGGGTTAGGGTTAGGGTTAGGGTGAGGGTTAGGGTACGGCTTAGGGTACGGGTTCGGGGACGGTTTCGGGTAGGGCGTAGGGTATGGGTTAGGGTTAGGGTTAGGGTTAGTGTTAGGGTTAGGGCTCGGTTTAGGGTACGGGTTAGGATTAGGGTACTCGTTAGGGTTAGCGTAGCGGTTAGGGTTAGGGTACGCGTTAGGGTGAGGGTAGTTATTAAACCTATCACACTCTCTAGATACCCCTTAGCACGTAAAGGAATATTATTTGGAGGTCCAGCCATGGAGAAGAGTTTAGACACGAGGAGAAGATAAGGAACACACCCATTATCAAGAAATCACATTAGGATTCTCTTTTTAACCTGTTCCTTAAAACACTAGTGCTTAGGAAATCTATTGGAGGCAGAAGCCGTCAAGGGTAGCTTAGGGTTAGGGTTAGGGTTAGGGTGAGGGTTAGGGTACGGTTTAGGGTACGGGTTCAGGGAGGGGTTCGGGTAGGGCGTAGCGTATGGGTTAGGGTTAGGGTTAGGGTTAGTGTTAGGGTTATGGCTCGGTTTAGGGTACGGGTTAGGATTAGGGTACGCGCTAGGGTTAGGGTAGGGGTTAGGGTTAGGGTACGCGTTAGGGTGAGGGTAGTTATTAAACCTATCACACTCTCTAGATACCCCTTAGCACATAAAGGAATATTATTTGGGGGTCCAGCCATGGAGAAGAGTTTAGACACGAGGAGAACACAAGGAACACACCCATTATCAAGAAATCACATTAGGATTCTCTTTTTAACATGTTCCTTAAAACACTAGTGCTTAGGAAATCTATTGGAGGCAGAAGCCGTCAAGGGTAGCTTAGGGTTAGGGTTAGGGTTAGGGTGAGGGTTAGGGTACGGCTTAGGGTTCGGGTTCGGGGAGGTTTTCGGGTAGGGCGTAGGGTATGGGTTAGGGTTAGGGTTAGGGCTAGGGTTAGGGTTAGGGCTCGGTTTAGGGTACGGGTTAGGATTAGGGTACGCGTTAGGGTTAGGGTAGGGGTTAGGGTTAGGGTACGCGTTAGGGTGAGGGTAGTTATTAAACCTATCCCATTCTCTAGATACCCCTTAGCACGTAAAGGAATATTATTTGGGGGTCCAGCCATGGAGAAGAGTTTAGACACGAGGAGAAGATAAGGAACACACCCATTATCAAGAAATCACATTAGGATTCTCTTTTTAACCTGTTCCTTAAAACACTTGTGCTTAGGAAATCTATTGGAGGCAGAAGCAGTCAAGGGTAGCTTAGGGATAGGGTTAGGGTTAGGGTACGGCTTAGGGTACGGGTTCGGGGAGGGGTTCGGGTAGGGCGTAGGGTATGGGTTAGGGTTAGGGTTAGGGTTAGTGTTAGGGTTAGGGCTCGGTTTTAGGGTACGGGTTAGGATTAGGGTACGCGTTAGTGTTAGGGTAGTGGTTAGGGTTAGGGTAAGCTTTAGGGTGAGGGTAGTTATTAAACCTATCCCACTCTCTAGATACCCCCTTAGCACGTAAAGGAATATTATTTGGGGGGTCCAACCATGGAGAAGAGTTTAGACACTAGGAGAAGATAAGGAACACACCCATTATCAAGAAATCACAATATGATTCCCTTTTTAAACTGTTCCTTAAAACACTAGTGGTTAGGAAATCTATTGGAGGCAGAAGCAGTGAAGGGTAGCTTAGGGTTACGGTTAGGGTTAGGGTGAGGGTTAGGGTACGGCTTAGGGTACGGGTTCGGGGAGGGTTTTCGGGTAGGGCGTAGGGTATGGGTTAGGGTTAGGGATAGGGTTAGTGTTAGGGTTAGGGCTCGGTTTAGGGGTACGGGTTAGGATTAGGGGTACTCGTTAGGGTTAGGGTAGCCGGTTAGGGTTAGGGTACGCGTTATGGTGAGGGTAGTTATTAAACCTATCCCACTCTTTAGATACCCCTTAGCACGTAAAAGAATATTATTTGGGGGTCCAGCCATGGAGAAGAGTTTAGACACGAGGAAAAGATAAGGAACACACCCATTATCAAGAAATCACATTAGGATTCTCCTTTAAACCTGTTCCTTAAATCACTAGTGCTTAGGAAATCTATTGGAGGCAGAAGCCGTCAAGGGTAGCTTAGGGTTAGGGTTAGGGTTAGGGTGAGGGTTAGGGTACGGCTTAGGGTTCGGGTTCGGGGAGGTTTTCGGGTAGGGCGTAGGGTATGGGTTAGGGTTAGGGTTAGGGCTAGGGTTAGGGTTAGGGCTCGGTTTAGGGTACGGGTTAGGATTAGGGTACGCGTTAGGGTTAGGGTAGGGGTTAGGGTTAGGGTACGCGTTAGGGTGAGGGTAGTTATTAAACCTATCCCATTCTCTAGATACCCCTTAGCACGTAAAGGAATATTATTTGGGGGTCCAGCCATGGAGAAGAGTTTAGACACGAGGAGAAGATAAGGAACACACCCATTATCAAGAAATCACATTAGGATTCTCTTTTTAACCTGTTCCTTAAAACACTTGTGCTTAGGAAATCTATTGGAGGCAGAAGCAGTCAAGGGTAGCTTAGGGATAGGGTTAGGGTTAGGGTACGGCTTAGGGTACGGGTTCGGGGAGGGGTTCGGGTAGGGCGTAGGGTATGGGTTAGGGTTAGGGTTAGGGTTAGTGTTAGGGTTAGGGCTCGGTTTAGGGTACGGGTTAGGATTAGGGTACGCGTTAGTGTTAGGGTAGTGGTTAGGGTTAGGGTAAGCTTTAGGGTGAGGGTAGTTATTAAACCTATCCCACTCTCTAGATACCCCTTAGCACGTAAAGGAATATTATTTGGGGGTCCAACCATGGAGAAGAGTTTAGACACTAGGAGAAGATAAGGAACAGACCCATTATCAAGAAATCACAATATGATTCCCTTTTTAAACTGTTCCTTAAAACACTAGTGGTTAGGAAATCTATTGGAGGCAGAAGCAGTGAAGGGTAGCTTAGGGTTACGGTTAGGGTTAGGGTGAGGGTTAGGGTACGGCTTAGGGTACGGGTTCGGGGAGGGTTTCGGGTAGGGCGTAGGGTATGGGTTAGGGTTAGGGATAGGGTTAGTGTTAGGGTTAGGGCTCGGTTTAGGGTACGGGTTAGGATTAGGGTACTCGTTAGGGTTAGGGTAGCGGTTAGGGTTAGGGTACGCGTTATGGTGAGGGTAGTTATTAAACCTATCCCACTCTTTAGATACCCCTTAGCACGTAAAAGAATATTATTTGGGGGTCCAGCCATGGAGAAGAGTTTAGACACGAGGAAAAGATAAGGAACACACCCATTATCAAGAAATCACATTAGGATTCTCCTTTAAACCTGTTCCTTAAATCACTAGTGCTTAGGAAATCTATTGGAGGCAGAAGCCGTCAAGGGTAGCTTAGGGTTAGGGTTAGGGTTAGGGTGAGGGTTAGGGTACGGCTTAGGGTACAGGTTAGGATTAGGGTACGCGTTAGGGTTAGAGTAGGGGTTAGGGTTAGTGTACGCGTTAGGGTGAGGGTAGTTATTAAACCTATGCCACTCTCTAGATACCCCTTAGCACGTACAGGAATATTATTGGGGGTCCAGCCATGGAGAAGAGTTTAGACACTAGGAGAAGATAAGGAACACACCCATTATCACGAAATCACATTAGGATTCTCTTTTTAACATTTTCCTTAAAACACTAGTGCTTAGGAAATCTATTGGAGGCAGAAGCAGTCAAGGGTAGCTTAGGGTTAGGGTTAGGGTTAGGGTGAGGGTTAGGGTACGGCTTAGGGTACGGGTTCGGAGACGGTTTCGGGTAGGGCGTAGGGTATGGGTTAGGGTTAGGGTTAGGGTTAGTGTCAGGGTTAGGGCTCGGTTTAGGGTACGGGTTAGGATTAGGGTACTGGTTAGGGTGAGCGTAGCGGTTAGGGTTAGGGTACGCGTTAGGGTGAGGGTAGTTATTAAACCTATCACACTCTCTAGATACCCCTTAGCACGTAAAGGAATATTATTTGGGGGTCCAGCCATGGAGAAGAGTTTAGACACGAGGAGAAGATAAGGAACACACCCATTATCAAGAAATCACATTAGGATTCTCTTTTTAACATGTTCCTTAAAACACTAGTGCTTAGGAAATCTATTGGAGGCAGAAGCCGTCAAGGGTAGCTTAGGGTTAGGGTTAGGGTTAGGGTGAGGGTTAGGGTACGGCTTAGGGTTCGGGTTCGGGGAGGTTTTCGGGTAGGGCGTAGGGTATGGGTTAGGGTTAGGGTTAGGGCTAGGGTTAGGGTTAGGGCTCGGTTTAGGGTACGGGTTAGGATTAGGGTACGCGTTAGGGTTAGGGTAGGGGTTAGGGTTAGGGTACGCGTTAGGGTGAGGGTAGTTATTAAACCTATCCCATTCTCTAGATACCCCTTAGCACGTAAAGGAATATTATTTGGGGGTCCAGCAATGGAGAAGAGTTTAGACACGAGGAGAAGATAAGGAACACACCCATTATCAAGAAATCACATTAGGATTCTCTTTTTAACCTGTTCCTTAAAACACTTGTGCTTAGGAAATCTATTGGAGGCAGAAGCAGTCAAGGGTAGCTTAGGGATAGGGTTAGGGTTAGGGTACGGCTTAGGGTACGGGTTCGGGGAGGGGTTCGGGTATGGCGTAGGGTATGGGTTAGGGTTAGGGTTAGGGCTAGTGTTAGGGTTAGGGCTCGGTTTAGGGTACGGGTTAGGGGAGGGGTTTGGGTAGGGCGTAGGGTATGGGTTAGGGTTAGGGTTAGGGCTAGTTTTAAGGTTAGGGCTCGGTTTAGGGTACGGGTTAGGATTAGGGTACGCGTTAGGGTTAGGGTAGGGGTTAGGGTTAGGGTACGCGTTAGGGTGAGGGTAGTTATTAAACCTATCCCACTCTCTAGATACCCCTTAGCACGTAAAGGAATATTATTTGGGGTCCAGCCATGGAGAAGAGTTTAGACACGAGGAGAAGATAAGGAACACACCCATTATCAAGGAATCACATTAAGATTCTCCTTTAAACCTGTTCCTTAAATCACTAGTGCTTAGGAAATCTATTGGAGGCAGAAGCCGTCAAGGGTAGCTTAGGGTTAGGGTTAGGGTTAGGGTGAGGGTTAGGGTACGGCTTAGGGTACGGGTTCGGGGAGGGGTTCGGGTAGGGCGTAGGGTATGGGTTAGAGTTAGGGTTAGGATTAGTGTTAGGGTTAGGGCTCAGTTTAGGGTACGGGTTAGGATTAGGGTACGCGTTAGTGTTACGGTAGGGGTTAGGGTTAGGGTACGCTTTAGGGTGAGGGTAGTTATTAAACCTATCCCACTCTCTAGATACCCCTTAGCACGTAAAGGAATATTATTTGGGGGTCCAGCCATGGAGAAGGGTTTAGACACTAGGAGAAGATAAGGAACACACCCATTATCAAGAAATCACAATATGATTCTTTTTTTAAACTGTTCCTTAAAACACTAGTGGTTAGGAAATCTATTGGAGGCAGAAGCAGTGAAGGGTAGCTTAGGGTTACGGTTAGGGTTAGGGTGAGGGTTAGGGTACGGCTTAGGGTACGGGTTCGGGGAGGGGTTCGGGTAGGGCGTAGGGTATGGGTTAGGGTTAGGGTTAGGGTTAGTGTTAGGGTTAGGGCTCGGTTTAGGGTACGGGTTAGGATTAGGGTACTCGTTAGGGTTAGGGTAGCGGTTAGGGTTAGGGTACGCGTTAGGGTGAGGGTAGTTATTAAACCTATCCCACTCTCTAGATACCCCTTAGCACGTAAAGGAATATTATTTGGGGGTCCAGCCATGGAGAAGAGTTTAGACACGAGGAGAAGATAAGGAACACACCCGTTATCAAGAAATCACATTAGGATTCTCTTTTTAACCTGTTCCTTAAAACACTAGTGCTTAGGAAATCTATTGGAGGCAGAAGCCGTCAAGGGTAGCTTAGGGTTAGGGTTAGGGTTAGGGTGAGGGTTAGGGTACGGCTTAGGGTACGGGTTCGGGGAGGGGTTCGGGTAGGGCGTAGGGTATGTGTTAGAGTTAGGGTTAGGGTTAGTGTTAGGGTTAGGGCTCGGTTTAGGGTACGGGTTAGGATTAGGGTATGCGTTAGGGTTAGGGTAGGGGTTAGGGTTAGGGTACGCGTTAGGGTGAGGGTAGTTATTAAACCTATCCCACTCTCTAGATACCCCTTAGCACGTAAAGGAATATTATTTGGGGGTCCAGCCATGGAGAAGAGTTTAGACACGAGGAGAAGATAAGGAACACACCCATTATCAAGAAATCACATTAGGATTCTCTTTTTAACCTGTTCCTTAAAACACTTGTGCTTAGGAAACCTATTGGTGGCAGAAGCAGTCAAGGGTAGCTTAGGGTTAGGGTTAGGGTTAGGGTACGGCTTAGGGTACGGGTTCGGGGAGGGGTTCGGGTAGGGCGTAGGGTATGGGTTAGGGTTAGGGTTAGGGCTAGTGTTAGGGTTAGGGCTCGGTTTAGGGTACGGGTTAGGATTAGGGTATGCGTTAGGGTTAGGGTAGGGGTTAGGGTTAGGATACGCGTTAGGGTGAGGGTAGTTATTAAACCTATCCCACTCTCTAGATACCCCTTAGCACGTAAAGGAATATTATTTGGGGGTCCAGCCATGGAGAAGAGTTTAGACACGAGGAGAAGATAAGGAACACACCCATTATCAAGAAATCACATTAGGATTCTTTTTTAAACCTGTTCCTTAAATCACTAGTGCTTAGGAAATCTATTGGAGGCAGAAGCCATCAAGGGTAGCTTAGGGTTAGGGTTAGGGTTAGGGTGAGGGTTAGGGTACGGCTTAGGGTACGGGTTCGGGGAGGGGTTCGGTTAGGGCGTAGGGTATGGGTTAGGGTTAGGGTTAGGGCTAGTGTTAGGTTTAGGGCTCGGTTTAGGTTACGTTTTAGGATTAGTGTACGCGTTAGGGTTAGGGTAGGGGTTAGGGTTAGGGTACGCGTTAGGGTGAGGGTAGTTATTAAACCTATCCCACTCTCTAGATACCCCTTAGCACGTAAAGGAATATTATTTGGGGGTCCAGCCATGGAGAAGAGTTTAGACACGAGGAGAAGATAAGGAACACACCCATTATCAAGAAATCACATTAGGATTCTCTTTTTAACCTGTTCCTTAAAACACTAGTGCTTAGGAAATCTATTGGAGGCAGAAGCCGTCAAGGGTAGCTTAGGGTTAGGGTTAGGGTTAGGGTGAGGGTTAGGGTACGGATTAGGTTACGGGTTCAGGGAGGGGTTCGGGTAGGGCGTAGGGTATGGGTTAGGGTTAGGGTTAGAGTTAGTGTTAGGGTTAGGGCTCGGTTTAGGGTACGGGTTAGGATTAGGGTACGCGCTAGTGTGAGGGTAGGGGTTAGGGTTAGGGTACGCGTTAGGGTGAGGGTAGTTATTAAACCTATCACACTCTCTAGATACCCCTTAGCACATAAAGGAATATTATTTGGGGGTCCAGCCATGGAGAAGAGTTTAGACACGAGGAGAAGATAAGGAACACACCCATTATCAAGAAATCACATTAGGAATCTCTTTTTAACATGTTCCTTAAAACACTAGTGCTTAGGAAATTTATTGGAGGCAGAAGCCGTCAAGGGTAGCTTAGGGTTAGGGTTAGGGTTAGGGTGAGGGTTAGGGTACGGCTTAGGGTACGGGTTCGGGGAGGGGTTCGGGTAGGGCGTAGGGTATGGGTTAGGGTTAGGGTTAAGGCTAGTGTTAGGGTTAGGGCTCGGTTTAGGGTACAGGTTAGGATTAGGGTACGCGTTAGGGTTAGGGTAGGGGTTAGGGTTAGGGTACGCGTTAGGGTGGGGGTAGTTATTAAACCTATCACACTCTCTAGATACCCCTTAGCACGTAAAGGAATATTATTGGGGGTCCAGCCATGGAGAAGAGTTTAGACACTAGGAGAAGATAAGGAACACACCCATTATCACGAAATCACATTAGGATTCTCTTTTTAACATTTTCCTTAAAACACTAGTGCTTAGGAAATCTATTGGAGGCAGAAGCAGTCAAGGGTAGCTTAGGGTTAGGGTTAGGGTTAGGGTGAGGGTTAGGGTACGGCTTAGGGTACGGGTTCGGGGACGGTTTCGGGTAGGGCGTAGGGTATGGGTTAGGGTTAGGGTTAGGGTTAGTGTTAGGGTTAGGGCTCGGTTTAGGGTACGGGTTAGGATTAGGGTACTCGTTAGGGTTAGCGTAGCGGTTAGGGTTAGGGTACGCGTTAGGGTGAGGGTAGTTATTAAACCTATCACACTCTCTAGATACCCCTTAGCACGTAAAGGAATATTATTTGGAGGTCCAGCCATGGAGAAGAGTTTAGACACGAGGAGAAGATAAGGAACACACCCATTATCAAGAAATCACATTAGGATTCTCTTTTTAACCTGTTCCTTAAAACACTAGTGCTTAGGAAATCTATTGGAGGCAGAAGCCGTCAAGGGTAGCTTAGGGTTAGGGTTAGGGTTAGGGTGAGGGTTAGGGTACGGTTTAGGGTACGGGTTCAGGGAGGGGTTCGGGTAGGGCGTAGCGTATGGGTTAGGGTTAGGGTTAGGGTTAGTGTTAGGGTTATGGCTCGGTTTAGGGTACGGGTTAGGATTAGGGTACGCGCTAGGGTTAGGGTAGGGGTTAGGGTTAGGGTACGCGTTAGGGTGAGGGTAGTTATTAAACCTATCACACTCTCTAGATACCCCTTAGCACATAAAGGAATATTATTTGGGGGTCCAGCCATGGAGAAGAGTTTAGACACGAGGAGAACACAAGGAACACACCCATTATCAAGAAATCACATTAGGATTCTCTTTTTAACATGTTCCTTAAAACACTAGTGCTTAGGAAATCTATTGGAGGCAGAAGCCGTCAAGGGTAGCTTAGGGTTAGGGTTAGGGTTAGGGTGAGGGTTAGGGTACGGCTTAGGGTTCGGGTTCGGGGAGGTTTTCGGGTAGGGCGTAGGGTATGGGTTAGGGTTAGGGTTAGGGCTAGGGTTAGGGTTAGGGCTCGGTTTAGGGTACGGGTTAGGATTAGGGTACGCGTTAGGGTTAGGGTAGGGGTTAGGGTTAGGGTACGCGTTAGGGTGAGGGTAGTTATTAAACCTATCCCATTCTCTAGATACCCCTTAGCACGTAAAGGAATATTATTTGGGGGTCCAGCCATGGAGAAGAGTTTAGACACGAGGAGAAGATAAGGAACACACCCATTATCAAGAAATCACATTAGGATTCTCTTTTTAACCTGTTCCTTAAAACACTTGTGCTTAGGAAATCTATTGGAGGCAGAAGCAGTCAAGGGTAGCTTAGGGATAGGGTTAGGGTTAGGGTACGGCTTAGGGTACGGGTTCGGGGAGGGGTTCGGGTAGGGCGTAGGGTATGGGTTAGGGTTAGGGTTAGGGTTAGTGTTAGGGTTAGGGCTCGGTTTAGGGTACGGGTTAGGATTAGGGTACGCGTTAGTGTTAGGGTAGTGGTTAGGGTTAGGGTAAGCTTTAGGGTGAGGGTAGTTATTAAACCTATCCCACTCTCTAGATACCCCTTAGCACGTAAAGGAATATTATTTGGGGGTCCAACCATGGAGAAGAGTTTAGACACTAGGAGAAGATAAGGAACACACCCATTATCAAGAAATCACAATATGATTCCCTTTTTAAACTGTTCCTTAAAACACTAGTGGTTAGGAAATCTATTGGAGGCAGAAGCAGTGAAGGGTAGCTTAGGGTTACGGTTAGGGTTAGGGTGAGGGTTAGGGTACGGCTTAGGGTACGGGTTCGGGGAGGGTTTCGGGTAGGGCGTAGGGTATGGGTTAGGGTTAGGGATAGGGTTAGTGTTAGGGTTAGGGCTCGGTTTAGGGTACGGGTTAGGATTAGGGTACTCGTTAGGGTTAGGGTAGCGGTTAGGGTTAGGGTACGCGTTATGGTGAGGGTAGTTATTAAACCTATCCCACTCTTTAGATACCCCTTAGCACGTAAAAGAATATTATTTGGGGGTCCAGCCATGGAGAAGAGTTTAGACACGAGGAAAAGATAAGGAACACACCCATTATCAAGAAATCACATTAGGATTCTCCTTTAAACCTGTTCCTTAAATCACTAGTGCTTAGGAAATCTATTGGAGGCAGAAGCCGTCAAGGGTAGCTTAGGGTTAGGGTTAGGGTTAGGGTGAGGGTTAGGGTACGGCTTAGGGTTCGGGTTCGGGGAGGTTTTCGGGTAGGGCGTAGGGTATGGGTTAGGGTTAGGGTTAGGGCTAGGGTTAGGGTTAGGGCTCGGTTTAGGGTACGGGTTAGGATTAGGGTACGCGTTAGGGTTAGGGTAGGGGTTAGGGTTAGGGTACGCGTTAGGGTGAGGGTAGTTATTAAACCTATCCCATTCTCTAGATACCCCTTAGCACGTAAAGGAATATTATTTGGGGGTCCAGCCATGGAGAAGAGTTTAGACACGAGGAGAAGATAAGGAACACACCCATTATCAAGAAATCACATTAGGATTCTCTTTTTAACCTGTTCCTTAAAACACTTGTGCTTAGGAAATCTATTGGAGGCAGAAGCAGTCAAGGGTAGCTTAGGGATAGGGTTAGGGTTAGGGTACGGCTTAGGGTACGGGTTCGGGGAGGGGTTCGGGTAGGGCGTAGGGTATGGGTTAGGGTTAGGGTTAGGGTTAGTGTTAGGGTTAGGGCTCGGTTTAGGGTACGGGTTAGGATTAGGGTACGCGTTAGTGTTAGGGTAGTGGTTAGGGTTAGGGTAAGCTTTAGGGTGAGGGTAGTTATTAAACCTATCCCACTCTCTAGATACCCCTTAGCACGTAAAGGAATATTATTTGGGGGTCCAACCATGGAGAAGAGTTTAGACACTAGGAGAAGATAAGGAACAGACCCATTATCAAGAAATCACAATATGATTCCCTTTTTAAACTGTTCCTTAAAACACTAGTGGTTAGGAAATCTATTGGAGGCAGAAGCAGTGAAGGGTAGCTTAGGGTTACGGTTAGGGTTAGGGTGAGGGTTAGGGTACGGCTTAGGGTACGGGTTCGGGGAGGGTTTCGGGTAGGGCGTAGGGTATGGGTTAGGGTTAGGGATAGGGTTAGTGTTAGGGTTAGGGCTCGGTTTAGGGTACGGGTTAGGATTAGGGTACTCGTTAGGGTTAGGGTAGCGGTTAGGGTTAGGGTACGCGTTATGGTGAGGGTAGTTATTAAACCTATCCCACTCTTTAGATACCCCTTAGCACGTAAAAGAGTATTATTTGGGGGTCCAGCCATGGAGAAGAGTTTAGACACGAGGAAAAGATAAGGAACACACCCATTATCAAGAAATCACATTAGGATTCTCCTTTAAACCTGTTCCTTAAATCACTAGTGCTTAGGAAATCTATTGGAGGCAGAAGCCGTCAAGGGTAGCTTAGGGTTAGGGTTAGGGTTAGGGTGAGGGTTAGGGTACGGCTTAGGGTACAGGTTAGGATTAGGGTACGCGTTAGGGTTAGGGTAGGGGTTAGGGTTAGTGTACGCGTTAGGGTGAGGGTAGTTATTAAACCTATGCCACTCTCTAGATACCCCTTAGCACGTACAGGAATATTATTGGGGGTCCAGCCATGGAGAAGAGTTTAGACACTAGGAGAAGATAAGGAACACACCCATTATCACGAAATCACATTAGGATTCTCTTTTTAACATTTTCCTTAAAACACTAGTGCTTAGGAAATCTATTGGAGGCAGAAGCCGTCAAGGGTAGCTTAGGGTTAGGGTTAGGGTTAGGGTGAGGGTTAGGGTACGGCTTAGGGTTCGGGTTCGGGGAGGTTTTCGGGTAGGGCGTAGGGTATGGGTTAGGGTTAGGGTTAGGGCTAGGGTTAGGGTTAGGGCTCGGTTTAGGGTACGGGTTAGGATTAGGGTACGCGTTAGGGTTAGGGTAGGGGTTAGGGTTAGGGTACGCGTTAGGGTGAGGGTAGTTATTAAACCTATCCCATTCTCTAGATACCCCTTAGCACGTAAAGGAATATTATTTGGGGGTCCAGCCATGGAGAAGAGTTTAGACACGAGGAGAAGATAAGGAACACACCCATTATCAAGAAATCACATTAGGATTCTCTTTTTAACCTGTTCCTTAAAACACTTGTGCTTAGGAAATCTATTGGAGGCAGAAGCAGTCAAGGGTAGCTTAGGGATAGGGTTAGGGTTAGGGTACGGCTTAGGGTACGGGTTCGGGGAGGGGTTCGGGTAGGGCGTAGGGTATGGGTTAGGGTTAGGGTTAGGGTTAGTGTTAGGGTTAGGGCTCGGTTTAGGGTACGGGTTAGGATTAGGGTACGCGTTAGTGTTAGGGTAGTGGTTAGGGTTAGGGTAAGCTTTAGGGTGAGGGTAGTTATTAAACCTATCCCACTCTCTAGATACCCCTTAGCACGTAAAGGAATATTATTTGGGGGTCCAACCATGGAGAAGAGTTTAGACACTAGGAGAAGATAAGGAACACACCCATTATCAAGAAATCACAATATGATTCCCTTTTTAAACTGTTCCTTAAAACACTAGTGGTTAGGAAATCTATTGGAGGCAGAAGCAGTGAAGGGTAGCTTAGGGTTACGGTTAGGGTTAGGGTGAGGGTTAGGGTACGGCTTAGGGTACGGGTTCGGGGAGGGTTTCGGGTAGGGCGTAGGGTATGGGTTAGGGTTAGGGATAGGGTTAGTGTTAGGGTTAGGGCTCGGTTTAGGGTACGGGTTAGGATTAGGGTACTCGTTAGGGTTAGGGTAGCGGTTAGGGTTAGGGTACGCGTTATGGTGAGGGTAGTTATTAAACCTATCCCACTCTTTAGATACCCCTTAGCACGTAAAAGAATATTATTTGGGGGTCCAGCCATGGAGAAGAGTTTAGACACGAGGAAAAGATAAGGAACACACCCATTATCAAGAAATCACATTAGGATTCTCCTTTAAACCTGTTCCTTAAATCACTAGTGCTTAGGAAATCTATTGGAGGCAGAAGCCGTCAAGGGTAGCTTAGGGTTAGGGTTAGGGTTAGGGTGAGGGTTAGGGTACGGCTTAGGGTTCGGGTTCGGGGAGGTTTTCGGGTAGGGCGTAGGGTATGGGTTAGGGTTAGGGTTAGGGCTAGGGTTAGGGTTAGGGCTCGGTTTAGGGTACGGGTTAGGATTAGGGTACGCGTTAGGGTTAGGGTAGGGGTTAGGGTTAGGGTACGCGTTAGGGTGAGGGTAGTTATTAAACCTATCCCATTCTCTAGATACCCCTTAGCACGTAAAGGAATATTATTTGGGGGTCCAGCCATGGAGAAGAGTTTAGACACGAGGAGAAGATAAGGAACACACCCATTATCAAGAAATCACATTAGGATTCTCTTTTTAACCTGTTCCTTAAAACACTTGTGCTTAGGAAATCTATTGGAGGCAGAAGCAGTCAAGGGTAGCTTAGGGATAGGGTTAGGGTTAGGGTACGGCTTAGGGTACGGGTTCGGGGAGGGGTTCGGGTAGGGCGTAGGGTATGGGTTAGGGTTAGGGTTAGGGTTAGTGTTAGGGTTAGGGCTCGGTTTAGGGTACGGGTTAGGATTAGGGTACGCGTTAGTGTTAGGGTAGTGGTTAGGGTTAGGGTAAGCTTTAGGGTGAGGGTAGTTATTAAACCTATCCCACTCTCTAGATACCCCTTAGCACGTAAAGGAATATTATTTGGGGGTCCAACCATGGAGAAGAGTTTAGACACTAGGAGAAGATAAGGAACAGACCCATTATCAAGAAATCACAATATGATTCCCTTTTTAAACTGTTCCTTAAAACACTAGTGGTTAGGAAATCTATTGGAGGCAGAAGCAGTGAAGGGTAGCTTAGGGTTACGGTTAGGGTTAGGGTGAGGGTTAGGGTACGGCTTAGGGTACGGGTTCGGGGAGGGTTTCGGGTAGGGCGTAGGGTATGGGTTAGGGTTAGGGATAGGGTTAGTGTTAGGGTTAGGGCTCGGTTTAGGGTACGGGTTAGGATTAGGGTACTCGTTAGGGTTAGGGTAGCGGTTAGGGTTAGGGTACGCGTTATGGTGAGGGTAGTTATTAAACCTATCCCACTCTTTAGATACCCCTTAGCACGTAAAAGAATATTATTTGGGGGTCCAGCCATGGAGAAGAGTTTAGACACGAGGAAAAGATAAGGAACACACCCATTATCAAGAAATCACATTAGGATTCTCCTTTAAACCTGTTCCTTAAATCACTAGTGCTTAGGAAATCTATTGGAGGCAGAAGCCGTCAAGGGTAGCTTAGGGTTAGGGTTAGGGTTAGGGTGAGGGTTAGGGTACGGCTTAGGGTACAGGTTAGGATTAGGGTACGCGTTAGGGTTAGGGTAGGGGTTAGGGTTAGTGTACGCGTTAGGGTGAGGGTAGTTATTAAACCTATGCCACTCTCTAGATACCCCTTAGCACGTACAGGAATATTATTGGGGGTCCAGCCATGGAGAAGAGTTTAGACACTAGGAGAAGATAAGGAACACACCCATTATCACGAAATCACATTAGGATTCTCTTTTTAACATTTTCCTTAAAACACTAGTGCTTAGGAAATCTATTGGAGGCAGAAGCAGTCAAGGGTAGCTTAGGGTTAGGGTTAGGGTTAGGGTGAGGGTTAGGGTACGGCTTAGGGTACGGGTTCGGTGACGGTTTCGGGTAGGGCGTAGGGTATGGGTTAGGGTTAGGGTTAGGGTTAGTGTCAGGGTTAGGGCTCGGTTTAGGGTACGGGTTA
This sequence comes from Balaenoptera acutorostrata, assembly GCF_949987535.1. Taxonomy (NCBI): domain Eukaryota; kingdom Metazoa; phylum Chordata; class Mammalia; order Artiodactyla; family Balaenopteridae; genus Balaenoptera; species Balaenoptera acutorostrata. The sequence goes on from NW_026645515.1 coordinate 50,450, forward strand.
GGATTAGGGTACTGGTTAGGGTGAGCGTAGCGGTTAGGGTTAGGGTACGCGTTAGGGTGAGGGTAGTTATTAAACCTATCACACTCTCTAGATACCCCTTAGCACGTAAAGGAATATTATTTGGGGGTCCAGCCATGGAGAAGAGTTTAGACACGAGGAGAAGATAAGGAACACACCCATTATCAAGAAATCACATTAGGATTCTCTTTTTAACATGTTCCTTAAAACACTAGTGCTTAGGAAATCTATTGGAGGCAGAAGCCGTCAAGGGTAGCTTAGGGTTAGGGTTAGGGTTAGGGTGAGGGTTAGGGTACGGCTTAGGGTTCGGGTTCGGGGAGGTTTTCGGGTAGGGCGTAGGGTATGGGTTAGGGTTAGGGTTAGGGCTAGGGTTAGGGTTAGGGCTCGGTTTAGGGTACGGGTTAGGATTAGGGTACGCGTTAGGGTTAGGGTAGGGGTTAGGGTTAGGGTACGCGTTAGGGTGAGGGTAGTTATTAAACCTATCCCATTCTCTAGATACCCCTTAGCACGTAAAGGAATATTATTTGGGGGTCCAGCAATGGAGAAGAGTTTAGACACGAGGAGAAGATAAGGAACACACCCATTATCAAGAAATCACATTAGGATTCTCTTTTTAACCTGTTCCTTAAAACACTTGTGCTTAGGAAATCTATTGGAGGCAGAAGCAGTCAAGGGTAGCTTAGGGATAGGGTTAGGGTTAGGGTACGGCTTAGGGTACGGGTTCGGGGAGGGGTTCAGGTATGGCGTAGGGTATGGGTTAGGGTTAGGGTTAGGGCTAGTGTTAGGGTTAGGGCTCGGTTTAGGGTACGGGTTAGGGGAGGGGTTTGGGTAGGGCGTAGGGTATGGGTTAGGGTTAGGGTTAGGGCTAGTTTTAAGGTTAGGGCTCGGTTTAGGGTACGGGTTAGGATTAGGGTACGCGTTAGGGTTAGGGTAGGGGTTAGGGTTAGGGTACGCGTTAGGGTGAGGGTAGTTATTAAACCTATCCCACTCTCTAGATACCCCTTAGCACGTAAAGGAATATTATTTGGGGTCCAGCCATGGAGAAGAGTTTAGACACGAGGAGAAGATAAGGAACACACCCATTATCAAGGAATCACATTAAGATTCTCCTTTAAACCTGTTCCTTAAATCACTAGTGCTTAGGAAATCTATTGGAGGCAGAAGCCGTCAAGGGTAGCTTAGGGTTAGGGTTAGGGTTAGGGTGAGGGTTAGGGTACGGCTTAGGGTACGGGTTCGGGGAGGGGTTCGGGTAGGGCGTAGGGTATGGGTTAGAGTTAGGGTTAGGATTAGTGTTAGGGTTAGGGCTCAGTTTAGGGTACGGGTTAGGATTAGGGTACGCGTTAGTGTTACGGTAGGGGTTAGGGTTAGGGTACGCTTTAGGGTGAGGGTAGTTATTAAACCTATCCCACTCTCTAGATACCCCTTAGCACGTAAAGGAATATTATTTGGGGGTCCAGCCATGGAGAAGGGTTTAGACACTAGGAGAAGATAAGGAACACACCCATTATCAAGAAATCACAATATGATTCTTTTTTTAAACTGTTCCTTAAAACACTAGTGGTTAGGAAATCTATTGGAGGCAGAAGCAGTGAAGGGTAGCTTAGGGTTACGGTTAGGGTTAGGGTGAGGGTTAGGGTACGGCTTAGGGTACGGGTTCGGGGAGGGGTTCGGGTAGGGCGTAGGGTATGGGTTAGGGTTAGGGTTAGGGTTAGTGTTAGGGTTAGGGCTCGGTTTAGGGTACGGGTTAGGATTAGGGTACTCGTTAGGGTTAGGGTAGCGGTTAGGGTTAGGGTACGCGTTAGGGTGAGGGTAGTTATTAAACCTATCCCACTCTCTAGATACCCCTTAGCACGTAAAGGAATATTATTTGGGGGTCCAGCCATGGAGAAGAGTTTAGACACGAGGAGAAGATAAGGAACACACCCGTTATCAAGAAATCACATTAGGATTCTCTTTTTAACCTGTTCCTTAAAACACTAGTGCTTAGGAAATCTATTGGAGGCAGAAGCCGTCAAGGGTAGCTTAGGGTTAGGGTTAGGGTTAGGGTGAGGGTTAGGGTACGGCTTAGGGTACGGGTTCGGGGAGGGGTTCGGGTAGGGCGTAGGCTATGGGTTAGGGTTAGGGATAGGGTTAGTGTTAGGGTTAGGGCTCGGTTTAGGGTACGGGTTAGGATTAGGGTACGCGTTAGGGTTAGGGTAGGGGTTAGGGTTAGGGTATGCGATAGGGTGAGGTTAGTTATTAAACCTATCCCACTCTCTAGATACCCCTTAGCACGTAAAGGAATATTATTTGGGGGTCCAGCCATGGAGAAGAGTTTAGACACTAGGAGAAGATAAGGAACACACCCATTATCAAGAAATCACATTAGGATTCTCCTTTAAACCTGTTCCTTAAATCACTAGTGCTTAGGAAATCTATTGGAGGCAGAAGCCGTCAAGGGTAGCTTAGGGTTAGGGTTAGGGTTAGGGTGAGGGTTAGGGTACGGCTTAGGGTACGGGTTCGGGGAGGGGTTCGGGTAGGGCGTAGGGTATGGTTTAGGGTTAGGGTTAGGGCTAGTTTTAAGGTTAGGGCTCGGTTTAGGGTACGGGTTAGGATTAGGGTACGCGTTAGGGTTAGGGTAGGGGTTAGGGTTAGGGTACGCGTTAGGGTGAGGGTAGTTATTAAACCTATCCCACTCTCTAGATACCCCTTAGCACGTAAAGGAATATTATTTGGGGTCCAGCCATGGAGAAGAGTTTAGACACGAGGAGAAGATAAGGAACACACCCATTATCAAGGAATCACATTAAGATTCTCCTTTAAACCTGTTCCTTAAATCACTAGTGCTTAGGAAATCTATTGGAGGCAGAAGCCGTCAAGGGTAGCTTAGGGTTAGGGTTAGGGTTAGGGTGAGGGTTAGGGTACGGCTTAGGGTACGGGTTCGGGGAGGGGTTCGGGTAGGGCGTAGGGTATGGGTTAGAGTTAGGGTTAGGATTAGTGTTAGGGTTAGGGCTCAGTTTAGGGTACGGGTTAGGATTAGGGTACGCGTTAGTGTTACGGTAGGGGTTAGGGTTAGGGTACGCTTTAGGGTGAGGGTAGTTATTAAACCTATCCCACTCTCTAGATACCCCTTAGCACGTAAAGGAATATTATTTGGGGGTCCAGCCATGGAGAAGGGTTTAGACACTAGGAGAAGATAAGGAACACACCCATTATCAAGAAATCACAATATGATTCTCTTTTTAAACTGTTCCTTAAAACACTAGTGGTTAGGAAATCTATTGGAGGCAGAAGCAGTGAAGGGTAGCTTAGGGTTACGGTTAGGGTTAGGGTGAGGGTTAGGGTACGGCTTAGGGTACGGGTTCGGGGAGGGGTTCGGGTAGGGCGTAGGGTATGGGTTAGGGTTAGGGTTAGGGTTAGTGTTAGGGTTAGGGCTCGGTTTAGGGTACGGGTTAGGATTAGGGTACTCGTTAGGGTTAGGGTAGCGGTTAGGGTTAGGGTACGCGTTAGGGTGAGGGTAGTTATTAAACCTATCCCACTCTCTAGATACCCCTTAGCACGTAAAGGAATATTATTTGGGGGTCCAGCCATGGAGAAGAGTTTAGACACGAGGAGAAGATAAGGAACACACCCGTTATCAAGAAATCACATTAGGATTCTCTTTTTAACCTGTTCCTTAAAACACTAGTGCTTAGGAAATCTATTGGAGGCAGAAGCCGTCAAGGGTAGCTTAGGGTTAGGGTTAGGGTTAGGGTGAGGGTTAGGGTACGGCTTAGGGTACGGGTTCGGGGAGGGTTTCGGGTAGGGCGTAGGCTATGGGTTAGGGTTAGGGATAGGGTTAGTGTTAGGGTTAGGGCTCGGTTTAGGGTACGGGTTAGGATTAGGGTACGCGTTAGGGTTAGGGTAGGGGTTAGGGTTAGGGTATGCGATAGGGTGAGGTTAGTTATTAAATCTATCCCACTCTCTAGATACCCCTTAGCACGTAAAGGAATATTATTTGGGGGTCCAGCCATGGAGAAGAGTTTAGACACTAGGAGAAGATAAGGAACACACCCATTATCAAGAAATCACATTAGGATTCTCCTTTAAACCTGTTCCTTAAATCACTAGTGCTTAGGAAATCTATTGGAGGCAGAAGCCGTCAAGGGTAGCTTAGGGTTAGGGTTAGGGTTAGGGTGAGGGTTAGGGTACGGCTTAGGGTACGGGTTCGGGGAGGGGTTCGGGTAGGGCGTAGGGTATGGTTTAGGGTTAGGGTTAGGGCTAGTGTTAGGGTTAGGGCTCGGTTTAGGGTACGGGTTAGGATTAGGGTACGCGTTAGGGTTAGGGTAGGGGTTAGGGTTAGGGTACGCGTTAGGGTGAGGGTAGTTATTAAACCTACCCCACACTCTAGATACCCCTTAGCACGTAAAGGAATATTATTTGGGGGTCCACCCATGGAGAAGAGTTTAGACACGAGGAGAAGATAAGGAACACACCCATTATCAAGAAATCACATTAGGATTCTCTTTTTAACCTGGTCCTTAAAACACTAGTGCTTAGGAAATCTATTGGAGGCAGAAGCCGTCAAGGGTAGCTTAGGGTTAGGGTTAGGGTGAGGGTGAGGGTTAGGGTACGGTTTAGGGTACGGGTTCAGGGAGGGGTTCGGGTAGGGCGTAGGGTATGGGTTAGGGTTAGGTTTAGAGTTAGTGTTAGGGTTAGGGCTCGGTTTAGGGTACGGGTTAGGATTAGGGTACGCGCTAGGGTTAGGGTAGGGGTTAGGGTTAGGTTACGCGATAGGGTGAGGGTAGTTATTATACCTATCACACTCTCTAGATACCCCTTAGCACATAAAGGAATATTATTTGGGGGTCCAGCCATGGAGAAGAGTTTAGACACGAGGAGAAGATAAGGAACACACCCATTATCAAGAAATCACATTAGGATTCTCTTTTTAACCTGTTCCTTAAAACACTAGTGCTTAGGAAATCTATTGGAGGCAGAAGCCGTCAAGGGTAGCTTAGGGTTAGGGTTAGGGTTAGGGTGAGGGTTAGGGTACGGCTTAGGGTACGGGTTCGGGGAGGGGTTCGGGTAGGGCGTAGGCTATGGTTTAGGGTTAGGGTTAGGGTTAGTGTTAGGGTTAGGGCTCGGTTTAGGGTACGGGTTAGGATTAGGGTACGCGTTAGGGTTAGGGTAGGGGTTAGGGTTAGGGTATGCGATAGGGTGAGGTTAGTTATTAAACCTATCCCACTCTCTAGATACCCCTTAGCACGTAAAGGAATATTATTTGGGGGTCCAGCCATGGAGAAGAGTATAGACACTAGGAGAAGATAAGGAACACACCCATTATCAAGAAATCACATTAGGATTCTCTTTTTAACCTGTTCCTTAAAACACTAGTGCTTAGGAAATCTATTGGAGGCAGAAGCCGTCAAGGGTAGCTTAGGGTTAGGGTGAGGGTTAGGGTGAGGGTTAGGGTACGGCTTACGATACGGGTTCGGGGAGGGGTTCGGGTAGGGCGTAGGGTATGGGTTAGGGTTAGGGTTAGGGCTAGTGTTAGGGTTAGGGCTCGGTTTAGGGTACGGGTTAGGATTAGCGTATGCGTTAGGGTTAGGGTAGGGGTTAGGGTTAGGGTACGCGTTAGGGTGAGGTTAGTTATTAAACCTATCCCACTCTCTAGATACCCCTTAGCACGTAAAGCAATATTATTTGGGGTCCAGCCATGGAGAAGAGTTTAGACACGAGGAGAAGATAAGGAACACACCCATTATCAAGAAATCACATTAGGATTCTCCTTTAAACCTGTTCCTTAAATCACTAGTGCTTAGGAAATCTATTGGAGGCAGAAGCCGTCAAGGGTAGCTTAGGGTTAGGGTTAGGGTTAGGGTGAGGGTTAGGGTACGGCTTAGGGTACGGGTTCGGGGAGGGGTTCGGGTAGGGCGTAGGGTATGGGTTAGAGTTAGGGTTAGGATTAGTGTTAGGGTTAGGGCTCAGTTTAGGGTACGGGTTAGGATTAGGGTACGCGTTAGTGTTATGGTAGGGGTTAGGGTTAGGGTACGCTTTAGGGTGAGGGTAGTTATTAAACCTATCCCACTCTCTAGATACCCCTTAGCACGTAAAGGAATATTATTTGGGGGTCCAGCCATGGAGAAGGGTTTAGACACTAGGAGAAGATAAGGAACACACCCATTATCAAGAAATCACAATATGATTCTCTTTTTAAACTGTTCCTTAAAACACTAGTGGTTAGGAAATCTATTGGAGGCAGAAGCAGTGAAGGGTAGCTTAGGGTTACGGTTAGGGTTAGGGTGAGGGTTAGGGTACGGCTTAGGGTACGGGTTCGGGGAGGGTTTCGGGTAGGGCGTAGGGTATGGGTTAGGGTTAGGGTTAGGGTTAGTGTTAGGGTTAGGGCTCGGTTTAGGGTACGGGTTAGGATTAGGGTACTCGTTAGGGTTAGGGTAGCGGTTAGGGTTAGGGTACGCGTTAGGGTGAGGGTAGTTATTAAACCTATCCCACTCTCTAGATACCCCTTAGCACGTAAAGGAATATTATTTGGGGGTCCAGCCATGGAGAAGAGTTTAGACACGAGGAGAAGATAAGGAACACACCCGTTATCAAGAAATCACATTAGGATTCTCTTTTTAACCTGTTCCTTAAAACACTAGTGCTTAGGAAATCTATTGGAGGCAGAAGCCGTCAAGGGTAGCTTAGGGTTAGGGTTAGGGTTAGGGTGAGGGTTAGGGTACGGCTTAGGGTACGGGTTCGGGGAGGGGTTCGGGTAGGGCGTAGGCTATGGGTTAGGGTTAGGGTTAGGGTTAGTGTTAGGGTTAGGGCTCGGTTTAGGGTACGGGTTAGGATTAGGTTACGCGTTAGGGTTAGGGTAGGGGTTAGGGTTAGGGTATGCGATAGGGTGAGGTTAGTTATTAAACCTATCCCACTCTCTAGATACCCCTTAGCACGTAAAGGAATATTATTTGGGGGTCCAGCCATGGAGAAGAATTTAGACACGAGGAGAAGATAAGGAACACACCCATTATAAAGAAATCACATTAGGATTCTACTTTAAACCTGTTCCTTAAATCACTAGTGCTTAGGAAATCTATTGGAGGCAGAAGCCGTCAAGGGTAGCTTAGGGTTAGGGTTAGGGTTAGGGTGAGGGTTAGGGTACGGCTTAGGGTACGGGTTCGGGGAGGGGTTCGGGTAGGGCGTAGCGTATGGGTTAGGGTTAGGGTTAGGGCTAGTGTTAGGGTTAGGGCTCAGTTTAGGGTACGGGTTAGGATTAGGGTACGCGTTAGGGTTAGGGTAGGGGTTAGGGTTAGGGTACGCGTTAGGGTGAGGGTAGTTATTAAACCTACCCCAGTCTCTAGATACCCCTTAGCACGTAAAGGAATATTATTTGGGGGTCCAGCCATGGAGAAGAGTTTAGACACGAGGAGAAGATAAGGAACACACCCATTATCAAGAAATCACATTAGGATTCTCTTTTTAACCTGGTCCTTAAAACACTAGTGCTTAGGAAATCCATTGGAGGCAGAAGCCGTCAAGGGTAGCTTAGGGTTAGGGTTAGGGTTAGGGTGAGGGTTAGGGTACGGTTTTGGGTACGGGTTCAGGGAGGGGTTCGGGTAGGGCGTAGGGTATGGGTTAGGGTTAGGTTTAGAGTTAGTGTTAGGGTTAGGGCTCGGTTTAGGGTACGGGTTAGGATTAGGGTACGCGCTAGGGTTAGGGTAGGGGTTAGGGTTAGGGTACGCGTTAGGGTGAGGGTAGTTATTATACCTATCACACTCTCTAGATACCCCTTAGCACATAAAGGAATATTATTTGGGGGTCCAGCCATGGAGAAGAGTTTAGACACGAGGAGAAGATAAGGAACACACCCATTATCAAGAAATCACATTAGGATTCTCTTTTTAACCTGTTCCTTAAAACACTAGTGCTTAGGAAATCTATTAGAGGCAGAAGCAGTCAAGGGTACCTTAGGGTTAGGGTTAGGGTTAGGGTGAGGGTTAGGGTACGGCTTAGGGTACGGGTTCGGGGAGGGGTTCGGGTAGGGCGTAGGCTATGGGTTAGGGTTAGGGTTAGGGTTAGTGTTAGGGTTAGGGCTCGGTTTAGGGTACGGGTTAGGATTAGGGTACGCGTTAGGGTTAGGGTTAGGGTATGCGATAGGGTGAGGTTAGTTATTAAACCTATCCCACTCTCTAGATACCCCTTAGCACGTAAAGGAATATTATTTGGGGGTCCAGCCATGGAGAAGAGTTTAGACACTAGGAGAAGATAAGGAACACACCCATTATCAAGAAATCACATTAGGATTCTCTTTTTAACCTGTTCCTTAAAACACTAGTGCTTAGGAAATCTATTGGAGGCAGAAGCCGTCAAGGGTAGCTTAGGGTTAGGGTTAGGGTTAGGGTGAGGGTTAGGGTACGGCTTAGGGTACGGGTTCGGGGAGGGGTTCGGGTAGGGCGTAGGGTATGGGTTAGGGTTAGGGTTAGGGCTAGTGTTAGGGTTAGGGCTCGGTTTAGGGTACGGGTTAGGATTAGGGTACGCGCTAGGGTTAGGGTAGGGGTTAGGGTTAGCGTACGCGTTAGGGTGAGGGTAGTTATTAAACCTATCACACTCTCTAGATACCCCTTAGCACATAAAGGAATATTATTTGGGGGTCCAGCCATGGAGAAGAGTTTAGACAAGAGGAGAACACAAGGAACACACCCATTATCAAGAAATCACATTAGGATTCTCTTTTTAACCTGTTCCTTAAAACACTAGTGCTTAGGAAATCTATTGGAGGCAGAAGCCGTCAAGGGTAGCTTAGGGTTAGGGTTAGGGTTAGGGTGAGGGTTAGGGTACGGCTTAGGGTACGGGTTCGGGGAGGTGTTCGGGTAGGGCGTAGGGTATGGGTTAGGGTTAGGGTTAGGGCTAGGGTTAGGGTTAGTGCTCGGTTTAGGGTACGGGTTAGGATTAGGGTACGCGTTAGGGTTAGGGTAGGGGTTAGGGTTAGGGTACGCGTTAGGGTGAGGGTAGTTATTAAACCTATCCCATTCTCTAGATACCCCTTAGCACATAAAGGAATATTATTTGGGGGTCCAGCCATGGAGAAGTGTTTAGACACGAGGAGAAGATAAGGAACACACCCATTATCAAGAAATCACATTAGGATTCTCTTTTTAACCTGTTCCTTAAAACACTTGTGCTTAGGAAATCTATTGGAGGCAGAAGCAGTCAAGGGTAGCTTAGGGATAGGGTTAGGGTTAGGGTACGGCTTAGGGTACGGGTTCGGGGAGGGGTTCGGGTAGGGCGTAGGGTATGGGTTAGGGTTAGGGTTAGGGTTAGTGTTAGGGTTAGGGCTCGGTTTAGGGCACGGGTTAGGATTAGGGTACGCGTTAGTGTTAGGGTAGTGGTTAGGGTTAGGGTACGCTTTAGGGTGAGGGTAGTTATTAAACCTATCCCACTCTCTAGATACCCCTTAGCCCGTAAAGGAATATTATTTGGGGGTCCAGCCATTGAGAAGAGTTTAGACACTAGGAGAAGATAAGGAACACACCCATTACCAAGAAATCACAATATGATTCTATTTTTAAACTGTTCCTTAAAACACTAGTGGTTAGGAAATCTATTGGAGGCAGAAGCAGTGAAGGGTAGCTTAGGGTTACGGTTAGGGTTAGGGTGAGGGTTAGGGTACGGCTTAGGGTACGGGTTCGGGGAGGGTTTCGGGTAGGGCGTAGGGTATGGGTTAGGGTTAGGGTTAGGGTTAGTGTTAGGGTTAGGGCTCGGTTTAGGGTACGGGTTAGGATTAGGGTACTCGTTAGGGTTAGGGTAGCGGTTAGGGTTAGTGTACGCGTTAGGGTGAGGGTAGTTATTAAACCTATCCCACTCTCTAGATACCCCTTAGCACGTAAAGGAATATTATTTGGGGGTCCAGCCATGGAGAAGAGTTTAGACACGAGGAGAAGATAAGGAACACACCCATTATAAAGAAATCACATTAGGATTCTACTTTAAACCTGTTCCTTAAATCACTAGTGCTTAGGAAATCTATTGGAGGCAGAAGCCGTCAAGGGTAGCTTAGGGTTAGGGTTAGGGTTAGGGTGAGGGTTAGGGTACGGCTTAGGGTACGGGTTCGGGGAGGGGTTCGGGTAGGGCATAGCGTATGGGTTAGGGTTAGGGTTAGGGCTAGTGTTAGGGTTAGGGCTCGGTTTAGGGTACGGGTTAGGATTAGGGTACGCGTTAGGGTTAGGGTAGGGGTTAGGGTTAGGGTACGCGTTAGGGTGAGGGTAGTTATTAAACCTACCCCACTCTCTAGATACCCCTTAGCACGTAAAAGAATATTATTTGGGGGTCCAGCCATGGAGAAGAATTTAGACACTAGGAGAAGATAAGGAACACACCCATTATCAAGAAATCACAATATGATTCTCTTTTTAAACTGTTCATTAAAACACTAGTGCTTAGGAAATCTATTGGAGGCAGAAGCAGTCAAGGGTAGCTTAGAGTTAGGGTTAGGGTTAGGGTGAGGGTTAGGGTACGGCTTACGATACGGGTTCGGGGAGGGGTTCGGGTAGGGCGTAGGGTATGGGTTAGGGTTAGGGATAGGGCTAGTGTTAGGGTTAGGGCTCGGTTTAGGGTACGGTTTAGGATTAGGGTATGCGTTAGGTTTAGGGTAGGGGTTAGGGTTAGGATACGCGTTAGGGTGAGGGTAGTTATTAAACCTATCCCACTCTCTAAATACCCCTTAGCACGTAAAGGAATATTATTTGGGGGTCCAGCCATGGAGAAGAGTTTAGACACGAGGAGAAGATAAGGAACACACCCATTATCAAGAAATCACATTAGGATTCTCCTTTAAACCTGTTCCTTAAATCACTAGTGCTTAGGAAATCTATTGGAGGCAGAAGCCGTCAAGGGTAGCCTAGGGTTAGGGTTAGGGTTAGGGTGAGGGTTAGGGTACGGCTTAGGGTACGGGTTCGGGGAGGGATTCGGGTAGGGCGTAGGGTATGGGTTAAAGTTAGGGTTAGGGTTAGTGTTAGGGTTAGGGCTCAGTTTAGGGTACGGGTTAGGATTAGGGTACGCGTTAGTGTTAGGGTAGGGGTTAGGGTTAGGGTACGCTTTAGGGTGAGGGTAGTTATTAAACCTATCCCACTCTCTAGATACCCCTTAGCACGTAAAGGAATATTATTTGGGGGTCCAGCCATGGAGAAGGGTTTAGACACTAGGAGAAGATAAGGAACACACCCATTATCACGAAATCACATTAGGATTCTCTTTTTAACTTGTTCCTTAAAACACTAGTGGTTAGGAAATCTATTGGAGGCAGAAGCAGTCAAGGGTAGCTTAGGGTTAGGGTTAGGGTTAGGGTGAGGGTTAGGGTATGGCTTAGGGTACAGGTTCGGGGAGGGGTTCGGGTAGGGCGTAGGGTATGGGTTAGGGTTAGGGTTAGGGTTAGTGTTAGGGTTAGGGCTCGGTTTAGGGTACGGGTTAGGATTAGGGTACTCGTTAGGGTTAGCGTAGCGGTTAGGGTTAGGGTACGCGTTAGGGTGAGGGTAGTTATTAAACCTATCACACTCTCTAGATACCCCTTAGCACGTACAGGAATATTATTGGGGGTCCAGCCATGGAGAAGAGTTTAGACACTAGGAGAAGATAAGGAACACACCCATTATCACGAAATCACATTAGGATTCTCTTTTTAACCTGTTCCTTAAAACACTACTGCTTAGGAAATCTATTGGAGGCAGAAGCAGTCAAGGGTAGCTTAGGGTTAGGGTTAGGGTTAGGGTGAGGGTTAGGGTACGGCTTAGGGTACGGGTTCGGGGAGGGGTTCGGGGAGGGCGTAGAGTATGGGTTAGGGTTAGGGTTAGGGTTAGTGTTAGGGTTAGGGCTCGGTTTAGGGTACGGGTTAGGATTAGGGTACGCGTTAGGGTTAGGGTAGGGGTTAGGGTTAGGGTACGCGTTAGGGTGAGGGTAGTTATTAAACCTATCACACTCTCTAGATACCCCTTAGCACGTAAAGGAATATTATTTGGGGGTCCAGCCATGGAGAAGAGTTTAGACACTAGGAGAAGATAAGGAACACACCCATTATCACGAAATCACATTAGGATTCTCTTTTTAACCTGTTCCTTAAAGCACTAGTGCTTAGGAAATCTATTGGAGGCAGAAGCAGTCAAGGGTAGCTTAGGGTTAGGGTTAGGGTTAGGGTGAGGGTTAGGGTACGGCTTAGGGTACGGGTTCGGGGAGGGGTTCGGGTAGGGCGTAGGGTATGGGTTAGGGTTAGGGTTAGGGCTAGTGTTAGGGTTAGGGCTCGGTTTAGGGTACGGGTTAGGATTAGGGTATGCGTTAGGGTTAGGGTAGGGGTTAGGGTTAGGGTACGCGTTAGGGTGAGGGTAGTTATTAAACCTATCCCACTCTCTAGATACCCCTTAGCACGTAAAGGAATATTATTTGGGGGTCCAGCCATGGAGAAGAGTTTAGACACGAGGAGAAGATAAGGAACACACCCATTATCAAGAAATCACATTAGGATTCTCCTTTAAACCTGTTCCTTAAATCACTAGTGCTTAGGAAATCTATTGGAGGCAGAAGCCGTCAAGGGTAGCCTAGGGTTAGGGTTAGGGTTAGGGTGAGGGTTAGGGTACGGCTTAGGGTACGGGTTCGGGGAGGGATTCGGGTAGGGCGTAGGGTATGGGTTAGAGTTAGGGTTAGGGTTAGTGTTAGGGTTAGGGCTCAGTTTAGGGTACGGGTTAGGATTAGGGTACGCGTTAGTGTTAGGGTAGGGGTTAGGGTTAGGGTACGCTTTAGGGTGAAGGTAGTTATTAAACCTATCCCACTCTCTAGATACCCCTTAGCACGTAAAGGAATATTATTTGGGGGTCCAGCCATGGAGAAGGGTTTAGACACTAGGAGAAGATAAGGAACACACCCATTATCAAGAAATCACAATATGATTCTGTTTTTAAACTGTTCCTTAAAACACTAGTGGTTAGGAAATCTATTGGAGGCAGAAGCAGTCAAGGGTAGCTTAGGGTTAGGGTTAGGGTTAGGGTGAGGGTTAGGGTACGGCTTAGGGTACGGGTTCGGGGAGGGTTTCGGGTAGGGCGTAGGGTATGGGTTAGGGTTAGGGTTAGGGTTAGTGTTAGGGTTAGGGCTCGGTTTAGGGTACGGGTTAGGATTAGGGTACTCGTTAGGGTTAGGGTAGCAGTTAGGGTTAGGGTACGTGTTAGGGTGAGGGTAGTTATTAAACCTATCACACTCTCTAGATACCCCTTAGCACGTAAAGGAATATTATTTGGGGGTCGAGCCATGGAGAAGAGTTTAGACACTAGGAGAAGATAAGGAACACACCCATTATCACGAAATCACATTAGGATTCTCTTTTTAACCTGTTCCTTAAAACACTAGTGCTTAGGAAATCTATTGGAGGCAGAAGCAGTCAAGGGTAGCTTAGGGTTAGGGTTAGGGTTAGGGTGAGGTTTAGGGTACGGCTTAGGGTACGGGTTCGGGGAGGGGTTCGGGTAGGGCGTCGGGTATGGGTTAGGTTTAGGGTTAGGGCTAGTGTTAGGGTTAGGGCTCGGTTTAGGTTACGGGTTAGGATTAGGGTACGCGTTACTGTTAGGGTAGGGGTTAGGGTTAGGGTACGCTTTAGGGTGAGGGTAGTTATTAAACCTATCCCACTCTCTAGATACCCCTTAGCACGTAAAGGAATATTATTTGGGGGTCCAGCCATGGAGAAGGGTTTAGACACTAGGAGAAGATAAGGAACACACCCATTATCAAGAAATCACAATATGATTCTCTTTTTAAACTGTTCCTTAAAACACTAGTGGTTAGGAAATCTATTGGAGGCAGAAGCAGTCAAGGGTAGCTTAGGGTTAGGGTTAGGGTTAGGGTGAGGGTTAGGGTACGGCTTAGGGTACGGGTTCGGGGAGGGTTTCGGGTAGGGCGTAGGGTATGGGTTAGGGTTAGGGTTAGGGTTAGTGTTAGGGTTAGGGCTCGGTTTAGGGTACGGGTTAGGATTAGGGTACTCGTTATGGTTAGGGTAGCGGTTAGGGTTAGGGTACGCGTTAGGGTGAGGGTAGTTATTAAACCTATCACACTCTGTAGATACCCCTTAGCACGTAAAGGAATATTATTTGGGGGTCGAGCCATGGAGAAGAGTTTAGACACTAGGAGAAGATAAGGAACACACCCATTATCACGAAATCACATTAGGATTCTCTTTTTAACCTGTTCCTTAAAACACTAGTGCTTAGGAAATCTATTGGAGGCAGAAGCCGTCAAGGGTAGCTTAGGGTTAGGGTTAGGGTTAGGGTGAGGGTTAGGGTTAGGGCTCGGTTTAGGGTACGGGTTAGGATTAGGGTACGCGTTAGTGTTAGTGTAGGCGTTAGGGTTAGGGTACGCGAGAGGGTGAGGTTAGTTATTAAACCTATCCCACTCTCTAGATACCCCTTAATACGTAAAGGAATATTATTTCGGGGTCCAGCCATGGAGAAGAGTTTAGACACTAGGAGAAGATAAGGAACACACCCATTATCAAGAAATCACATTAGGATTCTCTTTTTAACCTGTTCCTTAAAACACTAGTGCTTAGGAAATCTATTGGAGGCAGAAGCAGTCAAGGGTAGCTTAGGGTTAGGGTTAGGGTTAGGGTGAGGGTTAGGTTATGGCTTAGGGTACGGGTTCGGGGAGGGGTTCGGGTAGGGCGTAGGGTATGGGTTAGGGTTAGGGTTAGGGTTAGTGTTAGGGTTAGGGCTCGGTTTGGCGTACGGGTTAGGATTAGGGTACGTGTTAGGGTTAGGGTAGGGGTTATGGTTAGGGTACGCGTTAGGGTGGGGGTAGTTATTAAACCTATCACACTCTCTAGATACCCCTTAGCACGTAAAGGACTATTATTTGGGGGTCCAGCCATGGAGAACAGTTTAGACACTAGGAGAAGATAAGGAACACACCCATTATCAAGAAATCACAATGTGATTCTCTTTTTAAACTGTTCCTTAAAACACTAGTGCTTAGTAAATCTATTGGAGGCAGAAGCAGTCAAGGGTAACTTAGGTTTAGGGTTAGGGTTAGGGTGAGGGTTAGGGTATGGCTTAGGGTACGGGTTCGGGGAGGGGTTCGGGTAGGCCGTAGGGTATGGGTTAGGGTTAGGGTTAGGGTTAGTGTTAGGGTTAGGGCTCGGTTTAGTGTACGGGTTAGGATTAGGGTACGCGTTAGTGTTAGGGTAGTGGTTAGGGTTAGGGTACGCTTTAGGGTGAGGGTAGTTATTAAACCTATCCCACTCTCTAGATACCCCTTAGCACGTAAAGGAATATTATTTGGGGGTCCAGCCATGGAGAAGAATTTAGACACTAGGAGAAGATAAGGAACACACCCATTATCAAGAAATCACAATATGATTCTCTTTTTAAACTGTTCCTTAAAACACTAGTGCTTAGGTAATCTATTGGAGGCAGAAGCAGTCAAGGGTAACTTAGAGTTAGGGTTAGGGTTAGGGTGAGGGTTAGGGTACGGCTTACGATACGGGTTCGGGGAGGGGTTCGGGTAGGGCGTAGGGTATGGGTTAGGGTTAGGGATAGGGCTAGTGTTAGGGTTAGGGCTCGGTTTAGGGTACGGGTTAGGATTAGGGTATGCGTTAGGTTTAGGGTAGGGGTTAGGGTTAGGATACGCGTTAGGGTGAGGGTAGTTATTAAACCTATCCCACTCTCTAAATACCCCTTAGCACGTAAAGGAATATTATTTGGGGGTCCAGCCATGGAGAAGAGTTTAGACACGAGGAGAAGATAAGGAACACACCCATTATCAAGAAATCACATTAGGATTCTCCTTTAAACCTGTTCCTTAAATCACTAGTGCTTAGGAAATCTATTGGAGGCAGAAGCCGTCAAGGGTAGCCTAGGGTTAGGGTTAGGGTTAGGGTGAGGGTTAGGGTACGGCTTAGGGTACGGGTTCGGGGAGGGATTCGGGTAGGGCGTAGGGTATGGGTTAGAGTTAGGGTTAGGGTTAGTGTTAGGGTTAGGGCTCAGTTTAGGGTACGGGTTAGGATTAGGGTACGCGTTAGTGTTAGGGTAGGGGTTAGGGTTAGGGTACGCTTTAGGGTGAGGGTAGTTATTAAACCTATCCCACTCTCTAGATACCCCTTAGCACGTAAAGGAATATTATTTGGGGGTCCAGCCATGGAGAAGGGTTTAGACACTAGGAGAAGATAAGGAACACACCCATTATCAAGAAATCACAATATGATTCTCTTTTTAAACTGTTCCTTAAAACACTAGTGGTTAGGAAATCTATTGGAGGCAGAAGCAGTCAAGGGTAGCTTAGGGTTAGGGTTAGGGTTAGGGTGAGGGTTAGGGTACGGCTTAGGGTACGGGTTCGGGGAGGGTTTCGGGTAGGGCGTAGGGTATGGGTTAGGGTTAGGGTTAGGGTTAGTGTTAGGGTTAGGGCTCGGTTTAGGGTACGGGTTAGGATTAGGGTACTCGTTAGGGTTAGGGTAGCAGTTAGGGTTAGGGTACGCGTTAGGGTGAGGGTAGTTATTAAACCTATCACACTCTCTAGATACCCCTTAGCACGTAAAGGAATATTATTTGGGGGTCGAGCCATGGAGAAGAGTTTAGACACTAGGAGAAGATAAGGAACACACCCATTATCACGAAATCACATTAGGATTCTCTTTTTAACCTGTTCCTTAAAACACTAGTGCTTAGGAAATCTATTGGAGGCAGAAGCAGTCAAGGGTAGCTTAGGGTTAGGGTTAGGGTTAGGGTGAGGTTTAGGGTACGGCTTAGGGTACGGGTTCGGGGAGGGGTTCGGGTAGGGCGTAGGGTATGGGTTAGGTTTAGGGTTAGGGCTAGTGTTAGGGTTAGGGCTCGGTTTAGGGTACGGGTTAGGATTAGGGTACGCGTTAGTGTTAGGGTAGGGGTTAGGGTTAGGGTACGCTTTAGGGTGAGGGTAGTTATTAAACCTATCCCACTCTCTAGATACCCCTTAGCACGTAAAGGAATATTATTTGGGGGTCCAGCCATGGAGAAGGGTTTAGACACGAGGAGAAGATAAGGAACACACCCATTATCAAGAAATCACAATATGATTCTCTTTTTAAACTGTTCCTTAAAACACTAGTGGTTAGGAAATCTATTGGAGGCAGAAGCAGTCAAGGGTAGCTTAGGGTTAGGGTTAGGGTTAGGGTGAGGGTTAGGGTACGGCTTAGGGTACGGGTTCGGGGAGGGTTTCGGGTAGGGCGTAGGGTATGGGTTAGGGTTAGGGTTAGGGTTAGTGTTAGGGTTAGGGCTCGGTTTAGGGTACGGGTTAGGATTAGGGTACTCGTTAGGGTTAGGGTAGCGGTTAGGGTTAGGGTACGCGTTAGGGTGAGGGTAGTTATTAAACCTATCACACTCTCTAGATACCCCTTAGCACGTAAAGGAATATTATTTGGGGGTCGAGCCATGGAGAAGAGTTTAGACACTAGGAGAAGATAAGGAACACACCCATTATCACGAAATCACATTAGGATTCTCTTTTTAACCTGTTCCTTAAAACACTAGTGCTTAGGAAATCTATTGGAGGCAGAAGCCGTCAAGGGTAGCTTAGGGTTAGGTTTAGGGTTAGGGTGAGGGTTAGGGTTAGGGCTCGGTTTAGGGTACGGGTTAGGATTAGGGTACGTGTTAGTGTTAGTGTAGGCGTTAGGGTTAGGGTACGCGAGAGGGTGAGGTTAGTTATTAAACCTATCCCACTCTCTAGATACCCCTTAATACGTAAAGGAATATTATTTCGGGGTCCAGCCATGGAGAAGAGTTTAGACACTAGGAGAAGATAAGGAACACACCCATTATCAAGAAATCACATTAGGATTCTCTTTTTAACCTGTTCCTTAAAACACTAGTGCTTAGGAAATCTATTGGAGGCAGAAGCAGTCAAGGGTAGCTTAGGGTTAGGGTTAGGGTTAGGGTGAGGGTTAGGGTATGGCTTAGGGTACGGGTTCGGGGAGGGGTTCGGGTAGGGCGTAGGGTATGGGTTAGGGTTAGGGTTAGGGTTAGTGTTAGGGTTAGGGCTCGGTTTGGGGTACGGGTTAGGATTAGGGTACGTGTTAGGGTTAGGGTAGGGGTTATGGTTAGGGTACGCGTTAGGGTGGGGGTAGTTATTAAACCTATCACACTCTCTAGATACCCCTTAGCACGTAAAGGACTATTATTTGGGGGTCCAGCCATGGAGAACAGTTTAGACACTAGGAGAAGATAAGGAACACACCCATTATCAAGAAATCACAATGTGATTCTCTTTTTAAACTGTTCCTTAAAACACTAGTGCTTAGTAAATCTATTGGAGGCAGAAGCAGTCAAGGGTAGCTTAGGGTTAGGGTTAGGGTTAGGGTGAGGGTTAGGGTACGGCTTAGGGTACGGGTTCGGGGAGGGGTTCGGGTAGGCCGTAGGGTATGGGTTAGGGTTAGGGTTAGGGTTAGTGTTAGGGTTAGGGCTCGGTTTAGTGTACGGTTTAGGATTAGGGTACGCGTTAGTGTTAGGGTAGTGGTTAGGGTTAGGGTACGCTTTAGGGTGAGGGTAGTTATTAAACCTATCCCACTCTCTAGATACCCCTTAGCACGTAAAGGAATATTATTTGGGGGTCCAGCCATGGAGAAGAATTTAGACACTAGGAGAAGATAAGGAACACACCCATTATCAAGAAATCACAATATGATTCTCTTTTTAAACTGTTCCTTAAAACACTAGTGCTTAGGTAATCTATTGGAGGCAGAAGCAGTCAAGGGTAACTTAGAGTTAGGGTTAGGGTTAGGGTGAGGGTTAGGGTACGGCTTACGATACGGGTTCGGGGAGGGGTTCGGGTAGGGCGTAGGGTATGGGTTAGGGTTAGGGATAGGGCTAGTGTTAGGGTTAGGGCTCGGTTTAGGGTACGGGTTAGGATTAGGGTATGCGTTAGGTTTAGGGTAGGGGTTAGGGTTAGGATACGCGTTAGGGTGAGGGTAGTTATTAAACCTATCCCATTCTCTAAATACCCCTTAGCACGTAAAGGAATATTATTTGGGGGTCCAGCCATGGAGAGGAGTTTAGACACGAGGAGAAAATAAGGAACACACCCATTATCAAGAAATCACATTAGGATTCTCTTTTAAACCTGTTCCTTAAATCACTAGTGCTTAGGAAATCTATTGGAGGCAGAAGCCGTCAAGGGTAGCCTAGGGTTAGGGTTAGGGTTAGGGTGAGGGTTAGGGTACGGCTTAGGGTACGGGTTCGGGGAGGGATTCGGGTAGGGCGTAGGGTATGGGTTAGAGTTAGGGTTAGGGTTAGTGTTAGGGTTAGGGCTCAGTTTAGGGTACGGGTTAGGATTAGGGTACGCGTTAGTGTTAGGGTAGGGGTTAGGGTTAGGGTACGCTTTAGGGTGAGGGTAGTTATTAAACCTATCCCACTCTCTAGATACCCCTTAGCACGTAAAGGAATATTATTTGGGGGTCCAGCCATGGAGAAGGGTTTAGACACTAGGAGAAGATAAGGAACACACCCATTATCACGAAATCACATTAGGATTCTCTTTTTAACTTGTTCCTTAAAACACTAGTGCTTAGGAAATCTATTGGAGGCAGAAGCAGTCAAGGGTAGCTTAGGGTTAGGGTTAGGGTTAGGGTGAGGGTTAGGGTATGGCTTAGGGTACGGGTTCGGGGAGGGGTTCGGGTAGGGCGTAGGGTATGGGTTAGGGTTAGGGTTAGGGTTAGTGTTAGGGTTAAGGCTCGGTTTAGGGTACGGGTTAGGATTACGGTACTCGTTAGGGTTAGCGTAGCGGTTAGGGTTAGGGTACGCGTTAGGGTGAGGGTAGTTATTAAACCTATCACACTCTCTAGATACCCCTTAGCACGTACAGGAATATTATTGGGGGTCCAGCCATGGAGAAGAGTTTAGACACTAGGAGAAGATAAGGAACACACCCATTATCACGAAATCACATTAGGATTCTCTTTTTAACCTGTTCCTTAAAACACTACTGCTTAGGAAATCTATTGGAGGCAGAAGCAGTCAAGGGTAGCTTAGGGTTAGGGTTAGGGTTAGGGTGAGGGTTAGGGTACGGCTTAGGGTACGGGTTCGGGGAGGGGTTCGGGGAGGGCGTAGAGTATGGGTTAGGGTTAGGGTTAGGGTTAGTGTTAGGGTTAGGGCTCGGTTTAGGGTACGGGTTAGGATTAGGGTACGCGTTAGGGTTAGGGTAGGGGTTAGGGTTAGGGTACGCGTTAGGGTGAGGGTAGTTATTGAACCTATCACACTCTCTAGATACCCCTTAGCACGTAAAGGAATATTATTTGGGGGTCCAGCCATGGAGAAGAGTTTAGACACTAGGAGAAGATAAGGAACACACCCATTATCACGAAATCACATTAGGATTCTCTTTTTAACCTGTTCCTTAAAACACTAGTGCTTAGGAAATCTATTGGAGGCAGAAGCAGTCAAGGGTAGCTTAGGGTTAGGGTTAGGGTTAGGGTGAGGGTTAGGGTACGGCTTAGGGTACGGGTTCGGGGAGGGGTTCGGGTAGGGCGTAGGGTATGGGTTAGGGTTAGGGTTAGGGCTAGTGTTAGGGTTAGGGCTCGGTTTAGGGTACGTGTTAGGATTAGGGTATGCGTTAGGGTTAGGGTAGGGGTTAGGGTTAGGGTACGCGTTAGGGTGAGGGTAGTTATTAAACCTATCCCACTCTCTAGATACCCCTTTGCACGTAAAGGAATATTATTTGGGGGTCCAGCCATGGAGAAGAGTTTAGACACGAGGAGAAGATAAGGAACACACCCATTATCAAGAAATCACATTAGGATTCTCCTTTAAACCTGTTCCTTAAATCACTAGTGCTTAGGAAATCTATTGGAGGCAGAAGCCGTCAAGGGTAGCCTAGGGTTAGGGTTAGGGTTAGGGTGAGGGTTAGGGTACGGCTTAGGGTACGGGTTCGGGGAGGGATTCGGGTAGGGCGTAGGGTATGGGTTAGAGTTAGGGTTAGGGTTAGTGTTAGGGTTAGGGCTCAGTTTAGGGTACGGGTTAGGATTAGGGTACGCGTTAGTGTTAGGGTAGGGGTTAGGGTTAGGGTACGCGTTAGGGTGAGGGTAGTTATTAAACCTATCCCACTCTCTAGATACCCCTTAGCACGTAAAGGAATATTATTTGGGGGTCCAGCCATGGAGAAGGGTTTAGACACTAGGAGAAGATAAGGAACACACCCATTATCAAGAAATCACAATATGATTCTCTTTTTAAACTGTTCCTTAAAACACTAGTGGTTAGGAAATCTATTGGAGGCAGAAGCAGTCAAGGGTAGCTTAGGGTTAGGGTTAGGGTTAGGGTGAGGGTTAGGGTACGGCTTAGGGTACGGGTTCGGGGAGGGTTTCGGGTAGGGCGTAGGGTATGGGTTAGGGTTAGGGTTAGGGTTAGTGTTAGGGTTAGGGCTCGGTTTAGGGTACGGGTTAGGATTAGGGTACTCGTTAGGGTTAGGGTAGCAGTTAGGGTTAGGGTACGCGTTAGGGTGAGGGTAGTTATTAAACCTATCACACTCTCTAGATACCCCTTAGCACGTAAAGGAATATTATTTGGGGGTCGAGCCATGGAGAAGAGTTTAGACACTAGGAGAAGATAAGGAACACACCCATTATCACGAAATCACATTAGGATTCTCTTTTTAACCTGTTCCTTAAAACACTAGTGCTTAGGAAATCTATTGGAGGCAGAAGCAGTCAAGGGTAGCTTAGGGTTAGGGTTAGGGTTAGGGTGAGGTTTAGGGTACGGCTTAGGGTACGGGTTCGGGGAGGGGTTCGGGTAGGGCGTAGGGTATGGGTTAGGTTTAGGGTTAGGGCTAGTGTTAGGGTTAGGGCTCGGTTTAGGGTACGGGTTAGGATTAGGGTACGCGTTAGTGTTAGGGTAGGGGTTAGGGTTAGGGTACGCTTTAGGGTGAGGGTAGTTATTAAACCTATCCCACTCTCTAGATACCCCTTAGCACGTAAAGGAATATTATTTGGGGGTCCAGCCATGGAGAAGGGTTTAGACACTAGGAGAAGATAAGGAACACACCCATTATCAAGAAATCACAATATGATTCTCTTTTTAAACTGTTCCTTAAAACACTAGTGGTTAGGAAATCTATTGGAGGCAGAAGCAGTCAAGGGTAGCTTAGGGTTAGGGTTAGGGTTAGGGTGAGGGTTAGGGTACGGCTTAGGGTACGGGTTCGGGGAGGGTTTCGGGTAGGGCGTAGGGTATGGGTTAGGGTTAGGGTTAGGGTTAGTGTTAGGGTTAGGGCTCGGTTTAGGGTACGGGTTAGGATTAGGGTACTCGTTAGGGTTAGGTTAGCGGTTAGGGTTAGGGTACGCGTTAGGGTGAGGGTAGTTATTAAACCTATCACACTCTCTAGATACCCCTTAGCACGTAAAGGAATATTATTTGGGGGTCGAGCCATGGAGAAGAGTTTAGACACTAGGAGAAGATAAGGAACACACCCATTATCACGAAATCACATTAGGATTCTCTTTTTAACCTGTTCCTTAAAACACTAGTGCTTAGGAAATCTATTGGAGGCAGAAGCAGTCAAGGGTAGCTTAGGGTTAGGGTTAGGGTTAGGGTGAGGTTTAGGGTACGGCTTAGGGTACGGGTTCGGGGAGGGGTTCGGGTAGGGCGTAGGGTATGGGTTAGGTTTAGGGTTAGGGCTAGTGTTAGGGTTAGGGCTCGGTTTAGGGTACGGGTTAGGATTAGGGTACGCGTTAGTGTTAGGGTAGGGGTTAGGGTTAGGGTACGCTTTAGGGTGAGGGTAGTTATTAAACCTATCCCACTCTCTAGATACCCCTTAGCACGTAAAGGAATATTATTTGGGGGTCCAGCCATGGAGAAGGGTTTAGACACTAGGAGAAGATAAGGAACACACCCATTATCAAGAAATCACAATATGATTCTCTTTTTAAACTGTTCCTTAAAACACTAGTGGTTAGGAAATCTATTGGAGGCAGAAGCAGTCAAGGGTAGCTTAGGGTTAGGGTTAGGGTTAGGGTGAGGGTTAGGGTACGGCTTAGGGTACGGGTTCGGGGAGGGTTTCGGGTAGGGCGTAGGGTATGGGTTAGGGTTAGGGTTAGGGTTAGTGTTAGGGTTAGGGCTCGGTTTAGGGTACGGGTTAGGATTAGGGTACTCGTTAGGGTTAGGTTAGCGGTTAGGGTTAGGGTACGCGTTAGGGTGAGGGTAGTTATTAAACCTATCACACTCTCTAGATACCCCTTAGCACGTAAAGGAATATTATTTGGGGGTCGAGCCATGGAGAAGAGTTTAGACACTAGGAGAAGATAAGGAACACACCCATTATCACGAAATCACATTAGGATTCTCTTTTTAACCTGTTCCTTAAAACACTAGTGCTTAGGAAATCTATTGGAGGCAGAAGCAGTCAAGGGTAGCTTAGGGTTAGGGTTAGGGTTAGGGTGAGGTTTAGGGTACGGCTTAGGGTACGGGTTCGGGGAGGGGTTCGGGTAGGGCGTAGGGTATGGGTTAGGGTTAGGGTTAGGGCTAGTGTTAGGGTTAGGGCTCGGTTTAGGGTACGGGTTAGGATTAGGGTACGCGTTAGGGTTAGGGTAGGGGTTAGGGTTAGGGTACGCGTTAGGGTGAGGGTAGTTATTAAACCTATCCCACTCTCTAGATACCCCTTAGCACGTAAAGGAATATTATTTGGGGGTGCAGCCATGGAGAAGAGTTTAGACACGAGGAGAAGATAAGGAACACACCCATTATCAAGAAATCACATTAGGATTCTCTTTTTAACCTGTTACTTAAATCACTAGTGCTTAGGAAATCTATTGGAGGCAGAAGCCGTCAAGGGTAGCTTAAAGGTTAGGGTTAGGGTTAGGGTGAGGGTTAGGGTACGGTTTAGCGTACGGGTTCAAGGAGGGGTTCGGGTAGGGTGTAGGGTATTGGTTAGGGTTAGGGTTAGAGTTAGTGTTAGGGTTAGGGCTCGGTTTAGGGTACGGTTTAGGATTAGGGTACGCGCTAGGGTTAGGGTAGGGGTTAGGGTTAGGGTACGCGTTAGGGTGAGGGTAGTTATTAAACCTATGACACTCTCTAGATACCCCTTAGCACATAAAGGAATATTATTTGGGGGTCCAGCCATGAAGAAGAGTTTAGACACGAGGAGAAGATAAGGAACACACCCATTATCAAGAAATCACATTAGGATTCTCTTTTTAACATGTTCCTTAAAACACTAGTGCTTAGGAAATCTATTGGAGGCAGAAGCCGTCAAGGGTAGCTTAGGGTTAGGGTTAGGGTTAGGGTGAGGGTTAGGGTACGGCTTAGGGTACGGGTTCGGGGAGGGGTTCGGGTATGTCGTAGGGTATGGGTTAGGGTTAGGGTTAGGGCTAGTGTTAGGGTTAGGGCTCGGTTTAGGGTACAGGTTAGGATTAGGGTACGCGTTAGGGTTAGGGTAGGGGTTAGGGTTAGTGTACGCGTTAGGGTGAGGGTAGTTATTAAACCTATCCCACTCTCTAGATACCCCTGAGCACGTACAGGAATATTATTGGGGGTCCAGCCATGGAGAAGAGTTTAGACACTAGGAAAAGATAAGGAACACACCCATTATCACGAAATCACATTAGGATTCTCTTTTTAACCTGTTCCTTAAAACACTAGTGCTTAGGAAATCTATTGGAGGCAGAAGCAGTCAAGGGTAGCTTAGGGTTAGGGTTAGGGTTAGGGTGAGGGTTAGGGTACGGCTTAGGGTACGGGTTCGGGGAGGTGTTCGGGTAGGGCGTAGGGTATGGGTTAGGGTTAGGGCTAGTGTTAGGGTTAGGTCTCTGTTTAGGGTAAAGGTTAGGATTAGGGTACGCGTTAGGGTTAGGGTAGGGGTTACGGTTAGTGTACGCTTTAGGGTGAGGGTAGTTATTAAACCTATCCCTCTCTCTAGATACCCCTTAGCACGTACAGGAATATTATTGGGGGTCCAGCCATGGAGAAGAGTTTAGACACTAGGAGAAGATAAGGAACACACCCATTATCACGAAATCACATTAGGATTCTCTTTTTAACCTGTTCCTTAAAACACTAGTGCTTAGGAAATCAATTGGAGGCATAAGCAGTCAAGGGTAGCTTAGGGTTAGGGTTAGGGTTAGGGTGAGGGTTAGGGTATGGCTTAGGATACGGGTTCGGGGAGGGGTTCGGGTAGGGCGTAGGGTATGGGTTAGGGTTAGGGTTAGGGTTAATGTTAGGGTTAGGGCTCGGTTTAGGGTACGGGTTAGGATTAGGGTACGCGTTAGGGTTAGGGCAGGGGTTAGGGTTAGGATACGCGTTAGGGTGGGGGTAGTTATTAAACCTATCACACTCTCTAGATACCCCTTAGCACGTAAAGGAATATTATTTGGGGGTCCAGCCATGGAGAAGAGTTTAGACACGAGGAGAAGATAAGGAACACCCCCATTATCAAGAAATCACATGAGGATTCTCTTTTTAACCTGCTCCTTAAAACACTAGCGCTTAGGAAATCTATTGGAGGCAGAAGCAGTCAAGGGTAGCTTAGGGTTAGGGGTTAGGGTTAGGGTGAGGGTTAGGGTACGGCTTAGGGTACGGGTTCGGGGAGGGGTTCGGGTAGGCCGTAGGGTATGGGTTAGGGTTAGGGTTAGGGTTAGTGTTAGGGTTAGGGCTCGGTTAAGGGTACGGGTTAGGATTAGGGTATGCGTTAGAGTTAGGGTAGTGGTTAGGGTTAGGGTACGCTTTAGGGTGAGGGTAGTTATTAAACCTATCCCACTCTCTAGATACCCCTTAGCACGTAAAGGAATATTATTTGGGGGTCCAGCCATGGAGAAGAGTTTAGACACTAGGAGAAGATAAGGAACACACCCATTATCAAGAAATCACAATATGATTCTCTTTTTAAACTGTTCCTTAAAACACTAGTGCTTAGGAAATCTATTGGAGGCAGAAGCAGTCAAGGGTAGCTTAGGGTTAGGGTTAGGGTTAGGGTGAGGGTTAGGGTACGGCTTAGGGTACAGGTTCGGGGAGGGGTTCGGTTAGGGCGTAGGCTATGGGTTAGGGTTAGGTTTAGGGTTAGTGTTAGGGTTAGGGCTCGGTTTAGGGTACGGGTTAAGATTAGGGTACGCGTTAGGGTTAGGGTAGGGGTTAGGGTTAGGGTAGGGGTTAGGGTTAGGGTATGTGATAGGGTGAGGTTAGTTATTAAACCTATCCCACTTTCTAGATAACCCTTAGCACGTAAAGGAATATTATTTGGGGGGTCCAGCCATGGAGAAGAGTTTAGACACTAGGAGAAGATAAGGAACACACCCATTATCAAGAAATCACATTAGGATTCTCTTTTTAACCTGTTCCTTAAAACACTAGTGCTTAGGAAATCTATTGGAGGCAGAAGCCGTCAAGGGTAGCTTAGGGTTAGGGTTAGGGTTAGGGTGAGGGTTAGGGTACGGCTTAGGGTACGGGTTCGGGGAGGGTTTCGGGTAGGGCGTAGGGTATGGGTTAGGGTTAGGGTTAGGGCTAGTGTTAGGGTTAGGGCTCGGTTTAGGGTACGGGTTAGGATTAGTGTATGCGTTAGGGTTAGGGTAGGGGTTAGGGTTAGGATACACTTTAGGGTGAGTGTAGTTATTAAACCTATCCCACTCTCTAGATACCCCTTAGCACGTAAAGGAATATTATTTGGGGGTCCAGCCATGGAGAAGGGTTTAGACACTAGGAGAAGATAAGGAACACACCCATTATCAAGAAATCACAATATGATTCTCTTTTTAAACTGTTCCTTAAAACATTAGTGGTTAGGAAATCTATTGGAGGCAGAAGCAGTCAAGGGTAGCTTAGGGTTAGGGTGAGGGTTAGGGTACGGCTTAGGGTACGGGTTCGGGGAGGGTTTCGGGTAGGGCGTAGGGTATGGGTTAGGGTTAGGGTTAGGGTTAGTGTTAGGGTTAGGGCTCGGTTTAGGGTACGGGTTAGGATTAGGGTACTCGTTAGGGTTAGGGTAGCGGTTAGGTTTAGGGTACGCGTTACGGTGAGGGTAGTTATTAAACCTATCACACTCTCTAGATACCCCTTAGCACGTAAAGGAATATTATTTGGGGCTCCAGCCATGGAGAAGAGTTTAGACACTAGGAGAAGATAAGGAACACACCCATTATCACGAAATCACATTAGGATTCTCTTTTTAACCTGTTCCTTAAAACACTAGTGCTTAGGAAATCTATTGGAGGCAGAAGCCGTCAAGGGTAGCTTAGGGTTAGGGTTAGGGTTAGGGTGAGGGTTAGGGTACGGCTTAGGGTACGGGTTCTCGGAGGGGTTCGGGTAGGGCGTAGGCTATGGGTTAGGGTTAGGGTTAGGGTTAGTGGTAGGGTTAGGGATCGGTTTAGGGTACGGGTTAGGATTAGGGTACGCGTTAGTGTTAGGGTAGGTGTTAGGGTTAGGGTAGGGGTTAGGGTTAGGATACGCGTTAGGGTGAGGGTAGTTATTAAACCTATCCCACTCTCTAGATACCCCTTAGCACGTAAAGGAATATTATTTGGGGGTCCAGCCATGGAGAAGAGTTTAGACACGAGGAGAAGATAAGGAACACACCCATTATCAAGAAATCACATTAGGATTCTCCTTTAAACCTGTTCCTTAAATCACTAGTGCTTAGGAAACCTATTGGAGGCAGAAGCCGTCAAGGGTAGCCTAGGGTTAGGGTTAGGGTTAGGGTGAGGTTTAGGGTACGGCTTAGGGTACGGGTTCGGGGAGGGATTCTGGTAGGGCGTAGGGTATGGGTTAGAGTTAGGGTTAGGGTTAGTGTTAGGGTTAGGGCTCAGTTTAGGATACGGGTTAGGATTAGGGTACGCGTTAGTGTTAGGGTAGGGGTTAGGGTTAGGGTACGCTTTAGGGGTGAGGGTAGTTATTAAACCTATCCCACTCTCTAGATACCCCTTAGCACGTAAAGGAATATTATTTGGGGGTCCAGCCATGGAGAAGGGTTTAGACACTAGGAGAAGATAGGGAACACACCCATTATCAAGAAATCACAATATGATTCTCTTTTTAAACTGTTCCTTAAATCACTAGTGGTTAGGAAATCTATTGGAGGCAGAAGCAGTCAAGGGTAGCTTAGGGTTAGGGTTAGGGTTAGGGTGAGGGTTAGGGTACGGCTTAGGGTACGGGTTCAGGGAGGGGTTCGGGTAGGGATTAGGGTATGGGTTAGGGTTAGTGTTAGGGTTAGTGTTAGGGTTAGGGCTCGGTTTAGGGTACGGGTTAGGATTAGGGTACTCGTTAGGGTTAGGGTAGCGGTTAGGGTTAGGGTACGCGTTAGGGTGAGGGTAGTTATTAAACCTATCACACTCTCTAGATACCCCTTAGCACGTAAAGGAATATTATTTGGGGGTCCAGCCATGGAGAAGAGTTTAGACACTAGGAGAAGATAAGGAACACACCCATTATAACGAAATCACATTAGGATTCTCTTTTTAACTTGTTCCTTAAAACACTAGTGCTTAGGAAATCTATTGGAGGCAGAAGCAGTCAAGGGTAGCTTAGGGTTAGGGTTAGGGTTAGGGTGAGGGTTAGGGTATGGCTTAGGGTACGGGTTCGGGGAGGGGTTCGGGTAGGGCGTAGGGTATGGGTTAGGGTTAGGGTTAGGGCTAGTGTTTGGGTTAGGGCTCGGTTTAGGGTACGGGTTAGGATTAGGGTACACGTTAGGGTTAGGGTAGGGGTTAGGGTTAGGGTACGCGTTAGGGTGAGGGTAGTTATTAAACCTATCCCACTCTCTAGATACCCCTTAGCACGTAAAGGAATATTATTTGGGGGTCCAGCCATGGAGAAGAGTTTAGACACGAGGAGAAGATAAGGAACACACCCATTATCAAGAAATCACATTAGGATTCTCTTTTTAACCTGTTCCTTAAAACACTAGTGCTTAGGAAATCTATTGGAGGAAGAAGCAGTCAAGGGTAGCTTAGGGTTAGGGTTAGGGTTAGGGTGAGGATTAGGGTTAGGGCTCGGTTTAGGGTACGGTTTAGGATTAGGGTACGCGTTAGTGTTAGTGTAGGCGTTAGGGTTAGGGTACGCGAGAGGGTGAGGTTAGTTATTAAACCTATCCCACTCTCTAGATACCCCTTAGTACGTAAAGGAATATTATTTCGGGGTCCAGCCATGGAGAAGAGTTTAGACACTAGGAGAAGATAAGGAACACACCCATTATCAAGAAATCACATTAGGATTCTCTTTTTAAACTGTTCCTTAAAACAGTAGTGCTTAGGAAATCTATTGGAGGCAGAAGCAGTCAAGGGTAGCTTAGGGTTAGGGTTAGGGTTAGGGTGAGGGTTAGGGTATGGCTTAGGGTACGGGTTCGGGGAGGGGTTCGGTTAGGCCGTAGGGTATGGGTTAGGGTTAGGGTTAGGGTTAGTGTTAGGGTTAGGGCTTGGTTTAGGGTACGGGTTAGGATTAGGGTACGCGTTACGGTTAGGGTAGGGGTTATGGTTAGGGTACGCGTTAGGGTGGGGGTAGTTATTAAACCTCTCACACTCTCTAGATACCCCTTAGCACGTAAAGGACTATTATTTGGGGGTCCAGCCATGGAGAACAGTTTAGACACGAGGAGAAGATAAGGAACACACCCATTATCAAGAAATCACAATGTGATTCTCTTTTTAAACTGTTCCTTAAAACACTAGTGCTTAGGAAATCTATTGGAGGCAGAAGCAGTCAAGGGTAGCTTAGGGTTAGGGTTAGGGTTAGGGTGAGGGTTAGGGTACGGCTTAGGGTACGGCTTCGGGGAGGGTTTCGGGTAGGCCGTAGGGTATGGGTTAGGGTTAGGGTTAGGGTTAGTGTTAGGGTTAGGGCTCGGTTTAGGGTACGGGTTAGGATTAGGGTACGCGTTAGTGTTAGGGTAGTGGTTAGGGTTAGGGTACGCTTTAGGGTGAGGGTAGTTATTAAACCTATCCCACTCTCTAGATACCCCTTAGCACGTAAAGGAATATTATTTGGGGGTCCAGCCATGGAGAAGAATTTAGACACTAGGAGAAGATAAGGAACACACCCATTATCAAGAAATCACAATATGATTCTCTTTTTAAACTGTTCCTTAAAACACTAGTGCTTAGGAAATCTATTGGAGGCAGAAGCAGTCAAGGGTAGCTTAGGGTTAGGGTTAGGGTTAGGGTGAGGGTTAGGGTACGGCTTACGATACGGGTTCGGGGAGGGGTTCGGGTAGGGCGTACGGTATGGGTTAGGGTTAGGGATAGGGCTAGTGTTAGGGTTAGGGCTCGGTTTAGGGTACGGGTTAGAATTAGGGTATGCGTTAGGTTTAGGGTAGGAGTTAGGGTTAGGATACGCGTTAGGGTGAGGGTAGTTATTAAACCTATCCCACTCTCTAAATACCCCTTAGCACGTAAAGGAATATTATTTGGGGGTCCAGCCATGGAGAAGAGTTTAGACACGAGGAGAAGATAAGGAACACACCCATTATCAAGAAATCACATTAGGATTCTCCTTTAAACCTGTTCCTTAAATCACTAGTGCTTAGGAAATCTATTGGAGGCAGAAGCCGTCAAGGGTAGCCTAGGGTTAGGGTTAGGGTTAGGGTGAGGGTTAGGGTACGGCTTAGGGTACGGGTTCGGGGAGGGGTTCGGGTAGGGCGTAGGGTATGGGTTAGGGTTAGGGTTAGGGCTAGTGTTAGGGTTAGGGCTCGGTTTAGGGTACGGGTTAGGATTAGGGTACGCGTTAGGGTTAGGGTAGGGGTTAGGGTTAGGGTACGCGTTAGGGTGAGGGTAGTTATTAAACCTATCCCACTCTCTAGATACCCCTTAGCACGTAAAGGAATATTATTTGGGGGTCCAGCCATGGAGAAGAGTTTAGACACGAGGAGAAGATAAGGAACACACCCATTATCAAGAAATCACATTAGGATTCTCTTTTTAACCTGTTCCTTAAAACACTAGTGCTTAGGAAATCTATTGGAGGCAGAAGCCGTCAAGGGTAGCTTAGGGTTAGGGTTAGGGTTAGGGTGAGGGTTAGGTTACGGTTTAGGGTACGGGTTCAGGGAGGGGTTCGGGTAGGGCGTAGGGTATTGGTTAGGGTTAGGGTTAGAGTTAGTGTTACGGTTAGGGCTCGGTTTAGGGTACGGGTTAGGATTAGGGTACGCGCTAGGGTTAGGTTAGGGGTTAGGGTTAGGGTACGCGTTAGGGTGAGGGTAGTTATTAAACCTATCACACTCTCTAGATACCCCTTAGCACAGAAAGGAATATTATTTGGGGGTCCAGCCATGGAGAAGAGTTTAGACACGAGGAGAAGATAAGGAACACACCCATTATCAAGAAATCACATTAGGATTCTCTTTTTAACATGTTCCTTAAAACACTAGTGCTTAGGAAATCTATTGGAGGCAGAAGCCGTCAAGGGTAGCTTAGGGTTAGGGTTAGGGTTAGGGTGAGGGTTAGGGTACGGCTTAGGGTACGGGTTCGGGGAGGGGTTCGGGTAGGGCGTAGGGTATGGGTTAGGGTTAGGGTTAGGGCTAGTGTTAGGGTTAGGGCTCGGTTTAGGATACAGGTTAGGATTAGGGTTGCGTTAGGGTTAGTGTAGGGGTTAGGGTTAGTGTACGCGTTATGGTGAGGGTAGTTATTAAACCTATCCCACTCTCTAGATACCCCTTAGCACGTACAGGAATATTATTGGGGGTCCAGCCATGGAGAAGAGTTTAGACACTAGGAGAAGATAAGGAACACACCCATTATCACGAAATCACATTAGGATTCTCTTTTTAACCTGTTCCTTAAAACACTAGTGCTTAGGAAATCTATTGGAGGGAGAAGCAGTCAAGGGTAGCTTAGGGTTAGGGTTAGGGTTAGGGTGAGGGTTAGGGTACGGCTTAGGGTACGGGTTCGGGGAGGTGTTCGGGTAGGGCGTTCGGTATGGGTTAGGGTTAGGGCTAGTGTTAGGGTTAGGTCTCGGTTTAGGGTAAAGGTTAGGATTAGGGTATGCGTTAGGGATAGTGTAGGGTTTACGGTTAGTGTACGCGTTAGGGTGAGGGTAGTTATTAAACCTATCCCACTCTCTAGATACCCCTTAGCACGTACAGGAATATTATAGGGGGTCCAGCCATGGAGAAGAATTTAGACACTAGGAGAAGATAAGGAACACACCCATTATCAAGAAATCACAATATGATTCTCTTTTTAAACTGTTCCTTAAAACACTAGTGCTTAGGAAATCTATTGGAGGCAGAAGCAGTCAAGGGTAGCTTAGGGTTAGGGTTAGGGTTAGTGTGAGGGTTAGGGTACGGCTTAGGGTACGGGTTCGGGGAGGGTTTCGGGTAGGGCGTAGGGTATGTGTTAGGGTTAGGGTTAGGGTTAGTGTTAGTGTTAGGGCTCGGTTTAGGGTACGGGTTAGGATTACGGTACTCGATAGGGTTAGGGTAGCGGTTAGGGTTAGGGTACGTGTTAGGGTGAGGGTAGTTATTAAACCTATCCCACTCTCTAGATACCCCTTAGCACGTAAAGGAATATTATTTGGGGGTCCAGCCATGGAGAAGAGTTTAGACACGAGGAGAAGATAAGGAACACACCCATTATCAAGAAATCACATTAGGATTCTCTTTTTAAACTGTTCCTTAAAACACTAGTGCTTAGGAAATCTATTGGAGGCAGAAGCCGTCAAGGGTAGCTTAGGGTTAGGGTTAGGGTTAGGGTGAGGGTTAGGGTAGG
Organism: Balaenoptera acutorostrata; assembly: GCF_949987535.1. Classification (NCBI taxonomy): domain Eukaryota; kingdom Metazoa; phylum Chordata; class Mammalia; order Artiodactyla; family Balaenopteridae; genus Balaenoptera; species Balaenoptera acutorostrata. The sequence continues at coordinate 83,067 of NW_026645515.1, forward strand.
GCTTAGGGTACGGGTTCGGGGAGGGGTTCGGGTAGGGCGTAAGGTATGGGTTAGGGTTAGGGTTAGGGCTAGTGTTAGGGTTAGGGCTCGGTTTAGGGTACAGGTTAGGATTAGGGTACGCGTTAGGGTTAGGGTAGGGGTTAGGGTTAGGGTACGCGTTAGGGTGGGGGTAGTTATTAAACCTATCCCACTCTCTAGATACCCCTTAGCACGTAAAGGAATATTATTTGGGGGTCCAGCCATGGAGAAGAGTTTAGACACGAGGAGAAGATAAGGAACACACCCATTATCAAGAAATCACATTAGGATTCTCTTTTTAACCTGTTCCTTAAAACACTAGTGCTTAGGAAATCTATTGGAGGCAGAAGCCGTCAAGGGTAGCTTAGGGTTAGGGTTAGGGTTAGGGTGAGGGTTAGGGTAGGGCTTAGGGTACGGGTTCGGGGAGGGGTTCGGGTAGGGCGTAGGGTATGGGTTAGGGTTAGGGTTAGGGCTAGTGTTAGGGTTAGGGCTCGGTTTAGGGTACAGGTTAGGATTAGGGTACGCGTTAGGGTTAGGGTAGGGGTTAGGGTTAGGTTACGCGTTAGGGTGGGGGAGTTATTAAACCTATCCCACTCTCTAGATACCCCTTAGCACGTAAAGGAATATTATTTGGGGGTCCAGCCATGGAGAAGAGTTTAGACACTAGGAGAAGATAAGGAACACACCCATTATCACGAAATCACATTAGGATTCTCTTTTTAACCTGTTCCTTAAAACACTAGTGCTTAGGAAATCTATTGGAGGCAGAAGCAGTCAAGGGTAGCTTAGGGTTAGGGTTAGGGTTAGGGTGAGGGTTAGGGTACGGCTTAGGGTACGGGTTCGGGGAGGGGTTCGGGTAGGGCGTAGGGTATGGGTTAGGGTTAGGGTTAGGGCTAGTGTTAGGGTTAGGGCTCGGTTTAGGGTACGGGTTAGGATTAGGGTACGCGTTAGGGTTCGGGTAGGGGTTAGGGTTAGGGTACGCGTTAGGGTGAGGGTAGTTATTAAAACTATCCCACTCTCTAGATACCCCTTAGCACGTAAAGGAATATTATTTGGGGGTCCAGCCATGGAGAAGAGTTTAGACACGAGGAGAAGATAAGGAACACACCCATTGTCACGAAATCACATTAGGATTCTCTTTTTAACCTGTTCCTTAAAACACTAGTGCTTAGGAAATCTATTGGAGGCAGAAGCAGTCAAGGGTAGCTTAGGGTTAGGGTTAGGGTTAGGGTGAGGGTTAGGGTACGGCTTAGGGTACGGCTTAGGGTACGGGTTCGGGGAGGGGTTCGGGTAGGCCGTAGGGTATGGGTTAGGGTTAGGGTTAGGGTTAGTGTTAGGGTTAGGGCTCGGTTTAGGGTACGGGTTAGGATTAGGGTACGCGTTAGTGTTAGGGTAGTGGTTAGGGTTCGGGTACGCTTTAGGGTGAGGGTAGTTATTAAACCTATCCCACTCTCTAGATACCCCTTAGCACGTAAAGGAATATTATTTGGGGGTCCAGCCATGGAGAAGGGTTTAGACACTAGGAGAAGATAAGGAACACACCCATTATCAAGAAATCACAATATGATTCTCTTTTTAAACTGTTCCTTAAAACAGTAGTGGTTAGGAAATCTATTGGAGGCAGAAGCAGTCAAGGGTAGCTTAGGGTTAGGGTTAGGGTTAGGGTGAGGGTTAGGGTACGGCTTAGGGTACGGGTTCGGGGAGGGTTTCGGGTAGGGCGTAGGGTATGTGTTAGGATTAGTGTTAGGGTTAGGGCTCGGTTTAGGGTACGGGTTAGGATTAGGGTACTCGATAGGGTTAGGGTAGCGGTTAGGGTTAGGGTACGCGTTAGGGTGAGGGTAGTTATTAAACCTATCACACTCTCTAGATACCCCTTAGCACGTAAAGGAATATTATTTGGGGGTCCAGCCATGGAGAAGAGTTTAGACACTAGGAGAAGATAAGGAACACACCCATTATCACGAAATCACATTAGGATTCTCTTTTTATCCTGTTCCTTAAAATACTAGTGCTTAGGAAATCTATTGGAGGCAGAAGCAGTCAAGGGTAGCTTAGGGTTAGGGTTAGGTTTAGGGTGAGGGTTAGGGTACGGCTTAGGGTACGGGTTCGGGGAGGGGTTCGGGTAGGGCGTAGGGTATGGGTTAGGGTTAGGGTTAGGGCTAGTGTTAGGGTTAGGGCTCGGTTTAGGGTACGGGTTAGGATTAGGGTACGTGCTAGGGTTAGGGTAGGGGTTAGGGTTAGGGTACGCGTTAGGGTGAGGGTAGTTATTAAACCTATCACACTCTCTAGATACCCCTTAGCTCATAAAGGAATATTATTTGGGGGTCCAGCCATGGAGAAGAGTTTAGACACTAGGAGAAGATAAGGAACACACCCATTATCACGAAATCACATTAGGATTCTCTTTTTAACCTGTTCCTTAAAACACTAGTGCTTAGGAAATCTATTGGAGGCAGAAGCAGTCAAGGGTAGCTTAGGGTTAGGGTTAGGGTTAGGGTGAGGGTTAGGGTACGGCTTAGGGTACGGGTTCGGGGAGGGGTTCGGGTAGGGCGTAGGGTATGAGTTAGGGTTAGGGTTAGGGCTAGTGTTAGGGTTAGGGCTCGGTTTAGGATACGGGTTAGGATTAGGGTACGCGTTAGTGTTAGGGTAGTGGTTAGGGTTAGGGTACGCTTTAGGGTGAGGGTAGTTATTAAACCTATCCCACTCTCTAGATACCCCTTAGCACGTAAAGGAATATTATTTGGGGGTCCAGCCATGGAGAAGGGTTTAGACACTAGGAGAAGATAAGGAACACACCCATTATCAAGAAATCACAATATGATTCTCTTTTTAAACTGTTCCTTAAAACACTAGTGGTTAGGAAATCTATTGGAGGCAGAAGCAGTCAAGGGTAGCTTAGGGTTAGGGTTAGGGTTAGGGTGAGGGTTAGGGTACGGCTTAGGGTACGGGTTCGGGGAGGGTTTCGGGTAGGGCGTAGGGTATGGGTTAGGATTAGTGTTAGGGTTAGGGCTCGGTTTAGGGTACGGGTTAGGATTAGGGTACTCGATAGGGTTAGGGTAGCGGTTAGGGTTAGGGTACGCGTTAGGGTGAGGGTAGTTATTAAACCTATCACACTCTCTAGATACCCCTTAGCACGTAAAGGAATATTATTTGGGGGTCCAGCCATGGAGAAGAGTTTAGACACTAGGAGAAGATAAGGAACACACCCATTATCACGAAATCACATTAGGATTCTCTTTTTAACCTGTTCCTTAAAATACTAGTGCTTAGGAAATCTATTGGAGGCAGAAGCAGTCAAGGGTAGCTTAGGGTTAGGGTTAGGTTTAGGGTGAGGGTTAGGGTACGGCTTAGGGTACGGGTTCGGGGAGGGGTTCGGGTAGGGCGTAGGGTATGGGTTAGGGTTAGGGTTAGGGCTAGTGTTAGGGTTAGGGCTCGGTTTAGGGTACGGGTTAGGATTAGGGTACGTGCTAGGGTTAGGGTAGGGGTTAGGGTTAGGGTACGCGTTAGGGTGAGGGTAGTTATTAAACCTATCCCACTCTCTAGATACCCCTTAGCACGTAAAGGAATATTATTTGGGGGTCCAGCCATGGAGAAGAGTTTAGACACGAGGAGAAGATAAGGAACACACCCATTATCAAGAAATCACATTAGGATTCTCTTTTTAACCTGTTCCTTAAAACACTAGTGCTTAGGAAATCTATTGGAGGCAGAAGCCGTCAAGGGTAGCTTAGGGTTAGGGTTAGGGTTAGGGTGAGGATTAGGGTACGGTTTAGGGTACGGGTTCGGGGAGGGGTTCGGGTAGGGCGTAGGGTATGGGTTAGGGTTAGGGTTAGGGCTAGTGTTAGGGTTAGGGCTCGGTTTAGGGTACGGGTTAGGATTAGGGTACGCGTTAGTGTTAGGGTAGTGGTTAGGGTTAGGGTACGCTTTAGGGTGAGGGTAGTTATTAAACCTATCCCACATTCTAGATACCCCTTAGCACGTAAAGGAATATTATTTGGGGGTCCAGCCATGGAGAAGGGTTTAGACACTAGGAGAAGATAAGGAACACACCCATTATCAAGAAATCACAATATGATTCTCTTTTTAAACTGTTCCTTAAAACACTAGTGGTTAGGAAATCTATTGGAGGCAGAAGCCGTCAAGGGTAGCTTAGGGTTAGGGTTAGGTTTAGGGTGAGGGTTAGGGTACGGTTTAGGGTACGGGTTCAGGGAGGGGTTCGGGTAGGGCGTAGGGTATGGGTTAGGGTTAGGGTTAGAGTTAGTGTTAGGGTTAGGGCTCGGTTTAAGGTAGGGGTTAGGATTAGGGTACGCGCTAGGGTTAGGGTAGGGGTTAGGGTTAGGGTACGCGTTAGGGTGGGGGTAGTTATTAAACCTATCCCACTCTCTAGATACCCCTTAGCACGTAAAGGAATATTATTTGGGGGTCCAGCCATGGAGAAGAGTTTAGACACTAGGAGAAGATAAGGAACACACCCATTATCACGAAATCACATTAGGATTCTCTTTTTAACCTGTTCCTTAAAACACTAGTGCTTAGGAAATCTATTGGAGGCAGAAGCAGTCAAGGGTAGCTTAGGGTTAGGGTTAGGGTTAGGGTGAGGGTTAGGGTACGGCTTAGGGTACGGGTTCGGGGAGGGGTTCGGGTAGGGCGTAGGGTATGGGTTAGGGTTAGGGTTAGGGCTAGTGTTAGGGTTAGGGCTCGGTTTAGGGTACGGGTTAGGATTAGGGTACGCGTTAGGGTTCGGGTAGGGGTTAGGGTTAGGGTACGCGTTAGGGTGAGGGTAGTTATTAAACCTATCCCACTCTCTAGATACCCCTTAGCACGTAAAGGAATATTATTTGGGGGTCCAGCCATGGAGAAGAGTTTAGACACGAGGAGAAGATAAGGAACACACCCATTGTCACGAAATCACATTAGGATTCTCTTTTTAACCTGTTCCTTAAAACACTAGTGCTTAGGAAATCTATTGGAGGCAGAAGCAGTCAAGGGTAGCTTAGGGTTAGGGTTAGGGTTAGGGTGAGGGTTAGGGTACGGCTTAGGGTACGGGTTCGGGGAGGGGTTCGGGTAGGCCGTAGGGTATGGGTTAGGGTTAGGGTTAGGGTTAGTGTTAGGGTTAGGTCTCGGTTTAGGGTACGGGTTAGGATTAGGGTACGCGTTAGTGTTAGGGTAGTGGTTAGGGTTAGGGTACGCTTTAGGGTGAGGGTAGTTATTAAACCTATCCCACTCTCTAGATACCCCTTAGCACGTAAAGGAATATTATTTGGGGGTCCAGCCATGGAGAAGGGTTTAGACACTAGGAGAAGATAAGGAACACACCCATTATCAAGAAATCACAATATGATTCTCTTTTTAAACTGTTCCTTAAAACACTAGTGGTTAGGAAATCTATTGGAGGCAGAAGCAGTCAAGGGTAGCTTAGGGTTAGGGTTAGGGTTAGGGTGAGGGTTAGGGTACGGCTTAGGGTACGGGTTCGGGGAGGGTTTCGGGTAGGGCGTAGGGTATGGGTTAGGATTAGTGTTAGGGTTAGGGCTCGGTTTAGGGTACGGGTTAGGATTAGGGTATTCGATAGGGTTAGGGTAGCGGTTAGGGTTAGGGTACGCGTTAGGGTGAGGGTAGTTATTAAACCTATCACACTCTCTAGATACCCCTTAGCACGTAAAGGAATATTATTTGGGGGTCCAGCCATGGAGAAGAGTTTAGACACTAGGAGAAGATAAGGAACACACCCATTATCACGAAATCACATTAGGATTCTCTTTTTAACCTGTTCCTTAAAATACTAGTGCTTAGGAAATCTATTGGAGGCAGAAGCAGTCAAGGGTAGCTTAGGGTTAGGGTTAGGTTTAGGGTGAGGGTTAGGGTACGGCTTAGGGTACGGGTTCGGGGAGGGGTTCGGGTAGGGCGTAGGGTATGGGTTAGGGTTAGGGTTAGGGCTAGTGTTAGGGTTAGGGCTCGGTTTAGGGTACGGGTTAGGATTAGGGTACGTGCTAGAGTTAGGGTAGGGGTTAGGGTTAGGGTACGCGTTAGGGTGAGGGTAGTTATTAAACCTATCACACTCTCTAGATACCCCTTAGCTCATAAAGGAATATTATTTGGGGGTCCAGCCATGGAGAAGAGTTTAGACACTAGGAGAAAATAAGGAACACACCCATTATCACGAAATCACATTAGGATTCTCTTTTTAACCTGTTCCTTAAAACACTAGTGCTTAGGAAATCTATTGGAGGCAGAAGCAGTCAAGGGTAGCTTAGGGTTAGGGTTAGGGTTAGGGTGAGGGTTAGGGTACGGCTTAGGGTACGGGTTCGGGGAGGGGTTCGGGTAGGGCGTAGGGTATGGGTTAGGGTTAGGGTTAGGGCTAGTGTTAGGGTTAGGGCTCGGTTTAAGGTACGGGTTAGGATTAGGGTACGCGTTAGGGTTCGGGTAGGGGTTAGGGTTAGGGTACGCGTTAGGGTGAGGGTAGTTATTAAACCTATCCCACTCTCTAGATACCCCTTAGCACGTAAAGGAATATTATTTGGGGGTCCAGCCATGGAGAAGAGTTTAGACACGAGGAGAAGATAAGGAACACACCCATTGTCACGAAATCACATTAGGATTCTCTTTTTAACCTGTTCCTTAAAACACTAGTGCTTAGGAAATCTATTGGAGGCAGAAGCAGTCAAGGGTAGCTTAGGGTTAGGGTTAGGGTTAGGGTGAGGGTTAGGGTACGGCTTAGGGTACGGGTTCGGGGAGGGGTTCGGGTAGGCCGTAGGGTATGGGTTAGGGTTAGGGTTAGGGTTAGTGTTAGGGTTAGGTCTCGGTTTAGGGTACGGGTTAGGATTAGGGTACGCGTTAGTGTTAGGGTAGTGGTTAGGGTTAGGGTACGCTTTAGGGTGAGGGTAGTTATTAAACCTATCCCACTCTCTAGATACCCCTTAGCACGTAAAGGAATATTATTTGGGGGTCCAGCCATGGAGAAGGGTTTAGACACTAGGAGAAGATAAGGAACACACCCATTATCAAGAAATCACAATATGATTCTCTTTTTAAACTGTTCCTTAAAACACTAGTGGTTAGGAAATCTATTGGAGGCAGAAGCAGTCAAGGGTAGCTTAGGGTTAGGGTTAGGGTTAGGGTGAGGGTTAGGGTACGGCTTAGGGTACGGGTTCGGGGAGGGTTTCGGGTAGGGCGTAGGGTATGGGTTAGGATTAGTGTTAGGGTTAGGGCTCGGTTTAGGGTACGGGTTAGGATTAGGGTACTCGATAGTGTTAGGGTAGCGGTTAGTGTTAGGGTACGCGTTAGGGTGAGGGTAGTTATTAAACCTATCCCACTCTCTAGATACCCCTTAGCACGTAAAGGAATATTATTTGGGGGTCCAGCCATGGAGAAGAGTTTAGACACTAGGAGAAGATAAGGAACACACCCATTATCACGAAATCACATTAGGATTCTCTTTTTAACCTGTTCCTTAAAATACTAGTGCTTAGGAAATCTATTGGAGGCAGAAGCAGTCAAGGGTAGCTTAGGGTTAGGGTTAGGGTTAGGGTGAGGGTTAGGGTATGGCTTAGGGTACGGGTTAGGGGAGGGGTTCGGGTAGGGCGTAGGGTATGGGTTAGGGTTAGGGTTAGGGCTAGTGTTAGGGTTAGGGCTCGGTTTAGGGTACAGGTTAGGATTAGGGTACGCGTTAGGGTTAGGGTAGGGGTTAGGGTTAGGGTACGCGTTAGGGTGGGGGTAGTTATTAAACCTATCCCACTCTCTAGATACCCCTTAGCACGTAAAGGAATATTATTTGGGGGTCCAGCCATGGAGAAGAGTTTAGACACTAGGAGAAGATAAGGAACACACCCATTATCACGAAATCACATTAGGATTCTCTTTTTAACCTGTTCCTTAAAACACTAGTGCTTAGGAAATCTATTGGAGGCAGAAGCAGTCAAGGGTAGCTTAGGGTTAGGGTTAGGGTTAGGGTGAGGGTTAGGGTACGGCTTAGGGTACGGGTTCGGGGAGGGGTTCGGGTAGGGCGTAGGGTATGAGTTAGGGTTAGGGTTAGGGCTAGTGTTAGGGTTAGGTCTCGGTTTAGGGTACGGGTTAGGATTAGGGTACGCGTTAGGGTTCGGGTAGGGGTTAGGGTTAGGGTACGCGTTAGGGTGAGGGTAGTTATTAAAACTATCCCACTCTCTAGATACCCCTTAGCACGTAAAGGAATATTATTTGGGGGTCCAGCCATGGAGAAGAGTTTAGACACGAGGAGAAGATAAGGAACACACCCATTGTCACGAAATCACATTAGGATTCTCTTTTTAACCTGTTCCTTAAAACACTAGTGCTTAGGAAATCTATTGGAGGCAGAAGCCGTCAAGGGTAGCTTAGGGTTAGGGTTTGGGTTAGGGTGAGGGTTAGGGTACGGCTTAGGGTACCGGTTCGGGGAGGGGTTCGGGTAGGCCGTAGGGTATGGGTTAGGGTTAGGGTTAGGGTTAGTGTTAGGGTTAGGTCTCGGTTTAGGGTACGGGTTAGGATTAGGGTACGCGTTAGTGTTAGGGTAGTGGTTAGGGTTAGGGTACGCTTTAGGGTGAGGGTAGTTATTAAACCTATCCCACTCTCTAGATACCCCTTAGCACGTAAAGGAATATTATTTGGGGGTCCAGCCATGGAGAAGGGTTTAGACACTAGGAGAAGATAAGGAACACACCCATTATCAAGAAATCACAATATGATTCTCTTTTTAAACTGTTCCTTAAAACACTAGTGGTTAGGAAATCTATTGGAGGCAGAAGCAGTCAAGGGTAGCTTAGGGTTAGGGTTAGGGTTAGGGTGAGGGTTAGGGTACGGCTTAGGGTACGGGTTCGGGGAGGGTTTCGGGTAGGGCGTAGGGTATGGGTTAGGATTAGTGTTAGGGTTAGGGCTCGGTTTAGGGTATGGGTTAGGATTAGGGTACTCGATAGGGTTAGGGTAGCGGTTAGGGTTAGGGTACGCGTTAGGGTGAGGGTAGTTATTAAACCTATCACACTCTCTAGATACCCCTTAGCACGTAAAGGAATATTATTTGGGGGTCCAGCCATGGAGAAGAGTTTAGACACTAGGAGAAGATAAGGAACACACCCATTATCACGAAATCACATTAGGATTCTCTTTTTAACCTGTTCCTTAAAATACTAGTGCTTAGGAAATCTATTGGAGGCAGAAGCAGTCAAGGGTAGCTTAGGGTTAGGGTTAGGTTTAGGGTGAGGGTTAGGGTACGGCTTAGGGTACGGGTTCGGGGAGGGGTTCGGGTAGGGCGTAGGGTATGGGTTAGGGTTAGGGTTAGGGCTAGTGTTAGGGTTAGGGCTCGGTTTAGGGTACGGGTTAGGATTAGGGTACGTGCTAGGGTTAGGGTAGGGGTTAGGGTTAGGGTACGCGTTAGGGTGAGGGTAGTTATTAAACCTATCACACTCTCTAGATACCCCTTAGCTCATAAAGGAATATTATTTGGGGGTCCAGCCATGGAGAAGAGTTTAGACACTAGGAGAAGATAAGGAACACACCCATTATCACGAAATCACATTAGGATTCTCTTTTTAACCTGTTCCTTAAAACACTAGTGCTTAGGAAATCTATTGGAGGCAGAAGCAGTCAAGGGTAGCTTAGTGTTAGGGTTAGGGTTAGGGTGAGGGTTAGGGTATGGCTTAGGGTACGGGTTCGGGGAGGGGTTCGGGTAGGGCGTAGGGTATGGGTTAGGGTTAGGGTTAGGGTTAGTGTTAGGGTTAGGGCTCCGTTTAGGGTACGGGTTAGGATTAGGGTACGCGTTAGTGTTAGGGTAGTGGTTAGGCTTAGGGTACGCGTTAGGGTGAGGGTAGTTATTAAACCTATCCCACTCTCTAGATACCCCTTAGCACGTAAAGGAATATTATTTGGGGGTCCAGCCATGGAGAAGAGTTTAGACACGAGGAGAAGATAAGGAACACACCCATTATCAAGAAATCACATTAGGATTCTCTTTTTAACCTGTTCCTTAAAACACTAGTGCTTAGGAAATCTATTGGAGGCAGAAGCCGTCAAGGGTAGCTTAGGGTTAGGGTTAGGGTTAGGGTGAGGATTAGGGTACGGTTTAGGGTACGGGTTCAGGGAGGGGTTCGGGTAGGGCGTAGGGTATGGATTAGGGTTAGGGTTAGAGTTAGTGTTAGGGTTAGGGCTCGGTTTAGGGTAGGGGTTAGGATTAGGGTACGCGCTAGGGTTAGGGTAGGGGTTAGGGTTAGGGTACGCGTTAGGGTGAGGGTAGTTATTAAACCTATCACACTCTCTAGATACCCCTTAGCACATAAAGGAATATTATTTGGGGGTCCAGCCATGGAGAAGAGTTTAGACACGAGGAGAAGATAAGGAACACACCCATTATCAAGAAATCACATTAGGATTCTCTTTTTAACATGTTCCTTAAAACACTAGTGCTTAGGAAATCTATTGGAGGCAGAAGCCGTCAAGGGTAGCTTAGGGTTAGGGTTAGGGTTAGGGTGAGGGTTAGGGTACGGCTTAGGGTACGGGTTCGGGGAGGGGTACGGGTAGGGCGTAGGGTATGGGTTAGGGTTAGGGTTAGGGCTAGTGTTAGGGTTAGGGCTCGGTTTAGGGTACAGGTTAGGATTAGGGTACGCGTTAGGGTTAGGGAAGGGGTTAGGGTTAGGGTACGCGTTAGGGTGGGGGTAGTTATTAAACCTATCCCACTCTCTAGATACCCCTTAGCACTTAAAGGAATATTATTTGGGGGTCAAGCCATGGAGAAGAGTTTAGACACTAGGAGAAGATAAGGAACACACCCATTATCACGAAATCACATTAGGATTCTCTTTTTAACCTGTTCCTTAAAACAGTAGTGCTTAGGAAATCTATTGGAGGCAGAAGCAGTCAAGGGTAGCTTAGGGTTAGGGTTAGGGTTAGGGTGAGGGTTAGGGTACGGCTTAGGGTACGGGTTCGGGGAGGGGTTCGGGTAGGGCGTAGGGTATGGGTTAGGGTTAGGGTTAGGGCTAGTGTTAGGGTTAGGGCTCGGTTTAGGGTACGGGTTAGGATTAGGGTACGCGTTAGTGTTAGGGTAGTGGTTAGGGTAAGGGTACGCTTTAGGGTGAGGGTAGTTATTAAACCTATCCCACTCTCTAGATACCCCTTAGCACGTAAAGGAATATTATTTGGGGGTCCAGCCATGGAGAAGAGTTTAGACACTAGGAGAAGATAAGGAACACACCCATTATCACGAAATCACATTAGGATTCTCTTTTTAACCTGTTCCTTAAAACACTAGTGCTTAGGAAATCTATTGGAGGCAGAAGTCATCAAGGGTAGCTTAGGGTTAGGGTTAGGGTTAGGGTGAGGGTTAGGGTACGGCTTAGGGTACGGGTTTGGGGAGGGGTTCGGGTAGGGCGTAGGGTATGGGTTAGGGTTAGGGTTAGGGTTAGTGTTAGTGTTAGGGCTCGGTTTAGGATACGGGTTAGGATTAGGGTACGCGTTAGTGTTAGGGTAGTGGTTAGGGTTAGGGTACGCTTTAGGGTGAGGGTAGTTATTAAACCTATCCCACTCTCTAGATACCCCTTAGCACGTAAAGGAATATTATTTGGGGGTCCAGCCATGGAGAAGGGTTTAGACACTAGGAGAAGATAAGGAACACACCCATTATCAAGAAATCACAATATGATTCTCTTTTTAAACTGTTCCTTAAAACACTAGTGGTTAGGAAATCTATTGGAGGCAGAAGCCGTCAAGGGTAGCTTAGGGTTAGGGTTAGGTTTAGGGTGAGGGTTAGGGTACGGTTTAGGGTACGGGTTCAGGGAGGGGTTCGGGTAGGGCGTAGGGTATGGGTTACGGTTAGGGTTAGAGTTAGTGTTAGGGTTAGGGCTCGGTTTAGGGTAGGGGTTAGGATTAGGGTACGCGCTAGGGTTAGGGTAGGGGTTAGGGTTAGGGTACGCGTTAGGGTGAGGGTAGTTATTAAACCTATCACACTCTCTAGATACCCCTTAGCACATAAAGGAATATTATTTGGGGGTCCAGCCATGGAGAAGAGTTTAGACACGAGGAGAAGATAAGGAACACACCCATTATCAAGAAATCACATTAGGATTCTCTTTTTAACATGTTCCTTAAAACACTAGTGCTTAGGAAATCTATTGGAGGCAGAAGCCGACAAGGGTAGCTTAGGGTTAGGGTTAGGGTTAGGGTGAGGGTTAGGGTACGGCTTAGGGTACGGGTTCGGGGAGGGGTTCGGGTAGGGCGTAGGGTATGGGTTAGGGTTAGGGTTAGGGCTAGTGTTAGGGTTAGGGCTCGGTTTAGGGTACAGGTTAGGATTAGGGTACGCATTAGGGTTAGGGTAGGGGTTAGGGTTAGGGTACGCGTTAGCGTGGGGGTAGTTATTAAACCTATCCCACTCTCTAGATACCCCTTAGCACGTAAAGGAATATTATTTGGGGGTCCAGCCATGGAGAAGAGTTTAGACACTAGGAGAAGATAAGGAACACACCCATTATCACGAAATCACATTAGGATTCTCTTTTTAACCTGTTCCTTAAAACACTAGTGCTTAGGAAATCTATTGGAGGCAGAAGCAGTCAAGGGTAGCTTAGGGTTAGGGTTAGGGTTAGAGTGAGGGTTAGGGTACGGCTTAGGGTACGGGTTCGGGGAGGGGTTCGGGTAGGGCGTAGGGTATGGGTTAGGGTTAGGGTTAGGGCTAGTGTTAGGGTTAGGGCTCGGTTTAGGGTACGGGTTAGGATTAGGGTACGCGTTAGGGTTCGGGTAGGGGTTAGGGTTAGGGTACGCGTTAGGGTGAGGGTAGTTATTAAACCTATCCCACTCTCTAGATACCCCTTAGCACGTAAAGGAATATTATTTGGGGGTCCAGCCATGGAGAAGAGTTTAGACACGAGGAGAAGATAAGGAACACACCCATTATCAAGAAATCACAATATGATTCTCTTTTTAAACTGTTCCTTAAAACACTAGTGGTTAGGAAATCTATTGGAGGCAGAAGCAGTCAAGGGTAGCTTAGGGTTAGGGTTAGGGTTAGGGTGAGGGTTAGGGTACGGCTTAGGGTACGGGTTCGGGGAGGGTTTCGGGTAGGGCGTAGGGTATGGGTTAGGATTAGTGTTAGGGTTAGGGCTCGGTTTAGGGTACGGGTTAGGATTAGGGTACTCGATAGGGTTAGGGTAGCGGTTAGGGTTAGGGTACGCGTTAGGGTGAGGGTAGTTATTAAACCTATCACACTCTCTATATACCCCTTAGCACGTAAAGGAATATTATTTGGGGGTCCAGCCATGGAGAAGAGTTTAGACACTAGGAGAAGATAAGGAACACACCCATTATCACGAAATCACATTAGGATTCTCTTTTTAACCTGTTCCTTAAAATACTAGTGCTTAGGAAATCTATTGGAGGCAGAAGCAGTCAAGGGTAGCTTAGGGTTAGGGTTAGGTTTAGGGTGAGGGTTAGGGTACGGCTTAGGGTACGGGTTCGGGGAGGGGTTCGGGTAGGGCGTAGGGTATGGGTTAGGGTTAGGGTTAGGGCTAGTGTTAGGGTTAGGGCTCGGTTTAGGGTACGGGTTAGGATTAGGGTACGTGCTAGGGTTAGGGTAGGGGTTAGGGTTAGGGTACGCGTTAGGGTGAGGGTAGTTATTAAACCTATCACACTCTCTAGATACCCCTTAGCTCATAAAGGAATATTATTTGGGGGTCCAGCCATGGAGAAGAGTTTAGACACTAGGAGAAGATAAGGAACACACCCATTATCACGAAATCACATTAGGATTCTCTTTTTAACCTGTTCCTTAAAACACTAGTGCTTAGGAAATCTATTGGAGGCAGAAGCAGTCAAGGGTAGCTTAGGGTTAGGGTTAGGGTTAGGGTGAGGTTTAGGGTACGGCTTAGGGTACGGGTTCGGGGAGGGGTTCGGGTAGGGCGTAGGGTATGGGTTAGGGTTAGGGTTAGGGCTAGTGTTAGGGTTAGGGCTCGGTTTAAGGTACGGGTTAGGATTAGGGTACGCGTTAGGGTTCGGGTAGGGGTTAGGGTTAGGGTACGCGTTAGGGTGAGGGTAGTTATTAAACCTATCCCACTCTCTAGATACCCCTTAGCACGTAAAGGAATATTATTTGGGGGTCCAGCCATGGAGAAGAGTTTAGACACGAGGAGAAGATAAGGAACACACCCATTGTCACGAAATCACATTAGGATTCTCTTTTTAACCTGTTCCTTAAAACACTAGTGCTTAGGAAATCTATTGGAGGCAGAAGCAGTCAAGGGTAGCTTAGGGTTAGGGTTAGGGTTAGGGTGAGGGTTAGGGTACGGCTTAGGGTACGGGTTCGGGGAGGGGTTCGGGTAGGCCGTAGGGTATGGGTTAGGGTTAGGGTTAGGGTTAGTGTTAGGGTTAGGTCTCGGTTTAGGGTACGGGTTAGGATTAGGGTACGCGTTAGTGTTAGGGTAGTGGTTAGGGTTAGGGTACGCTTTAGGGTGAGGGTAGTTATTAAACCTATCCCACTCTCTAGATACCCCTTAGCACGTAAAGGAATATTATTTGGGGGTCCAGCCATGGAGAAGGGTTTAGACACTAGGAGAAGATAAGGAACACACCCATTATCAAGAAATCACAATATGATTCTCTTTTTAAACTGTTCCTTAAAACACTAGTGGTTAGGAAATCTATTGGAGGCAGAAGCAGTCAAGGGTAGCTTAGGGTTAGGGTTAGGGTTAGGGTGAGGGTTAGGGTACGGCTTAGGGTACGGGTTCGGGGAGGGTTTCGGGTAGGGCGTAGGGTATGGGTTAGGATTAGTGTTAGGGTTAGGGCTCGGTTTAGGGTACGGGTTAGGATTAGGGTACTCGATAGGGTTAGGGTAGCGGTTAGGGTTAGGGTACGCGTTAGGGTGAGGGTAGTTATTAAACCTATCACACTCTCTAGATACCCCTTAGCACGTAAAGGAATATTATTTGGGGGTCCAGCCATGGAGAAGAGTTTAGACACTAGGAGAAGATAAGGAACACACCCATTATCACGAAATCACATTAGGATTCTCTTTTTAACCTGTTCCTTAAAATACTAGTGCTTAGGAAATCTATTGGAGGCAGAAGCAGTCAAGGGTAGCTTAGGGTTAGGGTTAGGTTTAGGGTGAGGGTTAGGGTACGGCTTAGGGTACGGGTTCGGGGAGGGGTTCGGGTAGGGCGTAGGGTATGGGTTAGGGTTAGGGTTAGGGCTAGTGTTAGGGTTAGGGCTCGGTTTAGGGTACGGGTTAGGATTAGGGTACGTGCTAGGGTTAGGGTAGGGGTTAGGGTTAGGGTACGCGTTAGGGTGAGGGTAGTTATTAAACCTATCACACTCTCTAGATACCCCTTAGCTCATAAAGGAATATTATTTGGGGGTCCAGCCATGGAGAAGAGTTTAGACACTAGGAGAAGATAAGGAACACACCCATTATCACGAAATCACATTAGGATTCTCTTTTTAACCTGTTCCTTAAAACACTAGTGCTTAGGAAATCTATTGGAGGCAGAAGCAGTCAAGGGTAGCTTAGGGTTAGGGTTAGGGTTAGGGTGAGGGTTAGGGTACGGCTTAGGGTACGGGTTCGGGGAGGGGTTCGGGTAGGGCGTAGGGTATGGGTTAGGGTTAGGGTTAGGGCTAGTGTTAGGGTTAGGGCTCGGTTTAAGGTACGGGTTAGGATTAGGGTACGCGTTAGGGTTCGGGTAGGGGTTAGGGTTAGGGTACGCGTTAGGGTGAGGGTAGTTATTAAACCTATCCCACTCTCTAGATACCCCTTAGCACGTAAAGGAATATTATTTGGGGGTCCAGCCATGGAGAAGAGTTTAGACACGAGGAGAAGATAAGGAACACACCCATTGTCACGAAATCACATTAGGATTCTCTTTTTAACCTGTTCCTTAAAACACTAGTGCTTAGGAAATCTATTGGAGGCAGAAGCAGTCAAGGGTAGCTTAGGGTTAGGGTTAGGGTTAGGGTGAGGGTTAGGGTACGGCTTAGGGTACGGGTTCGGGGAGGGGTTCGGGTAGGCCGTAGGGTATGGGTTAGGGTTAGGGTTAGGGTTAGTGTTAGGGTTAGGTCTCGGTTTAGGGTACGGGTTAGGATTAGGGTACGCGTTAGTGTTAGGGTAGTGGTTAGGGTTAGGGTACGCTTTAGGGTGAGGGTAGTTATTAAACCTATCCCACTCTCTAGATACCCCTTAGCACGTAAAGGAATATTATTTGGGGGTCCAGCCATGGAGAAGGGTTTAGACACTAGGAGAAGATAAGGAACACACCCATTATCAAGAAATCACAATATGATTCTCTTTTTAAACTGTTCCTTAAAACACTAGTGGTTAGGAAATCTATTGGAGGCAGAAGCAGTCAAGGGTAGCTTAGGGTTAGGGTTAGGGTTAGGGTGAGGGTTAGGGTACGGCTTAGGGTACGGGTTCGGGGAGGGTTTCGGGTAGGGCGTAGGGTATGGGTTAGGATTAGTGTTAGGGTTAGGGCTCGGTTTAGGGTACGGGTTAGGATTAGGGTACTCGATAGGGTTAGGGTAGCGGTTAGTGTTAGGGTACGCGTTAGGGTGAGGGTAGTTATTAAACCTATCACACTCTCTAGATACCCCTTAGCACGTAAAGGAATATTATTTGGGGGTCCAGCCATGGAGAATAGTTTAGACACAAGGAGAAGATAAGGAACACACCCATTATCACGAAATCACATTAGGATTCTCTTTTTAACCTGTTCCTTAAAATACTAGTGCTTAGGAAATCTATTGGAGGCAGAAGCAGTCAAGGGTAGCTTAGGGTTAGGGTTAGTTTTAGGGTGAGGGTTAGGGTACGGCTTAGGGTACGGGTTCGGGGAGGGGTTCGGGTAGGGCGTAGGGTATGGGTTAGGGTTAGGGTTAGGGCTAGTGTTAGGGTTAGGGCACGGTTTAGGGTACGGGTTAGGATTAGGGTACGTGCTAGGGTTAGGGTAGGGGTTAGGGTTAGGGTACGCGTTAGGGTGAGGGTAGTTATTAAACCTATCACACTCTCTAGATACCCCTTAGCTCATAAAGGAATATTATTTGGGGGTCCAGCCATGGAGAAGAGTTTAGACACTAGGAGAAGATAAGGAACACACCCATTATCACGAAATCACATTAGGATTCTCTTTTTAACCTGTTCCTTAAAACACTAGTGCTTAGGAAATCTATTGGAGGCAGAAGCAGTCAAGGGTAGCTTAGGGTTAGGGTTAGGGTTAGGGTGAGGGTTAGGGTATGGCTTAGGGTACGGGTTCGGGGAGGGGTTCGGGTAGGCCGTAGGGTATGGGTTAGGGTTAGGGTTAGGGCTAGTGTTAGGGTTAGGGCTCGGTTTAGGGTACAGGTTAGGATTAGGGTACGCGTTAGGGTTAGGGTAGGGGTTAGGGTTAGGGTACGCGTTAGGGTGGGGGTAGTTATTAAACCTATCCCACTCTCTAGATACCCCTTAGCACGTAAAGGAATATTATTTGGGGGTCCAGCCATGGAGAAGAGTTTAGACACTAGGAGAAGATAAGGAACACACCCATTATCACGAAATCACATTAGGATTCTCTTTTTAACCTGTTCCTTAAAACACTAGTGCTTAGGAAATCTATTGGAGGCAGAAGCAGTCAAGGGTAGCTTAGGGTTAGGGTTAGGGTTAGGGTGAGGGTTAGGGTACGGCTTAGGGTACGGGTTCGGGGAGGGGTTCGGGTAGGGCGTAGGGTATGAGTTAGGGTTAGGGTTAGGGCTAGTGTTAGGGTTAGGTCTCGGTTTAGGGTACGGGTTAGGATTAGGGTACGCGTTAGGGTTCGGGTAGGGGTTAGGGTTAGGGTACGCGTTAGGGTGAGGGTAGTTATTAAACCTATCCCACTCTCTAGATACCCCTTAGCACGTAAAGGAATATTATTTGGGGGTCCAGCCATGGAGAAGAGTTTAGACACGAGGAGAAGATAAGGAACACACCCATTGTCACGAAATCACATTAGGATTCTCTTTTTAACCTGTTCCTTAAAACACTAGTGCTTAGGAAATCTATTGGAGGCAGAAGCCGTCAAGGGTAGCTTAGGGTTAGGGTTAGGGTTAGGGTGAGGGTTAGGGTACGGCTTAGGGTACGAGTTCGGGGAGGGGTTCGGGTAGGCCGTAGGGTATGGGTTAGGGTTAGGGTTAGGGTTAGTGTTAGGGTTGGGTCTCGGTTTAGGGTACGGGTTAGGATTAGGGTAAGCCTTAGTGTTAGGGTAGTGGTTAGGGTTAGGGTACGCTTTAGGGTGAGGGTAGTTATTAAACCTATCCCACTCTCTAGATACCCCTTAGCACGTAAAGGAATATTATTTGGGGGTCCAGCCATGGAGAAGGGTTTAGACACTAGGAGAAGATAAGGAACACACCCATTATCAAGAAATCACAATATGATTCTCTTTTTAAACTGTTCCTTAAAACACTAGTGGTTAGGAAATCTATTGGAGGCAGAAGCAGTCAAGGGTAGCTTAGGGTTAGGGTTAGGGTTAGGGTGAGGGTTAGGGTACGGCTTAGGGTACGGGTTCGGGGAGGGTTTCGGGTAGGGCGTAGGGTATGGGTTAGGATTAGTGTTAGGGTTAGGGCTCGGTTTAGGGTACGGGTTAGGATTAGGGTACTCGATAGGGTTAGGGTAGCGGTTAGGGTTAGGGTACGCGTTAGGGTGAGGGTAGTTATTAAACCTATCACACTCTCTAGATACCCCTTAGCACGTAAAGGAATATTATTTGGGGGTCCAGCCATGGAGAAGAGTTTAGACACTAGGAGAAGATAAGGAACACACCCATTATCACGAAATCACATTAGGATTCTCTTTTTAACCTGTTCCTTAAAATACTAGTGCTTAGGAAATCTATTGGAGGCAGAAGCAGTCAAGGGTAGCTTAGGGTTAGGGTTAGGTATAGGGTGAGGGTTAGGGTACGGCTTAGGGTACGGGTTCGGGGAGGGGTTCGGGTAGGGCGTAGGGTATGGGTTAGGGTTAGGGTTAGGGCTAGTGTTAGGGTTAGGGCTCGGTTTAGGGTACGGGTTAGGATTAGGGTAAGTGCTAGGGTTAGGGTAGGGGTTAGGGTTAGGGTACGCGTTAGGGTGAGGGTAGTTATTAAACCTATCACACTCTCTAGATACCCCTTAGCTCATAAAGGAATATTATTTGGGGGTCCAGCCATGGAGAAGAGTTTATACACTAGGAGAAGATAAGGAACACACCCATTATCACGAAATCACATTAGGATTCTCTTTTTAACCTGTTCCTTAAAACACTAGTGCTTAGGAAATCTATTGGAGGCAGAAGCAGTCAAGGGTAGCTTAGTGTTAGGGTTAGGGTTAGGATGAGGGTTAGGGTATGGCTTAGGGTACGGGTTCGGGGAGGGGTTCGGGTAGGGCGTAGGGTATGGGTTAGGGTTAGGGTTAGGGTTAGTGTTAGGGTTAGGGCTCCGTTTAGGGTACGGGTTAGGATTAGGGTACGCGTTAGTGTTAGGGTAGTGGTTAGGCTTAGGGTACGCGTTAGGGTGAGGGTAGTTATTAAACCTATCCCACTCTCTAGATACCCCTTAGCACGTAAAGGAATATTATTTGGGGGTCCAGCCATGGAGAAGAGTTTAGACACGAGGAGAAGATAAGGAACACACCCATTATCAAGAAATCACATTAGGATTCTCTTTTTAACCTGTTCCTTAAAACACTAGTGCTTAGGAAATCTATTGGAGGCAGAAGCCGTCAAGGGTAGCTTAGGGTTAGGGTTAGGGTTAGGGTGAGGATTAGGGTACGGTTTAGGGTACGGGTTCAGGGAGGGGTTCGGGTAGGGCGTAGGGTATGGATTAGGGTTAGGGTTAGAGTTAGTGTTAGGGTTAGGGCTCGGTTTAGGGTAGGGGTTAGGATTAGGGTACGCGCTAGGGTTAGGGTAGGGGTTAGGGTTAGGGTACGCGTTAGGGTGAGGGTAGTTATTAAACCTATCACACTCTCTAGATACCCCTTAGCACATAAAGGAATATTATTTGGGGGTCCAGCCATGGAGAAGAGTTTAGACACGAGGAGAAGATAAGGAACACACCCATTATCAAGAAATCACATTAGGATTCTCTTTTTAACATGTTCCTTAAAACACTAGTGCTTAGGAAATCTATTGGAGGCAGAAGCCGTCAAGGGTAGCTTAGGGTTAGGGTTAGGGTTAGGGTGAGGGTTAAGGTACGGCTTAGGGTACGGGTTCGGGGAGGGGTACGGGTAGGGCGTAGGGTATGGGTTAGGGTTAGGGTTAGGGCTAGTGTTAGGGTTAGGGCTCGGTTTAGGGTACAGGTTAGGATTAGGGTACGCGTTAGGGTTAGGGAAGGGGTTAGGGTTAGGGTACGCGTTAGGGTGGTGGTAGTTATTAAACCTATCCCACTCTCTAGATACCCCTTAGCACTTAAAGGAATATTATTTGGGGGTCCAGCCATGGAGAAGAGTTTAGACACTAGGAGAAGATAAGGAACACACCCATTATCACGAAATCACATTAGGATTCTCTTTTTAACCTGTTCCTTAAAACACTAGTGCTTAGGAAATCTATTGGAGGCAGAAGCAGTCAAGGGTAGCTTAGGGTTAGGGTTAGGGTTAGGGTGAGGGTTAGGGTACGGCTTAGGGTACGGGTTCGGGGAGGGGTTCGGGTAGGGCGTAGGGTATGGGTTAGGGTTAGGGTTAGGGCTAGTGTTAGGGTTAGGGCTCGGTTTAGGGTACGGGTTAGGATTAGGGTACGCGTTAGTGTTAGGGTAGTGGTTAGGGTAAGGGTACGCTTTAGGGTGAGGGTAGTTATTAAACCTATCCCACTCTCTAGATACCCCTTAGCACGTAAAGGAATATTATTTGGGGGTCCAGCCATGGAGAAGAGTTTAGACACTAGGAGAAGATAAGGAACACACCCATTATCACGAAATCACATTAGGATTCTCTTTTTAACCTGTTCCTTAAAACACTAGTGCTTAGGAAATCTATTGGAGGCAGAAGTCATCAAGGGTAGCTTAGGGTTAGGGTTAGGGTTAGGGTGAGGGTTAGGGTACGCCTTAGGGTACGGGTTTGGGGAGGGGTTCGGGTAGGGCGTAGGGTATGGGTTAGGGTTAGTGTTAGGGTTAGTGTTAGGGTTAGGGCTCGGTTTAGGATACGGGTTAGGATTAGGGTACGCGTTAGTGTTAGGGTAGTGGTTAGGGTTAGGGTACGCTTTAGGGTGAGGGTAGTTATTAAACCTATCCCACTCTCTAGATACCCCTTAGCACGTAAAGGAATATTATTTGGGGGTCCAGCCATGGAGAAGGGTTTAGACACTAGGAGAAGATAAGGAACACACCCATTATCAAGAAATCACAATATGATTCTCTTTTTAAACTGTTCCTTAAAACACTAGTGGTTAGGAAATCTATTGGAGGCAGAAGCCGTCAAGGGTAGCTTAGGGTTAGGGTTAGGTTTAGGGTGAGGGTTAGGGTACGGTTTAGGGTACGGGTTCAGGGAGGGGTTCGGGTAGGGCGTAGGGTATGGGTTAGGGTTAGGGTTAGAGTTAGTGTTAGGGTTAGGGCTCGGTTTAGGGTAGGGGTTAGGATTAGGGTACGCGCTAGGGTTAGGGTAGGGGTTAGGGTTAGGGTACGCGTTAGGGTGAGGGTAGTTATTAAACCTATCACACTCTCTAGATACCCCTTAGCACATAAAGGAATATTATTTGGGGGTCCAGCCATGGAGAAGAGTTTAGACACGAGGAGAAGATAAGGAACACACCCATTATCAAGAAATCACATTAGGATTCTCTTTTTAACATGTTCCTTAAAACACTAGTGCTTAGGAAATCTATTGGAGGCAGAAGCCGACAAGGGTAGCTTAGGGTTAGGATTAGGGTTAGGGTGAGGGTTAGGGTACGGCTTAGGGTACGGGTTCGGGAGGGGTTCGGGTAGGGCGTAGGGTATGGGTTAGGGTTAGGGTTAGGGCTAGTGTTAGGGTTAGGGCTCGGTTTAGGGTACAGGTTAGGATTAGGGTACGCATTAGGGTTAGGGTAGGGGTTAGGGTTAGGGTACGCGTTAGGGTGGGGGTAGTTATTAAACCTATCCCACTCTCTAGATACCCCTTAGCACGTAAAGGAATATTATTTGGGGGTCCAGCCATGGAGAAGAGTTTAGACACTAGGAGAAGATAAGGAACACACCCATTATCACGAAATCACATTAGGATTCTCTTTTTAACCTGTTCCTTAAAACACTAGTGCTTAGGAAATCTATTGGAGGCAGAAGCAGTCAAGGGTAGCTTAGGGTTAGGGTTAGGGTTAGGGTGAGGGTTAGGGTACGGCTTAGGGTACGGGTTCGGGGAGGGGTTCGGGTAGGGCGTAGGGTATGGGTTAGGGTTAGGGTTAGGGCTAGTGTTAGGGTTAGGGCTCGGTTTAGGGTACGGGTTAGGATTAGGGTACGCGTTAGGGTTCGGGTAGGGGTTAGGGTTAGGGTACGCGTTAGGGTGAGGGTAGTTATTAAACCTATCCCACTCTCTAGATACCCCTTAGCACGTAAAGGAATATTATTTGGGGGTCCAGCCATGGAGAAGAGTTTAGACACGAGGAGAAGATAAGGAACACACCCATTGTCACGAAATCACATTAGGATTCTCTTTTTAACCTGTTCCTTAAAACACTAGTGCTTAGGAAATCTATTGGAGGCAGAAGCAGTCAAGGGTAGCTTAGGGTTAGGGTTAGGGTTAGGGTGAGGGTTAGGGTACGGCTTAGGGTACGGGTTCGGGGAGGGGTTCGGGTAGGCCGTAGGGTATGGGTTAGGGTTAGGGTTAGGGTTAGTGTTAGGGTTAGGTCTCGGTTTAGGGTACGGGTTAGGATTAGGGTACGCGTTAGTGTTAGGGTAGTGGTTAGGGTTAGGGTACGCTTTAGGGTGAGGGTAGTTATTAAACCTATCCCACTCTCTAGATACCCCTTAGCACGTAAAGGAATATTATTTGGGGGTCCAGCCATGGAGAAGGGTTTAGACACTAGGAGAAGATAAGGAACACACCCATTATCAAGAAATCACAATATGATTCTCTTTTTAAACTGTTCCTTAAAACACTAGTGGTTAGGAAATCTATTGGAGGCAGAAGCAGTCAAGGGTAGCTTAGGGTTAGGGTTAGGGTTAGGGTGAGGGTTAGGGTACGGCTTAGGGTACGGGTTCGGGGAGGGTTTCGGGTAGGGCGTAGGGTATGGGTTAGGATTAGTGTTAGGGTTAGGGCTCGGTTTAGGGTACGGGTTAGGATTAGGGTACTCGATAGGGATAGGGTAGCGGTTAGGGTTAGGGTACGCGTTAGGGTGAGGGTAGTTATTAAACCTATCACACTCTCTAGATACCCCTTAGCACGTAAAGGAATATTATTTGGGGGTCCAGCCATGGAGAAGAGTTTAGACACTAGGAGAAGATAAGGAACACACCCATTATCACGAAATCACATTAGGATTCTCTTTTTAACCTGTTCCTTAAAATACTAGTGCTTAGGAAATCTATTGGAGGCAGAAGCAGTCAAGGGTAGCTTAGGGTTAGGGTTAGGTTTAGGGTGAGGGTTAGGGTACGGCTTAGGGTACGGGTTCGGGGAGGGGTTCGGGTAGGGCGTAGGGTATGGGTTAGGGTTAGGGTTAGGGTTAGTGTTAGGGTTAGGGCTCCGTTTAGGGTACGGGTTAGGATTAGGGTACGCGTTAGTGTTAGGGTAGTGGTTAGGGTTAGGGTACGCGTTAGGGTGAGGGTAGTTATTAAACCTATCCCACTCTCTAGATACCCCTTAGCACGTAAAGGAATATTATTTGGGGGTCCAGCCATGGAGAAGAGTTTAGACACGAGGAGAAGATAAGGAACACACCCATTATCAAGAAATCACATTAGGATTCTCTTTTTAACCTGTTCCTTAAAACACTAGTGCTTAGGAAATCTATTGGAGGCAGAAGCCGTCAAGGGTAGCTTAGGGTTAGGGTTAGGGTTAGGGTGAGGGTTAGGGTACGGTTTAGGGTACGGGTTCAGGGAGGGGTTCGGGTAGGGCGTAGGGTATGGATTAGGGTTAGGGTTAGAGTTAGTGTTAGGGTTAGGGCTCGGTTTAGGGTAGGGGTTAGGATTAGGGTACGCGCTAGGGTTAGGGTAGGGGTTAGGGTTAGGGTACGCGTTAGGGTGAGGGTAGTTATTAAACCTATCACACTCTCTAGATACCCCTTAGCACATAAAGGAATATTATTTGGGGGTCCAGCCATGGAGAAGAGTTTAGACACGAGGAGAAGATAAGGAACACACCCATTATCAAGAAATCACATTAGGATTCTCTTTTTAACATGTTCCTTAAAACACTAGTGCTTAGGAAATCTATTGGAGGCAGAAGCCGTCAAGGGTAGCTTAGGGTTAGGGTTAGGGTTAGGGTGAGGGTTAGGGTACGGCTTAGGGTACGGGTTCGGGGAGGGGTACGGGTAGGGCGTAGGGTATGGGTTAGGGTTAGGGTTAGGGCTAGTGTTAGGGTTAGGGCTCGGTTTAGGGTACAGGTTAGGATTAGGGTACGCGTTAGGGTTAGGGTAGGGGTTAGGGTTAGGGTACGCGTTAGGGTGGGGGTAGTTATTAAACCTATCCCACTCTCTAGATACCCCTTAGCACTTAAAGGAATATTATTTGGGGGTCCAGCCATGGAGAAGAGTTTAGACACTAGGAGAAGATAAGGAACACACCCATTATCACGAAATCACATTAGGATTCTCTTTTTAACCTGTTCCTTAAAACACTAGTGGTTAGGAAATCTATTGGAGGCAGAAGCAGTCAAGGGTAGCTTAGGGTTAGGGTTAGGGTTAGGGTGAGGGTTAGGGTACGGCTTAGGGTACGGGTTCGGGGAGGGTTTCGGGTAGGGCGTAGGGTATGGGTTAGGATTAGTGTTAGGGTTAGGGCTCGGTTTAGGGTACGGGTTAGGATTAGGGTAAGTGCTAGGGTTAGGGTAGGGGTTAGGGTTAGGGTACGCGTTAGGGTGAGGGTAGTTATTAAACCTATCACACTCTCTAGATACCCCTTAGCACGTAAAGGAATATTATTTGGGGGTCCAGCCATGGAGAAGAGTTTAGACACTAGGAGAAGATAAGGAACACACCCATTATCACGAAATCACATTAGGATTCTCTTTTTAACCTGTTCCTTAAAATACTAGTGCTTAGGAAATCTATTGGAGGCAGAAGCAGTCAAGGGTAGCTTAGGGTTAGGGTTAGGTTTAGGGTGAGGGTTAGGGTACGGCTTAGGGTACGGGTTCGGGGAGGGGTTCGGGTAGGGCGTAGGGTATGGGTTAGGGTTAGGGTTAGGGCTAGTGTTAGGGTTAGGGCTCGGTTTAGGGTACGGGTTAGGATTAGGGTACGTGCTAGGGTTAGGGTAGGGGTTAGGGTTAGGGTACGCGTTAGGGTGAGGGTAGTTATTAAACCTATCACACTCTCTAGATACCCCTTAGCTCATAAAGGAATATTATTTGGGGGTCCAGCCATGGAGAAGAGTTTAGACATTAGGAGAAGATAAGGAACACACCCATTATCACGAAATCACATTAGGATTCTCTTTTTAACCTGTTCCTTAAAACACTAGTGCTTAGGAAATCTATTGGAGGCAGAAGCAGTCAAGGGTAGCTTAGGGTTAGGGTTAGGGTTAGGGTGAGGGTTAGGGTACGGCTTAGGGTACGGGTTCGGGGAGGGGTTCGGGTAGGGCGTAGGGTATGGGTTAGGGTTAGGGTTAGGGCTAGTGTTAGGGTTAGGGCTCGGTTTAAGGTATGGGTTAGGATTAGGGTACGCGTTAGGGTTCGGGTAGGGGTTAGGGTTAGGGTACGCGTTAGGGTGAGGGTAGTTATTAAACCTATCCCACTCTCTAGATACCCCTTAGCACGTAAAGGAATATTATTTGGGGGTCCAGCCATGGAGAAGAGTTTAGACACGAGGAGAAGATAAGGAACACACCCATTGTCACGAAATCACATTAGGATTCTCTTTTTAACCTGTTCCTTAAAACACTAGTGCTTAGGAAATCTATTGGAGGCAGAAGCAGTCAAGGGTAGCTTAGGGTTAGGGTTAGGGTTAGGGTGAGGGTTAGGGTACGGCTTAGGGTACGGGTTCGGGGAGGGGTTCTGGTAGGCCGTAGGGTATGGGTTAGGGTTAGGGTTAGGGTTAGTGTTAGGGTTAGGTCTCGGTTTAGGGTACGGGTTAGGATTAGGGTACGCGTTAGTGTTAGGGTAGTGGTTAGGGTTAGGGTACGCTTTAGGGTGAGGGTAGTTATTAAACCTATCCCACTCTCTAGATACCCCTTAGCACGTAAAGGAATATTATTTGGGGGTCCAGCCATGGAGAAGGGTTTAGACACTAGGAGAAGATAAGGAACACACCCATTATCAAGAAATCACAATATGATTCTCTTTTTAAACTGTTCCTTAAAACACTAGTGGTTAGGAAATCTATTGGAGGCAGAAGCAGTCAAGGGTAGCTTAGGGTTAGGGTTAGGGTTAGGGTGAGGGTTAGGGTACGGCTTAGGGTACGGGTTCGGGGAGGGTTTCGGGTAGGGCGTAGGGTATGGGTTAGGATTAGTGTTAGGGTTAGGGCTCGGTTTAGGGTACGGGTTAGGATTAGGGTACTCGATAGGGTTAGGGTAGCGGTTAGTGTTAGGGTACGCGTTAGGGTGAGGGTAGTTATTAAACCTATCACACTCTCTAGATACCCCTTAGCACGTAAAGGAATATTATTTGGGGGTCCAGCCATGGAGAAGAGTTTAGACACTAGGAGAAGATAAGGAACACACCCATTATCACGAAATCACATTAGGATTCTCTTTTTAACCTGTTCCTTAAAATACTAGTGCTTAGGAAATCTATTGGAGGCAGAAGCAGTCAAGGGTAGCTTAGGGTTAGGGTTAGGTTTAGGGAGAGGGTTAGGGTACGGCTTAGGGTACGGGTTCGGGGAGGGGTTCGGGTAGGGCGTAGGGTATGGGTTAGGGTTAGGGTTAGGGCTAGTGTTAGGGTTAGGGCACGGTTTAGGGTACGGGTTAGGATTAGGGTACGTGCTAGGGTTAGGGTAGGGGATAGGGTTAGGGTACGCGTTAGGGTGAGGGTAGTTATTAAACCTATCACACTCTCTAGATACCCCTTAGCTCATAAAGGAATATTATTTGGGGGTCCAGCCATGGAGAAGAGTTTAGACACTAGGAGAAGATAAGGAACACACCCATTATCACGAAATCACATTAGGATTCTCTTTTTAACCTGTTCCTTAAAACACTAGTGCTTAGGAAATCTATTGGAGGCAGAAGCAGTCAAGGGTAGCTTAGGGTTAGGGTTAGGGTTAGGGTGAGGGTTAGGGTATGGCTTAGGGTACGGGTTCGGGGAGGGGTTCGGGTAGGGCGTAGGGTATGGGTTAGGGTTAGGGTTAGGGCTAGTGTTAGGGTTAGGGCTCGGTTTAGGGTACAGGTTAGGATTAGGGTACGCGTTAGGGTTAGGGTAGGGGTTAGGGTTAGGGTACGCGTTAGGGTGGGGGTAGTTATTAAACCTATCCCACTCTCTAGAAACCCCTTAGCACGTAAAGGAATATTATTTGGGGGTCCAGCCATGGAGAAGAGTTTAGACACTAGGAGAAGATAAGGAACACACGCATTATCACGAAATCACATTAGGATTCTCTTTTTAACCTGTTCCTTAAAACACTAGTGCTTAGGAAATCTATTGGAGGCAGAAGCAGTCAAGGGTAGCTTAGGGTTAGGGTTAGGGTTAGGGTGAGGGTTAGGGTACGGCTTAGGGTACGGGTTCGGGGAGGGGTTCGGGTAGGGCGTAGGGTATGAGTTAGGGTTAGGGTTAGGGCTAGTGTTAGGGTTAGGTCTCGGTTTAGGGTACGGGTTAGGATTAGGGTACGCGTTAGGGTTCGGGTAGGGGTTAGGGTTAGGTTACGCGTTAGGGTGAGGGTAGTTATTAAACCTATCCCACTCTCTAGATACCCCTTAGCACGTAAAGGAATATTATTTGGGGGTCCAGCCATGGAGAAGAGTTTAGACACGAGGAGAAGATAAGGAACACACCCATTGTCACGAAATCACATTAGGATTCTCTTTTTAACCTGTTCCTTAAAACACTAGTGCTTAGGAAATCTATTGGAGGCAGAAGCCGTCAAGGGTAGCTTAGGGTTAGGGTTAGGGTTAGGGTGAGGGTTAGGGTACGGCTTAGGGTACGGGTTCGGGGAGGGGTTCGGGTAGGCCGTAGGGTATGGGTTAGGGTTAGGGTTAGGGTTAGTGTTAGGGTTAGGTCTCGGTTTAGGGTACGGGTTAGGATTAGGGTACGCGTTAGTGTTAGGGTAGTGGTTAGGGTTAGGGTACGCTTTAGGGTGAGGGTAGTTATTAAACCTATCCCACTCTCTAGATACCCCTTAGCACGTAAAGGAATATTATTTGGGGGTCCAGCCATGGAGAAGGGTTTAGACACTAGGAGAAGATAAGGAACACACCCATTATCAAGAAATCACAATATGATTCTCTTTTTAAACTGTTCCTTAAAACACTAGTGGTTAGGAAATCTATTGGAGGCAGAAGCAGTCAAGGGTAGCTTAGGGTTAGGGTTAGGGTTAGGGTGAGGGTTAGGGTACGGCTTAGGGTACGGGTTCGGGGAGGGTTTCGGGTAGGGCGTAGGGTATGGGTTAGGATTAGTGTTAGGGTTAGGGCTCGGTTTAGGGTACGGGTTAGGATTAGGGTACTCGATAGGGTTAGGGTAGCGGTTAGGGTTAGGGTACGCGTTAGGGTGAGGGTAGTTATTAAACCTATCACACTCTCTAGATACCCCTTAGCACGTAAAGGAATATTATTTGGGGGTCCAGCCATGGAGAAGAGTTTAGACACTAGGAGAAGATAAGGAACACACCCATTATCACGAAATCACATTAGGATTCTCTTTTTAACCTGTTCCTTAAAATACTAGTGCTTAGGAAATCTATTGGAGGCAGAAGCAGTCAAGGGTAGCTTAGGGTTAGGGTTAGGTTTAGGGTGAGGGTTAGGGTACGGCTTAGGGTACGGGTTCGGGGAGGGGTTCGGGTAGGGCGTAGGGTATGGGTTAGGGTTAGGGTTAGGGCTAGTGTTAGTGTTAGGGCTCGGTTTAGGGTACGGGTTAGGATTAGGGTAAGTGCTAGGGTTAGGGTAGGGGTTAGGGTTAGGGTACGCTTTAGGGTGAGGGTAGTTATTAAACCTATCCCACTCTCTAGATACCCCTTAGCACGTAAAGGAATATTATTTGGGGGTCCAGCCATGGAGAAGGGTTTAGACACTAGGAGAAGATAAGGAACACACCCATTATCAAG
Organism: Balaenoptera acutorostrata; assembly: GCF_949987535.1. Taxonomy (NCBI): domain Eukaryota; kingdom Metazoa; phylum Chordata; class Mammalia; order Artiodactyla; family Balaenopteridae; genus Balaenoptera; species Balaenoptera acutorostrata. The sequence continues at coordinate 112,333 of NW_026645515.1, forward strand.
AAATCACAATATGATTCTCTTTTTAAACTGTTCCTTAAAACACTAGTGGTTAGGAAATCTATTGGAGGCAGAAGCCGTCAAGGGTAGCTTAGGGTTAGGGTTAGGTTTAGGGTGAGGGTTAGGGTACGGTTTAGGGTACGGGTTCAGGGAGGGGTTCGGGTAGGGCGTAGGGTATGGGTTAGGGTTAGGGTTAGAGTTAGTGTTAGGGTTAGGGCTCGGTTTAGGGTAGGGGTTAGGATTAGGGTACGCGCTAGTGTTAGGGTAGGGGTTAGGGTTAGGGTACGCGTTAGGGTGAGGGTAGTTATTAAACCTATCACACTCTCTAGATACCCCTTAGCACATAAAGGAATATTATTTGGGGGTCCAGCCATGGAGAAGAGTTTAGACACGAGGAGAAGATAAGGAACACACCCATTATCAAGAAATCACATTAGGATTCTCTTTTTAACATGTTCCTTAAAACACTAGTGCTTAGGAAATCTATTGGAGGCAGAAGCCGACAAGGGTAGCTTAGGGTTAGGGTTAGGGTTAGGGTGAGGGTTAGGGTACGGCTTAGGGTACGGGTTCGGGGAGGGGTTCGGGTAGGGCGTATGGTATGGGTTAGGGTTAGGGTTAGGGCTAGTGTTAGGGTTAGGGCTCGGTTTAGGGTACAGGTTAGGATTAGGGTACGCATTAGGGTTAGGGTAGGGGTTAGGGTTAGGGTACGCGTTAGGGTGGGGGTAGTTATTAAACCTATCCCACTCTCTAGATACCCCTTAGCACGTAAAGGAATATTATTTGGGGGTCCAGCCATGGAGAAGAGTTTAGACACTAGGAGAAGATAAGGAACACACCCATTATCACGAAATCACAATATGATTCTCTTTTTAAACTGTTCCTTAAAACACTAGTGGTTAGGAAATCTATTGGAGGCAGAAGCAGTCAAGGGTAGCTTAGGGTTAGGGTTAGGGTTAGGGTGAGGGTTAGGGTACGGCTTAGGGTACGGGTTCGGGGAGGGTTTCGGGTAGGGCGTAGGGTATGGGTTAGGATTAGTGTTAGGGTTAGGGCTCGGTTTAGGGTACGGGTTAGGATTAGGGTACTCGATAGGGTTAGGGTAGCGGTTAGGGTTAGGGTACGCGTTAGGGTGAGGGTAGTTATTAAACCTATCACACTCTCTAGATACCCCTTAGCACGTAAAGGAATATTATTTGGGGGTCCAGCCATGGAGAAGAGTTTAGACACTAGGAGAAGATAAGGAACACACCCATTATCACGAAATCACATTAGGATTCTCTTTTTAACCTGTTCCTTAAAATACTAGTGCTTAGGAAATCTATTGGAGGCAGAAGCAGTCAAGGGTAGCTTAGGGTTAGGGTTAGGTTTAGGGTGAGGGTTAGGGTACGGCTTAGGGTACGGGTTCGGGGAGGGGTTCGGGTAGGGCGTAGGGTATGGGTTAGGGTTAGGGTTAGGGCTAGTGTTAGTGTTAGGGCTCGGTTTAGGGTACGGGTTAGGATTAGGGTAAGTGCTAGGGTTAGGGTAGGGGTTAGGGTTAGGGTACGCTTTAGGGTGAGGGTAGTTATTAAACCTATCCCACTCTCTAGATACCCCTTAGCACGTAAAGGAATATTATTTGGGGGTCCAGCCATGGAGAAGGGTTTAGACACTAGGAGAAGATAAGGAACACACCCATTATCAAGAAATCACAATATGATTCTCTTTTTAAACTGTTCCTTAAAACACTAGTGGTTAGGAAATCTATTGGAGGCAGAAGCCGTCAAGGGTAGCTTAGGGTTAGGGTTAGGTTTAGGTTGAGGGTTAGGGTACGGTTTAGGGTACGGGTTCAGGGAGGGGTTCGGGTAGGGCGTAGGGTATGGGTTAGGGTTAGGGTTAGAGTTAGTGTTAGGGTTAGGGCTCGGTTTAGGGTAGGGGTTAGGATTAGGGTACGCGCTAGTGTTAGGGTAGGGGTTAGGGTTAGGGTACGCGTTAGGGTGAGGGTAGTTATTAAACCTATCACACTCTCTAGATACCCCTTAGCACATAAAGGAATATTATTTGGGGGTCCAGCCATGGAGAAGAGTTTAGACACGAGGAGAAGATAAGGAACACACCCATTATCAAGAAATCACATTAGGATTCTCTTTTTAACATGTTCCTTAAAACACTAGTGCTTAGGAAATCTATTGGAGGCAGAAGCCGACAAGGGTAGCTTAGGGTTAGGGTTAGGGTTAGGGTGAGGGTTAGGGTACGGCTTAGGGTACGGGTTCGGGGAGGGGTTCGGGTAGGGCGTATGGTATGGGTTAGGGTTAGGGTTAGGGCTAGTGTTAGGGTTAGGGCTCGGTTTAGGGTACAGGTTAGGATTAGGGTACGCATTAGGGTTAGGGTAGGGGTTAGGGTTAGGGTACGCGTTAGGGTGGGGGTAGTTATTAAACCTATCCCACTCTCTAGATACCCCTTAGCACGTAAAGGAATATTATTTGGGGGTCCAGCCATGGAGAAGAGTTTAGACACTAGGAGAAGATAAGGAACACACCCATTATCACGAAATCACATTAGGATTCTCTTTTTAACCTGTTCCTTAAAACACTAGTGCTTAGGAAATCTATTGGAGGCAGAAGCAGTCAAGGGTAGCTTAGGGTTAGGGTTAGGGTTAGGGTGAGGGTTAGGGTACGGCTTAGGGTACGGGTTCGGGGAGGGGTTCAGGTAGGGCGTAGGGTATGGGTTAGGGTTAGGGTTAGGGCTAGTGTTAGGGTTAGGGCTCGGTTTAGGGTACGGGTTAGGATTAGGGTACGCGTTAGGGTTCGGGTAGGGGTTAGGGTTAGGGTACGCGTTAGGGTGAGGGTAGTTATTAAACCTATCCCACTCTCTAGATACCCCTTAGCACGTAAAGGAATATTATTTGGGGGTCCAGCCATGGAGAAGAGTTTAGACACGAGGAGAAGATAAGGAACACACCCATTGTCACGAAATCACATTAGGATTCTCTTTTTAACCTGTTCCTTAAAACACTAGTGCTTAGGAAATCTATTGGAGGCAGAAGCAGTCAAGGGTAGCTTAGGGTTAGGGTTAGGGTTAGGGTGAGGGTTAGGGTACGGCTTAGGGTACGGGTTCGGGGAGGGGTTCGGGTAGGCCGTAGGGTATGGGTTAGGGTTAGGGTTAGGGTTAGTGTTAGGGTTAGGTCTCGGTTTAGGGTACGGGTTAGGATTAGGGTACGCGTTAGTGTTAGGGTAGTGGTTAGGGTTAGGGTACGCTTTAGGGTGAGGGTAGTTATTAAACCTATCCCACTCTCTAGATACCCCTTAGCACGTAAAGGAATATTATTTGGGGGTCCAGCCATGGAGAAGGGTTTAGACACTAGGAGAAGATAAGGAACACACCCATTATCAAGAAATCACAATATGATTCTCTTTTTAAACTGTTCCTTAAAACACTAGTGGTTAGGAAATCTATTGGAGGCAGAAGCAGTCAAGGGTAGCTTAGGGTTAGGGTTAGGGTTAGGGTGAGGGTTAGGGTACGGCTTAGGGTACGGGTTCGGGGAGGGTTTCGGGTAGGGCGTAGGGTATGGGTTAGGATTAGTGTTAGGGTTAGGGCTCGGTTTAGGGTACGGGTTAGGATTAGGGTACTCGATAGGGTTAGGGTAGCGGTTAGGGTTAGGGTACGCGTTAGGGTGAGGGTAGTTATTAAACCTATCACACTCTCTAGATACCCCTTAGCACGTAAAGGAATATTATTTGGGGGTCCAGCCATGGAGAAGAGTTTAGACACGAGGAGAAGATAAGGAACACACCCATTATCAAGAAATCACATTAGGATTCTCTTTTTAACATGTTCCTTAAAACACTAGTGCTTAGGAAATCTATTGGAGGCAGAAGCCGTCAAGGGTAGCTTAGGGTTAGGGTTAGGGTTAGGGTGAGGGTTAGGGTACGGCTTAGGGTACGGGTTCGGGGAGGGGTACGGGTAGGGCGTAGGGTATGGGTTAGGGTTAGGGTTAGGGCTAGTGTTAGGGTTAGGGCTCGGTTTAGGGTACAGGTTAGGATTAGGGTACGCGTTAGGGTTAGGGTAGGGGTTAGGGTTAGGGTACGTGTTAGGGTGGGGGTAGTTATTAAACCTATCCCACTCTCTAGATACCCCTTAGCACTTAAAGGAATATTATTTGGGGGTCCAGCCATGGAGAAGAGTTTAGACACTAGGAGAAGATAAGGAACACACCCATTATCACGAAATCACATTAGGATTCTCTTTTTAACCTGTTCCTTAAAACACTAGTGGTTAGGAAATCTATTGGAGGCAGAAGCAGTCAAGGGTAGCTTAGGGTTAGGGTTAGGGTTAGGGTGAGGGTTAGGGTACGGCTTAGGGTACGGGTTCGGGGAGGGGTTCGGGTAGGGCGTAGGGTATGGGTTAGGGTTAGGGTTAGGGCTAGTGTTAGGTTTAGGGCTCGGTTTAGGGTACGGGTTAGGATTAGGGTACGCGTTAGTGTTAGGGTAGTGGTTAGGGTAAGGGTACGCTTTAGGGTGAGGGTAGTTATTAAACCTATCCCACTCTCTAGATACCCCTTAGCACGTAAAGGAATATTATTTGGGGGTCCAGCCATGGAGAAGAGTTTAGACACTAGGAGAAGATAAGGAACACACCCATTATCACGAAATCACATTAGGATTCTCTTTTTAACCTGTTCCTTAAAACACTAGTGCTTAGGAAATCTATTGGAGGCAGAAGTCATCAAGGGTAGCTTAGGGTTAGGGTTAGGGTTAGGGTGAGGGTTAGGGTACGGCTTAGGGTACGGGTTTGGGGAGGGGTTCGGGTAGGGCGTAGGGTATGGGTTAGGGTTAGGGTTAGGGTTAGTGTTAGGGTTAGGGCTCGGTTTAGGATACGGGTTAGGATTAGGGTACGCGTTAGTGTTAGGGTAGTGGTTAGGGTTAGGGTACGCTTTAGGGTGAGGGTAGTTATTAAACCTATCCCACTCTCTAGATACCCCTTAGCACGTAAAGGAATATTATTTGGGGGTCCAGCCATGGAGAAGGGTTTAGACACTAGGAGAAGATAAGGAACACACCCATTATCAAGAAATCACAATATGATTCTCTTTTTAAACTGTTCCTTAAAACACTAGTGGTTAGGAAATCTATTGGAGGCAGAAGCCGTCAAGGGTAGCTTAGGGTTAGGGTTAGGTTTAGGGTGAGGGTTAGGGTACGGTTTAGTGTACGGGTTCAGGGAGGGGTTCGGGTAGGGCGTAGGGTATGGGTTAGGGTTAGGGTTAGAGTTAGTGTTAGGGTTAGGGCTCGGTTTAGGGTAGGGGTTAGGATTAGGGTACGCGCTAGGGTTAGGGTAGGGGTTAGGGTTAGGGTACGCGTTAGGGTGAGGGTAGTTATTAAACCTATCACACTCTCTAGATACCCCTTAGCACATAAAGGAATATTATTTGGGGGTCCAGCCATGGAGAAGAGTTTAGACACGAGGAGAAGATAAGGAACACACCCATTATCAAGAAATCACATTAGGATTCTCTTTTTAACATGTTCCTTAAAACACTAGTGCTTAGGAAATCTATTGGAGGCAGAAGCCGACAAGGGTAGCTTAGGGTTAGGGTTAGGGTTAGGGTGAGGGTTAGGGTACGGCTTAGGGTACGGGTTCGGGGAGGGGTTCGGGTAGGGCGTAGGGTATGGGTTAGGGTTAGGGTTAGGGCTAGTGTTAGGGTTAGGGCTCGGTTTAGGGTACAGGTTAGGATTAGGGTACGCATTAGGGTTAGGGTAGGGGTTAGGGTTAGGGTACGCGTTAGGGTGGGGGTAGTTATTAAACCTATCCCACTCTCTATATACCCCTTAGCACGTAAAGGAATATTATTTGGGGGTCCAGCCATGGAGAAGAGTTTAGACACTAGGAGAAGATAAGGAACACACCCATTATCACGAAATCACATTAGGATTCTCTTTTTAACCTCTTCCTTAAAAAACTAGTGCTTAGGAAATCTATTGGAGGCAGAAGCAGTCAAGGGTAGCTTAGGGTTAGGGTTAGGGTTAGGGTGAGGGTTAGGGTACGGCTTAGGGTACGGGTTCGGGGAGGGGTTCGTGTAGGGCGTAGGGTATGGGTTAGGGTTAGGGTTAGGGCTAGTGTTAGGGTTAGGGCTCGGTTTAGGGTACGGGTTAGGATTAGGGTACGCGTTAGTGTTAGGGTAGTGGTTAGGGTTAGGGTACGCTTTAGGGTGAGGGTAGTTATTAAACCTATCCCACTCTCTAGATACCCCTTAGCACGTAAAGGAATATTATTTGGGGGTCCAGCCATGGAGAAGGGTTTAGACACTAGGAGAAGATAAGGAACACACCCATTATCAAGAAATCACAATATGATTCTCTTTTTAAACTGTTCCTTAAAACACTAGTGGTTAGGAAATCTATTGGAGGCAGAAGCAGTCAAGGGTAGCTTAGGGTTAGGGTTAGGGTTAGGGTGAGGGTTAGGGTACGGCTTAGGGTACGGGTTCGGGGAGGGTTTCGGGTAGGGCGTAGGGTATGGGTTAGGGTTAGGGTTAGGGTTAGTGTTAGGATTAGGGCTCGGTTTAGGGTACGGGTTAGGATTAGGGTATGCGTTAGGGTTAGGGCAGGGGTTAGGGTTAGGGTACGCTTTAGGGTGGGGGTAGTTATTAAACCTATCCCACTCTCTAGATACCCCTTAGCACGTAAAGGAATATTATTTGGGGGTCCAGCCATGGAGAAGTGTTTAGACACTAGGAGAAGATAAGGAACACACCCATTATCAAGAAATCACAATATGATTCTCTTTTTAAACTGTTCCTTAAAACACTAGTGGTTAGGAAATCTATTGGAGGCAGAAGCAGTCAAGGGTAGCTTAGGGTTAGGGTTAGGGTTAGGGTGAGGGTTAGGGTACGGCTTAGGGTACGGGTTCGGGGAGGGTTTCGGGTAGGGCGTAGGGTATGTGTTAGGGTTAGGGTTAGGGTTAGTGTTAGGGTTAGGGCTCGGTTTAGGGTACGGGTTAGGATTAGGGTACTCGATAGGGTTAGGGTAGCGGTTAGGGTTAGGGTACGCGTTAGGGTGAGGGTAGTTATTAAACCTATCACACTCTCTAGATACCCCTTAGCACGTAAAGGAATATTATTTGGGGGTCCAGCCATGGAGAAGAGTTTAGACACTAGGAGAAGATAAGGAACACACCCATTATCACGAAATCACATTAGGATTCTCTTTTTAACCTGTTCCTTAAAATACTAGTGCTTAGGAAATCTATTGGAGGCAGAAGCAGTCAAGGGTAGCTTAGGGTTAGGGTTAGATTTAGGGTGAGGGTTAGGGTACGGCTTAGGGTACGGGTTCGGGGAGGGGTTCGGGTAGGGCGTAGGGTATGGGTTAGGGTTAGGGTTAGGGCTAGTGTTAGGGTTAGGGCTCGTTTTAGGGTACGGGTTAGGATTAGGGTACGTGCTAGGGTTAGGGTAGGGGTTAGGGTTAGGGTACGCGTTAGGGTGAGGGTAGTTATTAAACCTATCACACTCTCTAGATACCCCTTAGCTCATAAAGGAATATTATTTGGGGGTCCAGCCATGGAGAAGAGTTTAGACACTAGGAGAAGATCAGGAACACACCCATTATCACGAAATCACATTAGGATTCTCTTTTTAACCTGTTCCTTAAAACACTAGTGCTTAGGAAATCTATTGGAGGCAGAAGCAGTCAAGGGGAGCTTAGGGTTAGGGTTAGGGTTAGGGTGAGGGTTAGGGTATGGCTTAGGGTACGGGTTCGGGGAGGGGTTCGGGTAGGGCGTAGGGTATGGGTTAGGGTTAGGGTTAGGGCTAGTGTTAGGATTAGGGCTCGGTTTAGGGTACAGGTTAGGATTAGGGTACACGTTAGGGTTAGGGTAGGGGTTAGGGTTAGTGTACGCGTTAGAGTGAGGGTAGTTATTAAACCTATCCCACTCTCTAGATACCCCTTAGCACGTACAGGAATATTATTGGGGTCCAGCCATGGAGAAGAGTTTTGACACTAGGAGAAGATAAGGAACACACCCATTATCACGAAATCACATTAGGATTCTCTTTTTAACCTGTTCCTTAAAACACTAGTGCTTAGGAAATGTATTGTAGGCAGAAGCAGTCAAGGGTAGCTTAGGGTTAGGGTTAGGGTTAGGGTGAGGGTTAGGGTACGGCTTAGGGTACGGGTTCGGGGAGGGGTTCGGGTAGGGCGTAGGGTATGGGTTAGGGTTAGGGTTAGGGCTAGTGTTAGGGTTAGGGCTCGGTTTAGAGTACGGGTTAGGATTAGGGTACGCGTTAGGGTTCGGGTAGGGGTTAGGGTTAGGGTACGCGTTAGTGTGAGGGTAGTTATTAAACCTATCCCACTCTCTAGATACCCCTTAGCACGTAAAGGAATATTATTTGGGAGTCCAGCCATGGAGAAGAGTTTAGACACGAGGAGAAGATAAGGAACACACCCATTATCAAGAAATCACATTAGGATTCTCTTTTTAACCTGTTCCTTAAAACACTAGTGCTTAGGAAATCTATTGGAGGCAGAAGCCGTCAAGGGGAGCTTAGGGTTAGGGTTAGGGTTAGGGTGAGGGTTAGGGTACGGTTTAGGGTACGGGTTCAGGGAGGGGTTCGGGTAGGGCGTAGGGTATGGGTTAGGGTTAGGGTTAGAGTTAGTGTTTGGGTTAGGGCTCGGTTTAGGGTACGGGTTAGGATTAGGGTACGCGCTAGGGTTAGGGTAGGGGTTATGGTTAGGGTACGCGTTAGGGTGAGGGTAGTTATTAAACCTATCCCACTCTCTAGATACCCCTTAGCACGTAAAGGAATATTATTGGGGTTCCAGCCATGGAGAAGAGTTTAGACACTAGGAGAAGATAAGGAACACACCCATTATCACGAAATCACATTAGGATTCTCTTTTTAACCTGTTCCTTAAAACACTAGTGCTTAGGAAATCTATTGGAGGCAGAAGCAGTCAAGGGTAGCTTAGGGTTAGGGTATGGCTGAGGGTACGGGTTCGGGGAGGGTTTCGGGTAGGGCGTAGGGTATGGGTTAGGGTTAGGGTTAGGGTTAGTGTTAGGGTTAGGGCTAGGTTTAGGGTACGGTTTAGGATTAGGGTACGCGTTAAGGTTAAGGCAGGGGTTAGGGTTAGGGTACGCGTTAGGGTGGGGGTAGTTATTAAACCTATCACACTCTCTAGATGCCCCTTAGCACGTAAAGGAATATTATATGGGGGTCCAGCCATGGAGAAGAGTTTAGACACGAGGAGAAGATAAGGAACACACCCATTATCAAGAAATCACATTAGGATTCTCTTTTTAACCTGTTCCTTAAAACACTAGTGCTTAGGAAATCTATTGGAAGCAGAAGCAGTCAAGGGTAGCTTAGGGTTAGGGTTAGGGTTAGGGTGAGGGTTAGGGTACGGCTTAGGGTACGGGTTCGGGGAGGGGTTCGGGTAGGGCGTAGGGTATGGGTTAGGGTTAGGGTTAGGGCTAGTGTTAGGGTTAGGGCTCGTTTTAGGGTACGGGTTAGGATTAGGGTACGTGCTAGGGTTAGGGTAGGGGTTAGGGTTAGGGTACGCGTTAGGGTGAGGGTAGTTATTAAACCTATCACACTCTCTAGATACCCCTTAGCTCATAAAGGAATATTATTTGGGGGTCCAGCCATGGAGAAGAGTTTAGACACTAGGAGAAGATCAGGAACACACCCATTATCACGAAATCACATTAGGATTCTCTTTTTAACCTGTTCCTTAAAACACTAGTGCTTAGGAAATCTATTGCAGGCAGAAGCAGTCAAGGGGAGCTTAGGGTTAGGGTTAGGGTTAGGGTGAGGGTTAGGGTATGGCTTAGGGTACGGGTTCGGGGAGGGGTTCGGGTAGGGCGTAGGGTATGGGTTAGGGTTAGGGTTAGGGTTAGTGTTAGGGTTAGGGCTCGGTTTAGGGTACGGGTTAGGATTAGGGTACGCGTTAGTGTTAGGGTAGTGGTTAGGGTTAGGGTACGCTTTAGGGTGAGGGTAGTTATTAAACCTATCCCACTCTCTAGATACCGCTTAGCACGTAAAGGAATATTATTTGGGGGTCCAGCCATGGAGAAGAATTTAGACACTAGGAGAAGATAAGGAACACACCCATTATCAGGAAATCACATTAGGATTCTCTTTTTAACCTGTTCCTTAAAACACTAGTGCTTAGGAAATCTATTGGAGGCAGAAGCAGTCAAGGGTAGCTTAGGGTTAGGGTTAGGGTTAGGGTGAGGGTTAGGGTACGGCTTAGGGTACGGGTTCGGGGAGGGGTTCGGGTAGGCCGTAGGGTATGGGTTAGGGTTAGGGTTAGGGTTAGTGTTAGGGTTAGGGCTCGGTTTAGGGTACGGGTTAGGATTAGGGTACGCGTTAGTGTTAGGGTAGGGGTTAGGGTTAGGGTACGCTTTAGGGTGAGGGTAGTTATTAAACCTATCCCACTCTCTAGATACCCCTTAGCACGTAAAGGAATATTATTTGGGGGTCCAGCCATGGAGAAGAGTTTAGACACTAGGAGAAGATAAGGAACACACCCATTATCACGAAATCACATTAGGATTCTCTTTTTTACCTGTTCCTTAAAACACTAGTGCTTAGGAAATCTATTGGAGGCAGAAGCAGTCAAGGGTAGCTTAGGGTTAGGGTTAGGGTTAGGGTACGGCTTAGGTTACGGGTTCGGGGAGGGGTTCGGGTAGGGCGTAGGGTATGGTTTATGGTTAGGGTTAGGGCTAGTGTTAGGGTTAGGGCTCGGTTTAGGGTACGGGTTAGGATTAGGGTACACGTTAGGGTTCGGGTAGGCGTTAGGGTTAGGGTACGCGTTAGGGTGAGGGTAGTTATTAAACCTATCCCACTCTCTAGATACCCCTTAGCACGTAAAGGAATATTATTTGGGGGTCCAGCCATGGAGAAGAGTTTAGACACGAGGAGAAGATAAGGAACACACCTATTATCAAGAAATCACATTAGGATTCTCTTTTTAACCTGTTCCTTAAAACACTAGTGCTTAGGAAATCTATTGGAGGCAGAAGCCGTCAAGGGTAGCTTAGGGTTAGGGTTAGGGTTAGGGTGAGGGTTAGGGTACGGTTTAGGGTACGGGTTCAGGGAGGGGTTCGGGTAGGGCGTAGGGTATGGGTTAGGGTTAGGGTTAGAGTTAGTGTTAGGGTTAGGGCTCGGTTTAGGGTACGGGTTAGGATTAGGGTACGCGCTAGGGTTAGGGTAGGGGTTAGGGTTAGGGTACGCGTTAGGGTTAGGGTAGTTATTAAACCTATCACACTCTCTAGATACCCCTTAGCACATAAAGGAATATTATTTGGGGGTCCAGCCATGGAGAAGAGTTTAGACACGAGGAGAAGATAAGGAACACACCTATTATCAAGAAATCACATTAGGATTCTCTTTTTAACCTGTTCCTTAAAACACTAGTGCTTAGGAAATCTATTGGAGGCAGAAGCCGTCAAGGGTAGCTTAGGGTTAGGGTTAGGGTTAGGGTGAGGGTTAGGGTACGGTTTAGGGTATGGGGTCAGGGAGGGGTTCGGGTAGGGCGTAGGGTATGGGTTAGGGTTAGGGTTAGGGCTAGTGTTAGGATTAGGGCTCGGTTTAGGGTACAGGTTAGGATTAGGGTACACGTTAGGGTTAGGCTAGGGGTTAGGGTTAGTGTACGCGTTAGAGTGAGGGTAGTTATTAAACCTATCCCACTCTCTAGATACCCCTTAGCACGTACAGGAATATTATTGGGGTCCAGCCATGGAGAAGAGTTTAGACACTAGGAAAAGATAAGGAACACACCCATTATCACGAAATCACATTAGGATTCTCTTTTTAACCTGTTCCTTAAAACACTAGTGCTTAGGAAATGTATTGTAGGCAGAAGCAGTCAAGGGTAGCTTAGGGTTAGGGTTAGGGTTAGGGTGAGGGTTAGGGTACGGCTTAGGGTACGGGTTCGGGGAGGGGTTCGGGTAGGGCGTAGGGTATGGGTTAGGGTTAGGGTTAGGGCTAGTGTTAGGGTTAGGGCTCGGTTTAGGGTACGGGTTAGGATTAGGGTACGCGTTAGGGTTCGGGTAGGGGTTAGGGTTAGGGTACGCATAGTGTGAGGGTAGTTATTAAACCTATCCCACTCTCTAGATACCCCTTAGCACGTAAAGGAATATTATTTGGGAGTCCAGCCATGGAGAAGAGTTTAGACACGAGGAGAAGATAAGGAACACACCCATTATCAAGAAATCACATTAGGATTCTCTTTTTAACCTGTTCCTTAAAACACTAGTGCTTAGGAAATCTATTGGAGGCAGAAGCCGTCAAGGGGAGCTTAGGGTTAGGGTTAGGGTTAGGGTGAGGGTTAGGGTACGGTTTAGGGTACGGGTTCAGGGAGGGGTTCGGGTAGGGCGTAGGGTATGGGTTAGGGTTAGGGTTAGAGTTAGTGTTAGGGTTAGGGCTCGGTTTAGGGTACGGGTTAGGATTAGGGTACGCGCTAGGGTTAGGGTAGGGGTTATGGTTAGGGTACGCGTTAGGGTGAGGGTAGTTATTAAACCTATCACACTCTCTAGATACCCCTTAGCACATAAAGGAATATTATTGGGGGGTCCATCCATGGAGAAGAGTTTAGACACGAGGAGAAGACAAGGAACACACCCATTATCAAGAAATCACATTAGGATTATCTTTTTAACATGTTCCTTAAAACACTAGTGCATAGGAAATCTATTGGAGGCAGAAGAGGTCAAGGGTAGCTTAGGGTTAGGGTTAGGGTTAGGGTGAGGGTTAGGGTACGGCTTAGGGTACGGGTTCGGGGAGGTGTTCGGGTAGGGCGTAGGGTATGGGTTAGGGTTAGGGTTAGGGCTAGTGTTAGGTTTAGGGCTCGGTTTAGGGTACGGGTTAGGATTAGGGTACGCGTTAGGGTTAGGGCAGGGGTTAGGGTTAGTGTACGCGTTAGGGTGAGGGTAGTTATTAAACCTATCCCACTCTCTAGATACCCCTTAGCACGTAAAGGAATATTATTGGGGTTCCAGCCATGGAGAAGAGTTTAGACACTAAGAGAAGATAAGGAACACACCCATTATCACGAAATCACATTAGGATTCTCTTTTTAACCTGTTCCTTAAAACACTAGTGCTTAGGAAATCTATTGGAGGCAGAAGCAGTCAAGGGTAGCTTAGGGTTAGGGTATGGCTGAGGGTACGGGTTCGGGGAGGGGTTCGGTTAGGGCGTAGGGTATGGGTTAGGGTTAGGGTTAGGGTTAGTGTTAGGGTTAGGGCTAGGTTTAGGGTACGGTTTAGGATTAGGGTACGCGTTAGGGTTAAGGCAGGGGTTAGGGTTAGGGTACGCGTTAGGGTGGGGGTAGTTATTAAACCTATCACACTCTCTAGATACCCCTTAGCACGTAAAGGAATATTATTTGGGGGTCCAGCCATGGAGAAGAGTTTAGACACGAGGAGAAGATAAGGAACACACCCATTATCAAGAAATCACATTAGGATTCTCTTTTTAACCTGTTCCTTAAAACACTAGTGCTTAGGAAATCTATTGGAGGCAGAAGCAGTCAAGGGTAGCTTAGGGTTAGGGTTAGGGTTAGGGTGAGGGTTAGGGTACGGCTTAGGGTACGGGTTCGGGGAGGGGTTCGGATAGGGCGAAGGGTATGGGTTAGGGTTAGGGTTAGGGCTAGTGTTAGGGTTAGGGCTCGGTTTACGGTACGGGTTAGGATTAGGGTACGCGTTAGGGTTAGGGTAGGGGTTAGGGTTAGGGTACGCGTTAGGGTGAGGGTAGTCATTAAACCTATCCCACTCTCTAGATACCCCTTAGCACGTAAAGGAATATTATTTGGGGGTCCAGCCATGGAGAAGAGTTTAGACACGAGGAGAAGAAAAGGAACACACCCATTATCAAGAAATCACATTAGGATTCTCTTTTTAACCTGTTCCTTAAAACACTAGTGCTTAGGAAATCTATTGGAGGCAGAAGCAGTCAAGGGTAGCTTAGGGTTAGGGTTAGGGTTAGGGTGAGGGTTAGGGTATGGCTTAGGGTACGGGTTCGGGGAGGGGTTCGGGTAGGGCGTAGGGTATGGGTTAGGGTTAGGGTTAGGGTTAGTGTTAGGGTTAGGGCTCGGTTTAGGGTACGGGTTAGGATTAGGGTACGCGTTAGGGTTAGGGTAGGGGTTATGGTTAGGGTACGCGTTAGGGTGAGGGTAGTTATTAAACCTATCACACTCTCTAGATACCCCTTAGCACATAAAGGAATATTATTGGGGGGTCCAGCCATGGAGAAGAGTTTAGACACGAGGAGAAGACAAGGAACACACCCATTATCAAGAAATCACATTAGGATTATCTTTTTAACATGTTCCTTAAAACACTAGTGCATAGGAAATCTATTGGAGGCAGAAGAGGTCAAGGGTAGCTTAGGGTTAGGGTTAGGGTTAGGGTGAGGGTTAGGGTACGGCTTAGGGTACGGGTTCGGGGAGGTGTTCGGGTAGGGCGTAGGGTATGGGTTAGGGTTAGGGTTAGGGCTAGTGTTAGGTTTAGGGCTCGGTTTAGGGTACGGGTTAGGATTAGGGTACGCGTTAGGGTTAGGGTAGGGGTTAGGGTTAGTGTACGCGTTAGGGTGAGGGTAGTTATTAAACCTATCCCACTCTCTAGATACCCCTTAGCACGTAAAGGAATATTATTGGGGTTCCAGCCATGGAGAAGAGTTTAGACACTAGGAGAAGATAAGGAACACACCCATTATCACGAAATCACATTAGGATTCTCTTTTTAACCTGTTCCTTAAAACACTAGTGCTTAGGAAATCTATTGGAGGCAGAAGCAGTCAAGGGTAGCTTAGGGTTAGGGTATGGCTGAGGGTACGGGTTCGGGGAGGGGTTCGGGTAGGGCGTAGGGTATGGGTTAGGGTTAGGGTTAGGGTTAGTGTTAGGGTTAGGGCTAGGTTTAGGGTATGGTTTAGGATTAGGGTACGCGTTAGGGTTAAGGCAGGGGTTAGGGTTAGGGTACGCGTTAGGGTGGGGGTAGTTATTAAACCTATCACACTCTCTAGATACCCCTTAGCACGTAAAGGAATATTATTTGGGGGTCCAGCCATGGAGAAGAGTTTAGACACGAGGAGAAGATAAGGAACACACCCATTATCAAGAAATCACATTAGGATTCTCTTTTTAACCTGTTCCTTAAAACACTAGTGCTTAGGAAATCTATTGGAGGCAGAAGCAGTCAAGGGTAGCTTAGGGTTAGGGTTAGGGTTAGGGTGAGGGTTAGGGTACGGCTTAGGGTACGGGTTCGGGGAGGGGTTCGGATAGGGCGTAGGGTATGGGTTAGGGTTAGGGTTAGGGCTAGTGTTAGGGTTAGGGCTCGGTTTACGGTACGGGTTAGGATTAGGGTACGCGTTAGGGTTAGGGTAGGGGTTAGGGTTAGGGTACGCGTTAGGGTGAGGGTAGTCATTAAACCTATCCCACTCTCTAGATACCCCTTAGCACGTAAAGGAATATTATTTGGGGGTCCAGCCATGGAGAAGAGTTTAGACACGAGGAGAAGAAAAGGAACACACCCATTATCAAGAAATCACATTAGGATTCTCTTTTTAACCTGTTCCTTAAAACACTAGTGCTTAGGAAATCTATTGGAGGCAGAAGCAGTCAAGGGTAGCTTAGGGTTAGGGTTAGGGTTAGGGTGAGGGTTAGGGTATGGCTTAGGGTACGGGTTCGGGGAGGGGTTCGGGTAGGGCGTAGGGTATGGGTTAGGGTTAGGGTTAGGGTTAGTGTTAGGGTTAGGGCTCGGTTTAGGGTACGGGTTAGGATTAGGGTACGCGTTAGGGTTAGGGTAGGGGTTAGGGTTAGGGTACGCGTTAGGGTGGGGGTAGTTATTAAACCTATCACACTCTCTAGATACCCCTTAGCACGTAAAGGAATATTATTTGGGGGTCCAGCCATGGAGAAGAGTTTAGACACTAGGAGAAAATAAGGAACACACCCATTATCACGAAATCACATTAGGATTCTCTTTTTAACCTGTTCCTTAAAACACTAGTGCTTAGGAAATCTATTGGAGGCAGAAGCCGTCAAGGGTAGCTTAGGGTTAGGGTTAGGGTTAGGGTGAGGGTTAGGGTACGGCTTAGGGTACGGGTTCGGGGAGGGGTTCAGGTAGGGCGTAGGGTATGGGTTAGGGTTAGGGTTAGGGTTAGTGTTAGGGTTAGTGCTCGGTTTAGGGTACAGGTTAGGATTAGGGTACGCGTTAGTGTTAGGGTAGGTGTTAGGGTTAGGGTACGCGATAGGGTGAGGTTAGTTATTAAACCTATCCCACTCTCTAGATACCCCTTAGTACGTAAAGGAATATTATTTGGGGGTCCAGCCATGGAGAAGAGTTTAGACACTAGGAGAAGATAAGGAACACACCCATTATCAAGAAATCACATTAGGATTCTCTTTTTAACCTGTTCCTTAAAACACTAGTGCTTAGGAAATCTATTGGAGGCCGAAGCAGTCAAGGGTAGCTTAGGGTTAGGGTTAGGGTTAGGGTGAGGGTTAGGGTATGGCTTAGGGTACGGGTTCGGGGAGAGGTTCGGGTAGGGCGTAGGGTATGGGTTAGGGTTAGGGTTAGGGTTAGTGTTAGGGTTAGGGCTCGGTTTAGGGTACGGGTTAGGATTAGGGTACGTGTTAGGGTTACGGTAGGGGTTAGGGTTAGGGTACGCGTTAGGGTGGGGGTAGTTATTAAACCTATCCCACTCTCTAGATACCCCTTAGCACGTAAAGGACTATTATTTGGGGGTCCAGCCATGGAGAATAGTTTAGACACGAGGAGAAGATAAGGAACACACCCATTATCAAGAAATCACAATGTGATTCTCTTTTTAAACTGTTCCTTAAAACACTAGTGCTTAGGAAATCTATTGGAGGCAGAAGCAGTCAAGGGTAGCTTAGGGTTAGGGTTAGGGTTAGGGTGAGGGTTAGGGTACGGCTTAGGGTACGGGTTCGGGGAGGGGTTCGGGTAGGGCGTAGGGTATGGGTTAGGGTTAGGGTTAGGGCTAGTGTTAGGGTTAGGGCTCGGTTTAGGGTACGGGTTAGGATTAGGGTACGCGTTAGGGTTCGGGTAGGGGTTAGGGTTAGGGTACGCATAGTGTGAGGGTAGTTATTAAACCTATCCCACTCTCTAGATACCCCTTAGCACGTAAAGGAATATTATTTGGGAGTCCAGCCATGGAGAAGAGTTTAGACACGAGGAGAAGATAAGGAACACACCCATTATCAAGAAATCACATTAGGATTCTCTTTTTAACCTGTTCCTTAAAACACTAGTGCTTAGGAAATCTATTGGAGGCAGAAGCCGTCAAGGGGAGCTTAGGGTTAGGGTTAGGGTTAGGGTGAGGGTTAGGGTACGGTTTAGGGTACGGGTTCAGGGAGGGGTTCGGGTAGGGCGTAGGGTATGGGTTAGGGTTAGGGTTAGAGTTAGTGTTAGGGTTAGGGCTCGGTTTAGGGTACGGGTTAGGATTAGGGTACGCGCTAGGGTTAGGGTAGGGGTTATGGTTAGGGTACGCTTTAGGGTGAGGGTAGTTATTAAACCTATCACACTCTCTAGATACCCCTTAGCACATAAAGGAATATTATTGGGGGGTCCAGCCATGGAGAAGAGTTTAGACACGAGGAGAAGACAAGGAACACACCCATTATCAAGAAATCACATTAGGATTATCTTTTTAACATGTTCCTTAAAACACTAGTGCATAGGAAATCTATTGGAGGCAGAAGAGGTCAAGGGTAGCTTAGGGTTAGGGTTAGGGTTAGGGTGAGGGTTAGGGTACGGCTTAGGGTACGGGTTCGGGGAGGTGTTCGGGTAGGGCGTAGGGTATGGGTTAGGGTTAGGGTTAGGGCTAGTGTTAGGTTTAGGGCTCGGTTTAGGGTACGGGTTAGGATTAGGGTACGCGTTAGGGTTAGGGCAGGGGTTAGGGTTAGTGTACGCGTTAGGGTGAGGGTAGTTATTAAACCTATCCCACTCTCTAGATACCCCTTAGCACGTAAAGGAATATTATTGGGGTTCCAGCCATGGAGAAGAGTTTAGACACTAGGAGAAGATAAGGAACACACCCATTATCACGAAATCACATTAGGATTCTCTTTTTAACCTGTTCCTTAAAACACTAGTGCTTAGGAAATCTATTGGAGGCAGAAGCAGTCAAGGGTAGCTTAGGGTTAGGGTATGGCTGAGGGTACGGGTTCGGGGAGGGGTTCGGGTAGGGCGTAGGGTATGGGTTAGGGTTAGGGTTAGGGTTAGTGTTAGGGTTAGGGCTAGGTTTAGGGTACGGTTTAGGATTAGGGTACGCGTTAGGGTTAAGGCAGGGGTTAGGGTTAGGGTACGCGTTAGGGTGGGGGTAGTTATTAAACCTATCACACTCTCTAGATACCCCTTAGCACGTAAAGGAATATTATTTGGGGGTCCAGCCATGGAGAAGAGTTTAGACACGAGGAGAAGATAAGGAACACACCCATTATCAAGAAATCACATTAGGATTCTCTTTTTAACCTGTTCCTTAAAACACTAGTGCTTAGGAAATCTATTGGAGGCAGAAGCAGTCAAGGGTAGCTTAGGGTTAAGGTTAGGGTTAGGGTGAGGGTTAGGGTACGGCTTAGGGTACGGGTTCGGGGAGGGGTTCGGATAGGGCGTAGGGTATGGGTTAGGGTTAGGGTTAGGGCTAGTGTTAGGGTTAGGGCTCGGTTTACGGTACGGGTTAGGATTAGGGTACGCGTTAGGGTTAGGGTAGGGGTTAGGGTTAGGGTACGCGTTAGGGTGAGGGTAGTCATTAAACCTATCCCACTCTCTAGATACCCCTTAGCACGTAAAGGAATATTATTTGGGGGTCCAGCCATGGAGAAGAGTTTAGACACGAGGAGAAGAAAAGGAACACACCCATTATCAAGAAATCACATTAGGATTCTCTTTTTAACCTGTTCCTTAAAACACTAGTGCTTAGGAAATCTATTGGAGGCAGAAGCAGTCAAGGGTAGCTTAGGGTTAGGGTTAGGGTTAGGGTGAGGGTTAGGGTATGGCTTAGGGTACGGGTTCGGGGAGGGGTTCGGGTAGGGCGTAGGGTATGGGTTAGGGTTAGGGTTAGGGTTAGTGTTAGGGTTAGGGCTCGGTTTAGGGTACGGGTTAGGATTAGGGTACGCGTTAGGGTTAGGGTAGGGGTTAGGGTTAGGGTACGCGTTAGGGTGGGGGTAGTTATTAAACCTATCACACTCTCTAGATACCCCTTAGCACGTAAAGGAATATTATTTGGGGGTCCAGCCATGGAGAAGAGTTTAGACACTAGGAGAAAATAAGGAACACACCCATTATCACGAAATCACATTAGGATTCTCTTTTTAACCTGTTCCTTAAAACACTAGTGCTTAGGAAATCTATTGGAGGCAGAAGCCGTCAAGGGTAGCTTAGGGTTAGGGTTAGGGTTAGGGTGAGGGTTAGGGTACGGCTTAGGGTACGGGTTCGGGGAGGGGTTCAGGTAGGGCGTAGGGTATGGGTTAGGGTTAGGGTTAGGGTTAGTGTTAGGGTTAGTGCTCGGTTTAGGGTACAGGTTAGGATTAGGGTACGCGTTAGTGTTAGGGTAGGTGTTAGGGTTAGGGTACGCGATAGGGTGAGGTTAGTTATTAAACCTATCCCACTCTCTAGATACCCCTTAGTACGTAAAGGAATATTATTTGGGGGTCCAGCCATGGAGAAGAGTTTAGACACTAGGAGAAGATAAGGAACACACCCATTATCAAGAAATCACATTAGGATTCTCTTTTTAACCTGTTCCTTAAAACACTAGTGCTTAGGAAATCTATTGGAGGCCGAAGCAGTCAAGGGTAGCTTAGGGTTAGGGTTAGGGTTAGGGTGAGGGTTAGGGTATGGCTTAGGGTACGGGTTCGGGGAGAGGTTCGGGTAGGGCGTAGGGTATGGGTTAGGGTTAGGGTTAGGGTTAGTGTTAGGGTTAGGGCTCGGTTTAGGGTACGGGTTAGGATTAGGGTACGTGTTAGGGTTACGGTAGGGGTTAGGGTTAGGGTACGCGTTAGGGTGGGGGTAGTTATTAAACCTATCCCACTCTCTAGATACCCCTTAGCACGTAAAGGACTATTATTTGGGGGTCCAGCCATGGAGAATAGTTTAGACACGAGGAGAAGATAAGGAACACACCCATTATCAAGAAATCACAATGTGATTCTCTTTTTAAACTGTTCCTTAAAACACTAGTGCTTAGGAAATCTATTGGAGGCAGAAGCAGTCAAGGGTAGCTTAGGGTTAGGGTTAGGGTTAGGGTGAGGGTTAGGGTACGGCTTAGGGTACGGGTTCGGGGAGGGGTTCGGGTAGGGCGTAGGGTATGGGTTAGGGTTAGGGTTAGGGCTAGTTTTAGGGTTAGGGCTCGGTTTAGGGTACGGGTTAGGATTAGGGTACGCGTTAGTGTTAGGGGAGGTGTTAGGGTGAGGGTACGCGATAGGGTGAGGTTAGTTATTAAACCTATCCCACTCTCTAGATACCCCTTAGTACGTAAAGGAATATTATTTGGGGGTCCAGCCATGGAGAAGAGTTTAGACACTAGGAGAAGATAAGGAACACACCCATTATCAAGAAATCACATTAGGATTCTCTTTTTAACCTGTTCCTTAAAACACTAGTGCTTAGGAAATCTATTGGAAGCAGAAGCCGTCAAGGGTAGCTTAGGGTTAGGGTTAGGGTTAGGGTGAGGGTTAGGGTACGGTTTAGGGTACGGGTTCAGGGAGGGGTTCGGGTAGGGCGTAGGGTTTGGGTTAGGGTTAGGGTTAGAGTTAGTGTTAGGTTTAGGGCTCGGTTTAGGGTACGGGTTAGGATTAGGGTACGCGCTAGGGTTAGGGTAGGGGTTATGGTTAGGGTACGCGTTAGGGTGAGGGTAGTTATTAAACCTATCACACTCTCTAGATAACCCTTAGCACATAAAGGAATATTATTTGGGGGTCCAGCCATGGAGAAGAGTTTAGACACGAGGAGAAGACAAGGAACACACCCATTATCAAGAAATCACATTAGGATTCTCTTTTTAACATGTTCCTTAAAACACTAGTGCTTAGGAAATCTATTGGAGGCAGAAGCCGTCAAGGGTAGCTTAGGGTTAGGGTTAGGGTTAGGGTGAGGGTTAGGGTACGTCTTAGGGTACGGGTTCGGGGAGGTGTTCGGGTAGGGCGTAGGGTATGGGTTAGGGTTAGGGTTAGGGCTAGTGTTAGGTTTAGGGCTCGGTTTAGGGTACGGGTTAGGATTAGGGTACGCGTTAGGGTTAGGGTAGGGGTTAGGGTTAGTGTACGCGTTAGGGTGAGGGTAGTTATTAAACCTATCCCACTCTCTAGATAACCCTTAGCACGTAAAGGAATATTATTGGGGGTCCAGCCATGGAGAAGAGTTTATACACTAGGAGAAGTTAAGGAACACACCCATTATCACGAAATCACATTAGGATTCTCTTTTTAACCTGTTCCTTAAAACACTAGTGCTTAGGAAATCTATTGGAGGCAGAAGCAGTCAAGGGTAGCTTAGGGTTAGGGTTAGGGTTAGGGTGAGGGTTAGGGTATGGCTTAGGGTACGGGTTCGGGGAGGGGTTCGGGTAGGGCGTAGGGTATGGGTTAGGGTTAGGGTTAGGGCTAGTGTTAGGGTTAGGGCTCGGTTTAGGGTACGGGTTAGGATTAGGGTATGCGTTAGGGTTAGGGTAGGGGTTAGGGTTAGGGTACGCGTTAGTGTGGGGGTAGTTATTAAACCTATCACACTCTCTAGATACCCCTTAGCACGTAAAGGAATATTATTTGGGGGTCCAGCCATGGAGAAGAGTTTAGACACGAGAAGATAAGGAACACACCCATTATCAAGAAATCACATTAGGATTCTCTTTTTAACTTGTTCCTTAAATCACTAGTGCTTAGGAAATCTATTGGAGGCAGAAGCCATCAAGGGTAGCTTAGGTTTAGGGTTAGGGTTAGGGTGAGGTGTAGGGTACGGCTTAGGGTACGGGTTCGGGGAGGGGTTCGGGTAGGGCGTAGGGTATGGGTTAGAGTTAGGGTTAGGGTTAGTGTTAGGGTTAGGGCTCGGTTTAGGGTACGGGTTAGGATTAGGGTACGCGTTAGTGTTAGGGTAGGGGTTAGGGTTAGGGTACGCTTTAGGGTGAGGGTAGTTATTAAACCTATCCCACTCTCTAGATACCCCTTAGCACGTAAAGGAATATTATTTGGGGGTCCAGTCATGGAGAAGGGTTTAGACACTAGGAGAAGATAAGGAACACCCCCATTATCAAGAAATCACATTAGGATTCTCTTTTTAACCTGTTCCTTAAAACACTAGTGCTTAGGAAATCTATTGGAGGCAGAAGCAGTCAAGGGTAGCTTAGGTTTAGGGTTAGGGTTAGGGTGAGGGTTAGGGTACGGCTTAGGGTACGGGTTCGGGGAGGGGTTCGGGTAGGGCGTAGGGTATGGGTTAGAGTTAGGTTTAGGGTTAGTGTTAGGGTTAGGGCTCGGTTTAGGGTACGGGTTAGGATTAGGGTATGCGTTAGTGTTAGGGTAGGGGTTAGGGTTAGGGTACGCTTTAGGGTGAGGGTAGTTATTAAACCTATCCCACTCTCTAGATACCCCTTAGCACGTAAAGGAATATTATTTGGGGGTCCAGTCATGGAGAAGGGTTTAGACACTAGGAGAAGATAAGGAACACACCCATTATCAAGAAATCACATTAGGATTCTCTTTTTAACCTGTTCCTTAAAACACTAGTGCTTAGGAAATCTATTGGAGGCAGAAGCAGTCAAGGGTAGCTTAGGGTTAGGGTTAGGGTTAGGGTGAGGGTTAGGGTATGGCTTAGGGTACGGGTTCGGGGAGGGGTTCGGGTAGGGCGTAGGCTATGGGTTAGGGTTAGGGTTAGGGTTAGTGTTAGGGTTAGGGCTCGGTTAAGGGTACGGGTTAGGATTAGTGTATGCGTTAGGGTTAGGGTAGGGGTTAGGGTTACGGTACGCGTTAGGGTGAGGGTAGTTATTAAACCTATCCCACTCTCTAGATACCCCTTAGCACGTAAAGGAATATTATTTGGGGGTCCAGCCATGGAGAAGAGTTTAGACACAAGGAGAAGATAAGGAACACACCCATTATCAAGAAATCACATTAGGATTCTCTTTTTAACATGTTCCTTAAAACACTAGTGCTTAGGAAATCTATTGGAGGCAGAAGCCCTCAAGGGTAGCTTAGGGTTAGGGTTAGGGTTAGGGTGAGGGTTAGGGTACGGCTTAGGGTACGGGTTCGGGGAGGGGTTCGGGTAGGGCGTAGGGTATGGGTTAGTGTTAGGGTTAGGGCTAGTGTTAGGGTTAGGGCTCGGTTTAGGGTACAGGTTAGGATTAGGGTACGCGTTAGGGTTAGGGTAGGCGTTAGGGTTAGTGTACGCGTTAGGGTGAGGGTAGTTATTAAACCTATCCCACTCTCTAGATACCCCTTAGCACGTACAGGAATATTATTGGGGGTCCAGCCATGGAGAAGAGTTTAGACACTAGGAGAAGATAAGGAACACACCCATTATCAAGAAATCACATTAGGATTCTCTTTTTAACTTGTTCCTTAAAACACTAGTGCTTAGGAAATCTATTGGAGGCAGAAGCAGTCAAGGGTAGCTTAGGGTTAGGGTTAGGGTTAGGGTGAGGGTTAGGGTATGGCTTAGGGTACGGGTTCGGTGAGGGGTTCGGGTAGGGCGTAGGGTATGGGTTAGGGTTAGTGTTAGGGTTAGGGCTCGGTGTAGGGTACGGGTTAGGATTAGGGTACGCGTTAGGGTTAGGGTAGGGGTTAGGGTTAGGGTACGCGTTAGGGTGGGGGTAGTTATTAAACCTATCACACTCTCTAGATACCCCTTAGCACGTAAAGGAATATTATTTGGGGGTCCAGACATTGAGAAGAGTTTAGACACTAGGAGAAGATAAGGAACACACCCATTATCACGAAATCACATTAGGATTCTCTTTTTAACCTGTTCCTTAAAACACTAGTGCTTAGGAAATCTATTGGAGGCAGAAGCAGTCAAGGGTAGCTTAGGGTTAGGGTTAGGGTTAGGGTGAGGGTTAGGGTACGGCTTAGGGTATGGGTTCGGGGAGGGGTTCGGGTAGGGCGTAGGGTATGGGTTAGGGTTAGGGTTAGGGCTAGTGTTAGGGTTAGGGCTCGGTTTAGGGTACGGGTTAGGATTAGGGTACGCGTTAGGGTTCGGGTAGGGGTTAGGGTTAGGGTACGCGTTAGGGTGAGGGTAGTTATTAAACCTATCCCACTCTCTAGATACCCCTTAGCACGTAAAGGAATATTATTTGGGGGTCCAGCCATGGAGAAGAGTTTAGACACGAGGAGAAGATAAGGAACACACCCATTATCAAGAAATCACATTAGGATTCTCTTTTTAACCTGTTCCTTAAAACACTAGTGCTTAGGAAATCTATTGGAGGCAGAAGCCGTCAAGGGTAGCTTAGGGTTAGGTTAGGGTTAGGGTGAGGGTTAGGGTACGGTTTAGGGTACGGGTTCAGGGAGGGGTTCGGGTAGGGCGTAGGGTATGGGTTAGGATTAGGGTTAGTGTTAGTGTTAGGGTTAGGGCTCGGTTTAGGGTACGGGTTAGGATTAGGGTACGCGTTAGGGTTAGGGCAGGGGTTAGGGTTAGGGTACGCGTTAGGGTGGGGGTAGTTATTAAACCTATCACACTCTCTAGATACCCCTTAGCACGTAAAGGAATATTATTTGGGGCTCCAGCCATGGAGAAGAGTTTAGACACGAGGAGAAGATAAGGAACACACCCATTATCAAGAAATCACATTAGGATTCTCTTTTTAACCTGTTCCTTAAAACACTAGTGCTTAGGAAAACTATTGGAGGCAGAAGCAGTCAAGGGTAGATTAGGGTTAGGGTTAGGGTTAGGGTGAGGGTTAGGGTACGGCTTAGGTTACGAGTTCGGGGAGGGGTTCGGGTAGGGCATAGGGTATGGTTTAGGGTTAGGGTTAGGGCTAGTGTTAGGGTTAGGGCTCGGTTTAGGGTACGGGTTAGGATTAGGGTACACGTTAGGGTTCGGGTAGGCGTTAGGGTTAGGGTACGCGTTAGGGTGAGGTTAGTTATTAAACCTATCCCACTCTCTAGATACCCCTTAGCACGTAAAGGAATATTATTTGGGGGTCCAGCCATGGAGAAGAGTTTAGACACGAGGAGAAGATAAGGAACACACCTATTATCAAGAAATCACATTAGGATTCTCTTTTTAACCTGTTCCTTAAAACACTAGTGCTTAGGAAATCTATTGGAGGCAGAAGCCGTCAAGGGTAGCTTAGGGTTAGGGTTAGGGTTAGGGTGAGGGTTAGGGTACGGCTTAGGGTACGGGTTCGGGGAGGGGTTCGTGTAGGGCGTAGGGTATGGGTTAGGGTTAGGGATAGGGCTAGTGTTAGGATTAGGGCTCGGTTTAGGGTACAGGTTAGGATTAGGGTACACGTTAGGGTTAGGGTAGGGGTTAGGGTTAGTGTACGCGTTAGAGTGAGGGTAGTTATTAAACCTATCCCACTCTCTAGATACCCCTTAGCACGTACAGGAATATTATTGGGGGTCCAGCCATGGAGAAGAGTTTAGACACTAGGAGAAGATAAGGAACACACCCATTATCACGAAATCACATTAGGATTCTCTTTTTAACCTGTTCCTTAAAACACTAGTGCTTAGGAAATCTATTGGAGGCAGAAGCAGTCAAGGGTAGCTTAGGGTTAGGGTTAGGATTAGGGTGAGGGTTAGGGTACGGCTTAGGGTACGGGTTCGGGGAGGGGTTCGGGTAGGGCGTAGGGTATGGGTTAGGGTTAGGGTTAGGGCTAGTGTTAGGGTTAGGGCTCGGTTTAGGGTACGGGTTAGGATTAGGGTACGCGTTAGGGTTCGGGTAGGGGTTAGGGTTAGGGTACGCGTTAGTGTGAGGGTAGTTATTAAACCTATCCCACTCTCTAGATACCCCTTAGCACGTAAAGGAATATTATTTGGGAGTCCAGCCATGGAGAAGAGTTTAGACACGAGGAGAAGATAAGGAACACACCCATTATCAAGAAATCACATTAGGATTCTCTTTTTAACCTGTTCCTTAAAACACTAGTGCTTAGGAAATCTATTGGAGGCAGAAGCCGTCAAGGGGAGCTTAGGGTTAGGGTTAGGGTTAGGGTGAGAGTTAGGGTACGGTTTAGGGTACGGGTTCAGGGAGGGGTTCGGGTAGGGCGTAGGGTACGGGTTAGGGTTAGGGTTAGGGTTAGTGTTAGGGTTAGGGCTCGGTTTAGGGTACGGTTTAGGATTAGGGTACGCGTTAGGGTTAAGGCAGGGGTTAGGGTTAGGGTACGCGTTAGGGTGGGGGTAGTTATTAAACCTATCACACTCTCTAGATACCCCTTAGCACGTAAAGGAATATTATTTGGGGGTCCAGCCATGGAGTAGAGTTTAGACACGAGGAGAAGATAAGGAACACACCCATTATCAAGAAATCACATTAGGATTCTCTTTTTAACCTGTTCCTTAAAACACTAGTGCTTAGGAAATCTATTGGAGGCAGAAGCAGTCAAGGGTAGCTTAGGGTTAGGGTTAGGGTTAGGGTGAGGGTTAGGGTACGGCTTAGGGTACGGGTTCGGGGAGGGGTTCGGGTAGGGCGTAGGGTATGGGTTAGGGTTAGGGTTAGGGCTAGTGTTAGGGTTAGGGCTCGGTTTACGGTACGGGTTAGGATTAGTGTACGCGTTAGGGTTAGGGTAGGGGTTAGGGTTAGGGTTAGAGTTAGTGTTAGGGTTAGGGCTCGGTTTAGGGTACGGGTTAGGATTAGGGTACGCGCTAGGGTTAGGGTAGGGGTTATGGTTAGGGTACGCGTTAGGGTGAGGGTAGTTATTAAACCTATCACACTCTCTAGATACCCCTTAGCACATAAAGGAATATTATTGGGGGGTCCAGCCATGGAGAAGAGTTTAGACACGAGGAGAAGACAAGGAACACACCCATTATCAAGAAATCACATTAGGATTCTCTTTTTAACATGTTCCTTAAAACACTAGTGCTTAGGAAATCTATTGGAGGCAGAAGCCGTCAAGGGTAGCTTAGGGTTAGGGTTAGGGTTAGGGTGAGGGTTAGGGTACGGCTTAGGGTACGGGTTCGGGGAGGTGTTCGGGTAGGGCGTAGGGTATGGGTTAGGGTTAGGGTTAGGGCTAGTGTTAGGTTTAGGGCTCGGTTTAGGGTACGGGTTAGGATTAGGGTACGCGTTAGGGTTAGGGTAGGGGTTAGGGTTAGTGTACGCGTTAGGGTGAGGGTAGTTATTAAACCTATCCCACTCTCTAGATACCCCTTAGCACGTAAAGGAATATTATTGGGGTTCCAGCCATGGAGAAGAGTTTAGACACTAGGAGAAGATAAGGAACACACCCATTATCACGAAATCACATTAGGATTCTCTTTTTAAACTGTTCCTTAAAACACTAGTGCTTAGGAAATCTATTGGAGGCAGAAGCAGTCAAGGGTAGCTTAGGGTTAGGGTATGGCTTAGGGTACGGGTTCGGGGAGGGGTTCGGGTAGGGCGTAGGGTATGGGTTAGGGTTAGGGTTAGGGTTAGTGTTAGGGTTAGGGCTCGGTTTAGGGTACGGTTTAGGATTAGGGTACGCGTTAGGGTTAAGGCAGGGGTTAGGGTTAGGGTACGCGTTAGGGTGGGGGTAGTTATTAAACCTATCACACTCTCTAGATACCCCTTAGCACGTAAAGGAATATTATTTGGGGGTCCAGCCATGGAGAAGAGTTTAGACACGAGGAGAAGATAAGGAACACACCCATTATCAAGAAATCACATTAGGATTCTCTTTTTAACCTGTTCCTTAAAACACTAGTGCTTAGGAAATCTATTGGAGGCAGAAGCAGTCAAGGGTAGCTTAGGGTTAGGATTAGGGTTAGGGTGAGGGTTAGGGTACGGCTTAGGGTACGGGTTCGGGGAGGGGTTCGGGTAGGGCGTAGGGTATGGGTTAGGGTTAGGGTTAGGGCTAGTGTTAGGGTTAGGGCTCGGTTTACGGTACGGGTTAGGATTAGGGTACGCGTTAGGGTTAGGGTAGGGGTTAGGGTTAGGGTACGCGTTAGGGTGAGGGTAGTCATTAAACCTATCCCACTCTCTAGATACCCCTTAGCACGTAAAGGAATATTATTTGGGGGTCCAGCAATGGAGAAGAGTTTAGACACGAGGAGAAGATAAGGAACACACCCATTATCAAGAAATCACATTAGGAATCTCTTTTTAACCTGTTCCTTAAAACACTAGTGCTTAGGAAATCTATTGGAGGCAGAAGCAGTCAAGGGTAGCTTAGGGTTAGGGTTAGGGTTAGGGTGAGGGTTAGGGTATGGCTTAGGGTACGGGTTCGGGGAGGGGTTCGGGTAGGGCGTAGGGTATGGTTTAGGGTTAGGGTTAGGGCTAGTGTTAGGGTTAGGGCTCGGTTTAGGGTACGGGTTAGGATTAGGG
Source organism: Balaenoptera acutorostrata (assembly GCF_949987535.1). Lineage (NCBI taxonomy): Eukaryota > Metazoa > Chordata > Mammalia > Artiodactyla > Balaenopteridae > Balaenoptera > Balaenoptera acutorostrata. Next base: position 140,755 of record NW_026645515.1, read on the forward strand.
TACACGTTAGGGTTCGGGTAGGCGTTAGGGTTAGGGTACGCGTTAGGGTGAGGGTAGTTATTAAACCTATCCCACTCTCTAGATACCCCTTAGCACGTAAAGGAATATTATTTGGGGGTCCAGCCATGGAGAAGAGTTTAGACACGAGGAGAAGATAAGGAACACACCCATTATCACGAAATCACATTAGGATTCTCTTTTTAACCTGTTCCTTAAAACACTAGTGCTTAGGAAATCTATTGGAGGCAGAAGCAGTCAAGGGTAGCTTAGGGTTAGGGTTAGGGTTAGGGTGAGGGTTAGGGTACGGCTTAGGGTACGGGTTCGGGGAGGGGTTCGGGTAGGGCGTAGGGTATGGGTTAGGGTTAGGGTTAGAGCTAGTGTTAGGGTTAGGGCTCGGTTTAGGGTACGGGTTAGGATTAGGGTACGCGTTAGGGTTCGGGTAGGGGTTAGGGTTAGGGTACGCGTTAGTGTGAGGGTAGTTATTAAACCTATCCCACTCTCTAGATACCCCTTAGCACGTAAAGGAATATTATTTGGGAGTCCAGCCATGGAGAAGAGTTTAGACACGAGGAGAAGATAAGGAACACACCCATTATCAAGAAATCACATTAGGATTCTCTTTTTAACCTGTTCCTTAAAACACTAGTGCTTAGGAAATCTATTGGAGGCAGAAGCCGTCAAGGGGAGCTTAGGGTTAGGGTTAGGGTTAGGGTGAGAGTTAGGGTACGGTTTAGGGTACGGGTTCAGGGAGGGGTTCGGGTAGGGCGTAGGGTATGGGTTAGGGTTAGGGTTAGAGTTAGTGTTAGGGTTAGGGCTCGGTTTAGGGTACGGGTTAGGATTAGGGTACGCGCTAGGGTTAGGGTAGGGGTTATGGTTAGGGTACGCGTTAGGGTGAGGGTAGTTATTAAACCTATCACACTCTCTAGATACCCCTTAGCACATAAAGGAATATTATTGGTGGGTCCAGCCATGGAGAAGAGTTTAGACACGAGGAGAAGACAAGGAACACACCCATTATCAAGAAATCACATTAGGATTCTCTTTTTAACATGTTCCTTAAAACACTAGTGCTTAGGAAATCTATTGGAGGCAGAAGCCGTCAAGGGTAGCTTAGGGTTAGGGTTAGGGTTAGGGTGAGGGTTAGGGTACGGCTTAGGGTACGGGTTCGGGGAGGTGTTCGGGTAGGGCGTAGGGTATGGGTTAGGGTTAGGGTTAGGGCTAGTGTTATGTTTAGGGCTCGGTTTAGGGTACGGGTTAGGATTAGGGTACGCGTTAGGGTTAGGGTAGGGGTTAGGGTTAGTGTACGCGTTAGGGTGAGGGTAGTTATTAAACCTATCCCACTCTCTAGATACCCCTTAGCACGTAAAGGAATATTATTGGGGTTCCAGCCATGGAGAAGAGTTTAGACACTAGGAGAAGATAAGGAACACACCCATTATCACGAAATCACATTAGGATTCTCTTTTTAACCTGTTCCTTAAACCACTAGTGCTTAGGAAATCTATTGGAGGCAGAAGCAGTCAAGGGTAGCTTAGGGTTAGGGTATGGCTTAGGGTACGGGTTCGGGGAGGGGTTCGGGTAGGGCGTAGGGTATGGGTTAGGGTTAGGGTTAGGGTTAGTGTTAGGGTTAGGGCTCGGTTTAGGGTATGGTTTAGGATTAGGGTACGCGTTAGGGTTAAGGCAGGGGTTAGGGTTAGGGTACGCGTTAGGGTGGGGGTAGTTATTAAACCTATCACACTCTCTAGATACCCCTTAGCACGTAAAGGAATATTATTTGGGGGTCCAGCCATGGAGAAGAGTTTAGACACGAGGAGAAGATAAGGAACACACCCATTATCAAGAAATCACATTAGGATTCTCTTTTTAACCTGTTCCTTAAAACACTAGTGCTTAGGAAATCTATTGGAGGCAGAAGCAGTCAAGGGTAGCTTAGGGTTAGGGTTAGGGTTAGGGTGAGGGTTAGGGTACGGCTTAGGGTACGGGTTCGGGGAGGGGTTCGGGTAGGGCATAGGGTATGGGTTAGGGTTAGGGTTAGGGCTAGTGTTAGGGTTAGGGCTCGGTTTACGGTACGGGTTAGGATTAGTGTACGCGTTAGTGTTAGGGTAGGGGTTAGGGTTAGGGTTAGAGTTAGTGTTAGGGTTAGGGCTCGGTTTAGGGTACGGGTTAGGATTAGGGTACGCGCTAGGGTTAGGGTAGGGGTTATGGTTAGGGTACGCGTTAGGGTGAGGGTAGTTATTAAACCTATCACACTCTCTAGATACCCCTTAGCACATAAAGGAATATTATTGGGGGGTCCAGCCATGGAGAAGAGTTTAGACACGAGGAGAAGACAAGGAACACACCCATTATCAAGAAATCACATTAGGATTCTCTTTTTAACATGTTCCTTAAAACACTAGTGCTTAGGAAATCTATTGGAGGCAGAAGCCGTCAAGGGTAGCTTAGGGTTAGGGTTAGGGTTAGGGTGAGGGTTAGGGTACGGCTTAGGGTACGGGTTCGGGGAGGTGTTCGGGTAGGGCGTAGGGTATGGGTTAGGGTTAGGGTTAGGGCTAGTGTTAGGTTTAGGGCTCGGTTTAGGGTACGGGTTAGGATTAGGGTACGCGTTAGGGTTAGGGTAGGGGTTAGGGTTAGTGTACGCGTTAGGGTGAGGGTAGTTATTAAACCTATCCCACTCTCTAGATACCCCTTAGCACGTAAAGGAATATTATTGGGGTTCCAGCCATGGAGAAGAGTTTAGACACTAGGAGAAGATAAGGAACACACCCATTATCACGAAATCACATTAGGATTCTCTTTTTAACCTGTTCCTTAAACCACTAGTGCTTAGGAAATCTATTGGAGGCAGAAGCAGTCAAGGGTAGCTTAGGGTTAGGGTATGGCTTAGGGTACGGGTTCGGGGAGGGGTTCGGGTAGGGCGTAGGGTATGGGTTAGGGTTACGGTTAGGGTTAGTGTTAGGGTTAGGGCTCGGTTTAGGGTATGGTTTAGGATTAGGGTACGCGTTAGGGTTAAGGCAGGGGTTAGGGTTAGGGTACGCGTTAGGGTGGGGGTAGTTATTAAACCTATCACACTCTCTAGATACCCCTTAGCACGTAAAGGAATATTATTTGGGGGTCCAGCCATGGAGAAGAGTTTAGACACGAGGAGAAGATAAGGAACACACCCATTATCAAGAAATCACATTAGGATTCTCTTTTTAACCTGTTCCTTAAAACACTAGTGCTTAGGAAATCTATTGGAGGCAGAAGCAGTCAAGGGTAGCTTAGGGTTAGGATTAGGGTTAGGGTGAGGGTTAGGGTACGGCTTAGGGTACGGGTTCGGGGAGGGGTTCGGGTAGGGCGTAGGGTATGGGTTAGGGTTAGGGTTAGGGCTAGTGTTAGGGTTAGGGCTCGGTTTACGGTACGGGTTAGGATTAGGGTACGCGTTAGGGTTAGGGTAGGGGTTAGGGTTAGGGTACGCGTTAGGGTGAGGGTAGTCATTAAACCTATCCCACTCCCTAGATACCCCTTAGCACGTAAAGGAATATTATTTGGGGGTCCAGCCATGGAGAAGAGTTTAGACACGAGGAGAAGATAAGGAACACACCCATTATCAAGAATTCACATTAGGATTCTCTTTTTAACCTGTTCCTTAAAACACTAGTGCTTAGGAAATCTATTGGAGGCAGAAGCAGTCAAGGGTAGCTTAGGGTTAGGGTTAGGGTTAGGGTGAGGGTTAGGGTATGGCTTAGGGTACGGGTTCGGGGAGGGGTTCGGGTAGGGCGTAGGGTATGGGTTAGGGTTAGGGTTAGGGTTAGTGTTAGGGTTAGGGCTCGGTTTAGGGTACGGGTTAGGATTAGGGTACGCGTTAGGGTTAGGGTAGGGGATAGGGTTAGGGTACGCGTTAGGGTGGGGGTAGTTATTAAACCTATCACACTCTCTAGATACCCCTTAGCACGTAAAGGAATATTATTTGGGGGTCCAGCCATGGAGAATAGTTTAGACACGAGGAGAAGATAAGGAACACACCCATTATCAAGAAATCACAATGTGATTCTCTTTTTAAACTGTTCCTTAAAACACTAGTGCTTAGGAAATCTATTGGAGGCAGAAGCAGTCAAGGGTAGCTTAGGGTTAGGGTTAGGGTTAGGGTGAGGGTTAGGGTACGGCTTAGGGTACGGGTTCGGGGAGGGGTTCGGGTAGGGCGTAGGGTATGGGTTAGGGTTAGGGTTAGGGCTAGTGTTAGTGTTAGGGCTCGGTTTAGGGTACGGGTTAGGATTAGGGTATGCGTTAGGGTTAGGGTAGGGGTTAGGGTTAGGATACGCGTTAGGGTGAGTGAAGTTATTAAACCTATCCCACTCTCTAGATACCCCTTAGCACGAAAAGGAATATTATTTGGGGGTCCAGCCATGGAGAAGAGTTTAGTCACGAGGAGAAGATAAGGAACACACCCATTATCAAGAAATCACATTAGGATTCTCTTTTTAACATGTTCCTTAAAACACTAGTGCTTAGGAAATCTATTGGAGGCAGAAGCCGTCAAGGGAAGCTTAGGGGTAGGGTTAGGGTTAGGGTGAGGGTTAGGGTATGGCTTAGGGTACGGGTTCGGGGAGGGGTTCGGGTAGGGCGTAGGGTATGGGTTAGGGTTAGGGTTAGGGCTAGTGTTAGGGTTAGGGCTCGGTTTAGGGTACAGATTAGGATTAGGGTACGCGTTAGGGTTAGGGTAGGGGTTAGGGTTAGTGTACGCGTTCGGGTGAGGGTAGTTATTAAACCTATCCCACTCTCTAGATACCCCTTAGCACGTAAAGGAATATTATTGGGGGTCCAGCCATGGAGAAGAGTTTAGACACTAGGAGAAGATAAGGAACACACCCATTATCACGAAATCACATTAAGATTCTCTTTTTAACCTGTTCCTTAAAACACTAGTGCTTAGGAAATCTATTGGAGGCAAAAGCAGTCAAGGGTAGCTTAGGGTTAGGGTTAGGGTTAGGGTGAGGGTTAGGGTATGGCTTAGGGTACGGGTTCGGGGAGGGGTTCGGGTAGGGCGTAGGGTATGGGTTAGGGTTAGGGTTAGGGTTAGTGTTAGGGTTAGGGCTCGGTTTAGGGTATGGGTTAGGATTAGGGTATGCGTTAGGGTTAGGGTAGGGGTTAGGGTTAGGGTACGCGTTAGGGTGGGGTTAGTTATTAAACCTATCACACTCTCTAGATACCCCTTAGCACGTAAAGGAATATTATTTGGGGGTCCAGCCATGGAGAAGAGTTTAGACACTAGGAGAAGATAAGGAACACACCCATTATCACGAAATCACATTAGGATTCTCTTTTTAACCTGTTCCTTAAAACACTATTGCTTAGGAAATCTATTGGAGGCAGAAGCCGTCAAGGGTAGCTTAGGGTTAGGGTTAGGGTTAGGGTGAGGGTTAGGGTACGGCTTAGGGTACGGGTTCGGGGAGGGCTTCGGGTAAGGCGTAGGGTATGGGTTAGGGTTAGGGTTAGGGTTAGGGTTAGGGTTAGAGTTAGGGTTAGGGTTAGGGTTAGGGTTAAGGTGAGGGTTAGGGTACGGCTTAGGGTACGGGTTCGGGGAGGGGTTCGGGTAGGGCGTAGGGTATGGGTTAGGGTTAGGGTTAGGGTTAGTGTTAGGGTTAGGGCTCGGTTTAGGGTACGGTTTAGGATTAGGGTACGCGTTAGTGTTAGGGTAGGGGTTAGGGTTAGGGTACGCGTTAGGGTGAGGGTAGTTATTAAACCTATCCCACTCTCTAGATACCCCTTTGCACGTAAAGGAATATTATTTGGGGGTCCAGCTATGGAGAAGGGTTTAGACACTAGGAGAAGATAAGGAACACACCCATTATCATGAAATCACAATATGATTCTCTTTTTAACCTGTTCCTTAAAACAATAGTGCTTAGGAAATCTATTGGAGGCAGAAGCAGTCAAGGGTAGATTAGGGTTAGGGTTAGGGTTAGGGTGAGGGTTAGGGTACGGCTTAGGTTACGGGTTCGGGGAGGGGTTCGGGTAGGGCGTAGGGTATGGTTTAGGGTTAGGGTTAGGGCTAGTGTTAGGGTTAGGGCTCGGTTTAGGGTACGGGTTAGGATTAGGGTACACGTTAGGGTTCGGGTAGGGGTTAGGGTTAGGGTACGCGTTACGGTGAGGGTAGTTATTAAACCTATCCCACTCTCTAGATACCCCTTAGCACGTAAAGGAATATTATTTGGGGGTCCAGCCATGGAGAAGAGTTTAGACACGAGGAGAAGATAAGGAACACACCCATTATCAAGAAATCACATTAGGATTCTCTTTTTAACCTGTTCCTTAAAACACTAGTGCTTATGAAATCTATTGGAGGCAGAAGCCGTCAAGGGTAGCTTAGGGTTAGGGTTAGGGTTAGGGTGAGGGTTAGGGTACGGTTTAGGGTACGGGTTCAGGGAGGGGTTCGGGTAGGGCGTAGGGTATGGGTTAGGGTTAGGGTTAGAGTTAGTGTTAGGGTTAGGGCTCGGTTTAGGGTACGGGTTAGGATTAGGGTACGCGCTAGGGTTAGGGTAGGGGTTAGGGTTAGGGTACGCGTTAGGGTGAGGGTAGTTATTAAACCTATCACACTCTCTAGATACCCCTTAGCACATAAAGGAATATTATTTGGGGGTCCAGCCATGGAGAAGAGTTTAGACACGAGGAGAAGATAAGGAACACACCCATTATCAAGAAATCACATTAGGATTCTCTTTTTAACATGTTCCTTAAAACACTAGTGCTTAGGAAATCTATTGGAGGCAGAAGCCGTCAAGGGTAGCTTAGGGTTAGGGTTAGGGTTAGGGTGAGGGTTAGGGTACTTCTTAGGGTACGGGTTCGGGGAAGGGTTCGGGTAGGGCGTAGGGTATGGGTTAGGGTTAGGGTTAGGGCTAGTGTTAGGGTTAGGGCTCGGTTTAGGGTACAGGTTAGGATTAGGATACGCGTTAGGGTTAGGGTAGGGGTTAGGGTTAGTGTACGCGTTCGGGTGAGGGTAGTTATTAAACCTATCCCACTCTCTAGATACCCCTTAGCACGTAAAGGAATATTATTGGGGGTCCAGCCATGGAGAAGAGTTTAGACACTAGGAGAAGATAAGGAACACACCCATTATCACGAAATCACATTAAGATTCTCTTTTTAACCTGTTCCTTAAAACACTAGTGCTTAGGAAATCTATTGGAGGCAAAAGCAGTCAAGGGTAGCTTAGGGTTAGGGTTAGGGTTAGGGTGAGGGTTAGGGTATGGCTTAGGGTACGGGTTCGGGGAGGGGTTCGGGTAGGGCGTAGGGTATGGGTTAGGGTTAGGGTTAGGGTTAGTGTTAGGGTTAGGGCTCGGTTTAGGGTATGGGTTAGGATTAGGGTATGCGTTAGGGTTAGGGTAGGGGTTAGGGTTAGGGTACGCGTTAGGGTGGGGTTAGTTATTAAACCTATCACACTCTCTAGATACCCCTTAGCACGTAAAGGAATATTATTTGGGGGTCCAGCCATGGAGAAGAGTTTAGACACTAGGAGAAGATAAGGAACACACCCATTATCACGAAATCACATTAGGATTCTCTTTTTAACCTGTTCCTTAAAACACTATTGCTTAGGAAATCTATTGGAGGCAGAAGCCGTCAAGGGTAGCTTAGGGTTAGGGTTAGGGTTAGGGTGAGGGTTAGGGTACGGCTTAGGGTACGGGTTCGGGGAGGGCTTCGGGTAAGGCGTAGGGTATGGGTTAGGGTTAGGGTTAGGGTTAGGGTTAGGGTTAGAGTTAGGGTTAGGGTTAGGGTTAGGGTTAAGGTGAGGGTTAGGGTACGGCTTAGGGTACGGGTTCGGGGAGGGGTTCGGGTAGGGCGTAGGGTATGGGTTAGGGTTAGGGTTAGGGTTAGTGTTAGGGTTAGGGCTCGGTTTAGGGTACGGTTTAGGATTAGGGTACGCGTTAGTGTTAGGGTAGGGGTTAGGGTTAGGGTACGCGTTAGGGTGAGGGTAGTTATTAAACCTATCCCACTCTCTAGATACCCCTTTGCACGTAAAGGAATATTATTTGGGGGTCCAGCTATGGAGAAGGGTTTAGACACTAGGAGAAGATAAGGAACACACCCATTATCATGAAATCACAATATGATTCTCTTTTTAACCTGTTCCTTAAAACAATAGTGCTTAGGAAATCTATTGGAGGCAGAAGCAGTCAAGGGTAGATTAGGGTTAGGGTTAGGGTTAGGGTGAGGGTTAGGGTACGGCTTAGGTTACGGGTTCGGGGAGGGGTTCGGGTAGGGCGTAGGGTATGGTTTAGGGTTAGGGTTAGGGCTAGTGTTAGGGTTAGGGCTCGGTTTAGGGTACGGGTTAGGATTAGGGTACACGTTAGGGTTCGGGTAGGGGTTAGGGTTAGGGTACGCGTTACGGTGAGGGTAGTTATTAAACCTATCCCACTCTCTAGATACCCCTTAGCACGTAAAGGAATATTATTTGGGGGTCCAGCCATGGAGAAGAGTTTAGACACGAGGAGAAGATAAGGAACACACCCATTATCAAGAAATCACATTAGGATTCTCTTTTTAACCTGTTCCTTAAAACACTAGTGCTTATGAAATCTATTGGAGGCAGAAGCCGTCAAGGGTAGCTTAGGGTTAGGGTTAGGGTTAGGGTGAGGGTTAGGGTACGGTTTAGGGTACGGGTTCAGGGAGGGGTTCGGGTAGGGCGTAGGGTATGGGTTAGGGTTAGGGTTAGAGTTAGTGTTAGGGTTAGGGCTCGGTTTAGGGTACGGGTTAGGATTAGGGTACGCGCTAGGGTTAGGGTAGGGGTTAGGGTTAGGGTACGCGTTAGGGTGAGGGTAGTTATTAAACCTATCACACTCTCTAGATACCCCTTAGCACATAAAGGAATATTATTTGGGGGTCCAGCCATGGAGAAGAGTTTAGACACGAGGAGAAGATAAGGAACACACCCATTATCAAGAAATCACATTAGGATTCTCTTTTTAACATGTTCCTTAAAACACTAGTGCTTAGGAAATCTATTGGAGGCAGAAGCCGTCAAGGGTAGCTTAGGGTTAGGGTTAGGGTTAGGGTGAGGGTTAGGGTACTTCTTAGGGTACGGGTTCGGGGAAGGGTTCGGGTAGGGCGTAGGGTATGGGTTAGGGTTAGGGTTAGGGCTAGTGTTAGGGTTAGGGCTCGGTTTAGGGTACAGGTTAGGATTAGGATACGCGTTAGGGTTAGGGTAGGGGTTAGGGTTAGTGTACGCGTTAGGGTGAGGGTAGTTATTAAACCTATCCCACTCTCTAGATACCCATTAGCACGTACAGGAATATTATGGGGGTCCAGCGATGGAGAAGAGTTTAGACACTAGGAGAAGATAAGGAACACACCCATTATCACGAAATCACATTAGGATTCTCTTTTTAAACTGTTCCTTAAAACACTAGTGCTTAGGAAATCTATTGGAGGCAGAAGCAGTCAAGGGTAGCTTAGGGTTAGGGTTAGGGTTAGGTTGAGGGTTAGGGTATGGCTTAGGGTACGGGTTCGGGGAGGGGTTCGGGTAGGGCGTTGGGTATGGGTTAGGGTTAGGGTTAGGGTTAGTGTTAGGGTTAGGGCTCGGTTTAGGGTACGGGTTAGGATTAGGGTACGCGTTAGTGTTAGGGTAGGGGTTAGGGTTAGGGTACGCGTTAGGGTGGGGGTAGTTATTAAACCTAACACACTCTCTAGATACCCCTTAGCACGTAAAGGAATATTATTTGGGGGTCCAGAAATGGAGAAGAGTTTAGACACTAGGAGAAGATAAGGAACACACCCATTATCACGAAATCACATTAGGATTCTCTTTTTAACCTGTTCCTTAAAACACTAGTGCTTAGGAAATCTATTGGAGGCAGAAGCAGTCAAGGGTAGCTTAGGGTTAGGGTTAGGGTTAGGGTGAGGGTTAGGGTACGGCTTAGGGTACGGGTTCGGGGAGGTGTTCGGGTAGGGCGTAGGGTATGGGTTAGGGTTAGGGCTAGGGCTAGTGTTAGGTTTAGGGCTCGGTTTAGGGTACGGGTTAGGATTAGGGTACGCGTTAGGGTTAGGGTAGGGGTTAGGGTTAGTGTACGCGTTAGGGTGAGGGTAGTTATTAAACCTATCCCACTCTCTAGATAACCCTTAGCACGTAAAGGAATATTATTGGGGGTCCAGCCATGGAGAAGAGTTTATACACTTGGAGAAGATAAGGAACACAACCATTATCACGAAATCACATTAGGATTCTCTTTTTAACCTGTTCCTTAAAACACTAGTGCTTAGGAAATCTATTGGAGGCAGAAGCAGTCAAGCGTAGCTTAGTGTTAGGGTTAGGGTTAGGGTGAGGGTTAGGGTATGGCTTAGGGTACGGGTTCGGGGAGGGGTTCGGGTAGGGCGTAGGGTATGGGTTAGGGTTAGGGTTAGGGTTAGTGTTAGGGTTAGGGCTCGGTTTAGGGTACGGGTTAGGATTAGGGTACGCGTTAGGGTTAGGGTAGGGGTTAGGGTTAGGGTACGCGTTAGGGTGAGGGTAGTCATTAAACCTATCCCACTCCCTAGATACCCCTTAGCACGTAAAGGAATATTATTTGGGGGTCCAGCCATGGAGAAGAGTTTAGACACGAGGAGAAGATAAGGAACACACCCATTATCAAGAATTCACATTAGGATTCTCTTTTTAACCTGTTCCTTAAAACACTAGTGCTTAGGAAATCTATTGGAGGCAGAAGCAGTCAAGGGTAGCTTAGGGTTAGGGTTAGGGTTAGGGTGAGGGTTAGGGTATGGCTTAGGGTACGGGTTCGGGGAGGGGTTCGGGTAGGGCGTAGGGTATGGGTTAGGGTTAGGGTTAGGGTTAGTGTTAGGGTTAGGGCTCGGTTTAGGGTACGGGTTAGGATTAGGGTACGCGTTAGGGTTAGGGTAGGGGTTAGGGTTAGGGTACGCGTTAGGGTGGGGGTAGTTATTAAACCTATCACACTCTCTAGATACCCCTTAGCACGTAAAGGAATATTATTTGGGGGTCCAGCCATGGAGAATAGTTTAGACACGAGGAGAAGATAAGGAACACACCCATTATCAAGAAATCACAATGTGATTCTCTTTTTAAACTGTTCCTTAAAACACTAGTGCTTAGGAAATCTATTGGAGGCAGAAGCAGTCAAGGGTAGCTTAGGGTTAGGGTTAGGGTTAGGGTGAGGGTTAGGGTACGGCTTAGGGTACGGGTTCGGGGAGGGGTTCGGGTAGGGCGTAGGGTATGGGTTAGGGTTAGGGTTAGGGCTAGTGTTAGTGTTAGGGCTCGGTTTAGGGTACGGGTTAGGATTAGGGTATGCGTTAGGGTTAGGGTAGGGGTTAGGGTTAGGATACGCGTTAGGGTGAGTGAAGTTATTAAACCTATCCCACTCTCTAGATACCCCTTAGCACGAAAAGGAATATTATTTGGGGGTCCAGCCATGGAGAAGAGTTTAGACACGAGGAGAAGATAAGGAACACACCCATTATCAAGAAATCACATTAGGATTCTCTTTTTAACATGTTCCTTAAAACACTAGTGCTTAGGAAATCTATTGGAGGCAGAAGCCGTCAAGGGTAGCTTAGGGGTAGGGTTAGGGTTAGGGTGAGGGTTAGGGTATGGCTTAGGGTACGGGTTCGGGGAGGGGTTCGGGTAGGGCGTAGGGTATGGGTTAGGGTTAGGGTTAGGGCTAGTGTTAGGGTTAGGGCTCGGTTTAGGGTACAGATTAGGATTAGGGTACGCGTTAGGGTTAGGGTAGGGGTTAGGGTTAGTGTACGCGTTCGGGTGAGGGTAGTTATTAAACCTATCCCACTCTCTAGATACCCCTTAGCACGTAAAGGAATATTATTGGGGGTCCAGCCATGGAGAAGAGTTTAGACACTAGGAGAAGATAAGGAACACACCCATTATCACGAAATCACATTAAGATTCTCTTTTTAACCTGTTCCTTAAAACACTAGTGCTTAGGAAATCTATTGGAGGCAAAAGCAGTCAAGGGTAGCTTAGGGTTAGGGTTAGGGTTAGGGTGAGGGTTAGGGTATGGCTTAGGGTACGGGTTCGGGGAGGGGTTCGGGTAGGGCGTAGGGTATGGGTTAGGGTTAGGGTTAGGGTTAGTGTTAGGGTTAGGGCTCGGTTTAGGGTATGGGTTAGGATTAGGGTATGCGTTAGGGTTAGGGTAGGGGTTAGGGTTAGGGTACGCGTTAGGGTGGGGTTAGTTATTAAACCTATCACACTCTCTAGATACCCCTTAGCACGTAAAGGAATATTATTTGGGGGTCCAGCCATGGAGAACAGTTTAGACACTAGGAGAAGATAAGGAACACACCCATTATCACGAAATCACATTAGGATTCTCTTTTTAACCTGTTCCTTAAAACACTATTGCTTAGGAAATCTATTGGAGGCAGAAGCCGTCAAGGGTAGCTTAGGGTTAGGGTTAGGGTTAGGGTGAGGGTTAGGGTACGGCTTAGGGTACGGGTTCGGGGAGGGCTTCGGGTAAGGCGTAGGGTATGGGTTAGGGTTAGGGTTAGGGTTAGGGTTAGGGTTAGAGTTAGGGTTAGGGTTAGGGTTAGGGTTAGGGTGAGGGTTAGGGTACGGCTTAGGGTACGGGTTCGGGGAGGGGTTCGGGTAGGGCGTAGGGTATGGGTTAGGGTTAGGGTTAGGGTTAGTGTTAGGGTTAGGGCTCGGTTTAGGGTACGGTTTAGGATTAGGGTACGCGTTAGTGTTAGGGTAGGGGTTAGGGTTAGGGTACGCGTTAGGGTGAGGGTAGTTATTAAACCTATCCCACTCTCTAGATACCCCTTTGCACGTAAAGGAATATTATTTGGGGGTCCAGCTATGGAGAAGGGTTTAGACACTAGGAGAAGATAAGGAACACACCCATTATCATGAAATCACAATATGATTCTCTTTTTAACCTGTTCCTTAAAACAATAGTGCTTAGGAAATCTATTGGAGGCAGAAGCAGTCAAGGGTAGATTAGGGTTAGGGTTAGGGTTAGGGTGAGGGTTAGGGTACGGCTTAGGTTACGGGTTCGGGGAGGGGTTCGGGTAGGGCGTAGGGTATGGTTTAGGGTTAGGGTTAGGGCTAGTGTTAGGGTTAGGGCTCGGTTTAGGGTACGGGTTAGGATTAGGGTACACGTTAGGGTTCGGGTAGGGGTTAGGGTTAGGGTACGCGTTACGGTGAGGGTAGTTATTAAACCTATCCCACTCTCTAGATACCCCTTAGCACGTAAAGGAATATTATTTGGGGGTCCAGCCATGGAGAAGAGTTTAGACACGAGGAGAAGATAAGGAACACACCCATTATCAAGAAATCACATTAGGATTCTCTTTTTAACCTGTTCCTTAAAACACTAGTGCTTATGAAATCTATTGGAGGCAGAAGCCGTCAAGGGTAGCTTAGGGTTAGGGTTAGGGTTAGGGTGAGGGTTAGGGTACGGTTTAGGGTACGGGTTCAGGGAGGGGTTCGGGTAGGGCGTAGGGTATGGGTTAGGGTTAGGGTTAGAGTTAGTGTTAGGGTTAGGGCTCGGTTTAGGGTACGGGTTAGGATTAGGGTACGCGCTAGGGTTAGGGTAGGGGTTAGGGTTAGGGTACGCGTTAGGGTGAGGGTAGTTATTAAACCTATCACACTCTCTAGATACCCCTTAGCACATAAAGGAATATTATTTGGGGGTCCAGCCATGGAGAAGAGTTTAGACACGAGGAGAAGATAAGGAACACACCCATTATCAAGAAATCACATTAGGATTCTCTTTTTAACATGTTCCTTAAAACACTAGTGCTTAGGAAATCTATTGGAGGCAGAAGCCGTCAAGGGTAGCTTAGGGTTAGGGTTAGGGTTAGGGTGAGGGTTAGGGTACTTCTTAGGGTACGGGTTCGGGGAAGGGTTCGGGTAGGGCGTAGGGTATGGGTTAGGGTTAGGGTTAGGGCTAGTGTTAGGGTTAGGGCTCGGTTTAGGGTACAGGTTAGGATTAGGATACGCGTTAGGGTTAGGGTAGGGGTTAGGGTTAGTGTACGCGTTAGGGTGAGGGTAGTTATTAAACCTATCCCACTCTCTAGATACCCATTAGCACGTACAGGAATATTATGGGGGTCCAGCGATGGAGAAGAGTTTAGACACTAGGAGAAGATAAGGAACACACCCATTATCACGAAATCACATTAGGATTCTCTTTTTAAACTGTTCCTTAAAACACTAGTGCTTAGGAAATCTATTGGAGGCAGAAGCAGTCAAGGGTAGCTTAGGGTTAGGGTTAGGGTTAGGTTGAGGGTTAGGGTATGGCTTAGGGTACGGGTTCGGGGAGGGGTTCGGGTAGGGCGTTGGGTATGGGTTAGGGTTAGGGTTAGGGTTAGTGTTAGGGTTAGGGCTCGGTTTAGGGTACGGGTTAGGATTAGGGTACGCGTTAGTGTTAGGGTAGGGGTTAGGGTTAGGGTACGCGTTAGGGTGGGGGTAGTTATTAAACCTAACACACTCTCTAGATACCCCTTAGCACGTAAAGGAATATTATTTGGGGGTCCAGAAATGGAGAAGAGTTTAGACACTAGGAGAAGATAAGGAACACACCCATTATCACGAAATCACATTAGGATTCTCTTTTTAACCTGTTCCTTAAAACACTAGTGCTTAGGAAATCTATTGGAGGCAGAAGCAGTCAAGGGTAGCTTAGGGTTAGGGTTAGGGTTAGGGTGAGGGTTAGGGTACGGCTTAGGGTACGGGTTCGGGGAGGTGTTCGGGTAGGGCGTAGGGTATGGGTTAGGGTTAGGGCTAGGGCTAGTGTTAGGTTTAGGGCTCGGTTTAGGGTACGGGTTAGGATTAGGGTACGCGTTAGGGTTAGGGTAGGGGTTAGGGTTAGTGTACGCGTTAGGGTGAGGGTAGTTATTAAACCTATCCCACTCTCTAGATAACCCTTAGCACGTAAAGGAATATTATTGGGGGTCCAGCCATGGAGAAGAGTTTATACACTTGGAGAAGATAAGGAACACAACCATTATCACGAAATCACATTAGGATTCTCTTTTTAACCTGTTCCTTAAAACACTAGTGCTTAGGAAATCTATTGGAGGCAGAAGCAGTCAAGCGTAGCTTAGTGTTAGGGTTAGGGTTAGGGTGAGGGTTAGGGTATGGCTTAGGGTACGGGTTCGGGGAGGGGTTCGGGTAGGGCGTAGGGTATGGGTTAGGGTTAGGGTTAGGGTTAGTGTTAGGGTTAGGGCTCGGTTTAGGGTACGGTTCAGGATTAGGGTACGCATTAGGGTTAGGGCAGGGGTTAGGGTTAGGGTAGGCGTTAGGGTGGGGGTAGTTATTAAACCTATCACACTCTCTAGATACCCCTTAGCACGTAAAGGAATATTATTTGGGGGTCCAGCCATGGAGAAGAGTTTAGACACGAGGAGAAGGTAAGGAACACACCCATTATCAAGAAATCACATTAGGATTCTCTTTTTAACCTGTTCCTTAAAACACTAGTGCTTAGGAAATCTATTGGAGGCAGAAGCAGTCAAGGGTAGCTTAGGGTTAGGGTTAGGGTTAGGGTGAGGGTTAGGGTACGGCTTAGGGTACGGGTTCGGGGAGGGGTTCGGTTAGGGCGTAGGGTATGGGTTAGGGTTAGGGTTAGGGCTAGTGTTAGGGTTAGGGCTCGGTTTAGGGTACGGGTTAGGATTAGGGTACGCGTTAGGGTTCGGGTAGGGGTTAGGGTTAGGGTACGCGTTAGTGTGGGGTTAGTTATTAAACCTATCACACTCTCTAGATACCCCTTAGCACGTAAAGGAATATTATTTGGGGGTCCAGCCATGGAGAAGAGTTTAGACACTAGGAGAAGATAAGGAACACACCCATTATCACGAAATCACATTAGGATTCTCTTTTTAACCTGTTCCTTAAATCACTAGTGCTTAGGAAATCTATTGGAGGCAGAAGCACTCAAGGGTAGCTTAGGGTTAGGGTTAGGGTTAGGGTGAGGGTTAGGGTATGGCTTAGGGTACGGGTTCGGGGAGGGGTTCGGGTAGGGCGTAGGGTATGGGTTAGGGTTAGGGTTAGGGTTAGTGTTAGGGTTAGGGCTCGGTTTAGGGTACGGGTTAGGATTAGGGTACGCGTTAGGGTTAGGGTAGGGGTTAGGGTTAGGGTACGCGTTAGGGTGGGGGTAGTTATTAAACCTATCACACTCTCTAGATACCCCTTAGCACGTAAAGGACTATTATTTGGGGGTCCAGCCATGGAGAAGAGTTTAGACACGAGGAGAAGATAAGGAACACACCCATTATCAAGAAATCACAATGTGATTCTCTTTTTAAACTGTTCCTTAAAACACTAGTGCTTAGGAAATCTATTGGAGGCAGAAGCAGTCAAGGGTAGCTTAGGGTTAGGGTTAGGGTTAGGGTTAGGGTGAGGGTTAGGGTACGGCTTAGGGTACGGGTTCGGGGAGGGGTTCGGGTAGGGCGTAGGGTATGGGTTAGGGTTAGGGTTAGGGCTAGTGTTAGGGTTAGGTCTCGTTTTAGGGTACGGTTTAGGATTAGGGTATGCGTTAGGGTTAGGGTAGGGGTTATGGTTAGGATACGCGTTAGGGTGAGGGAAGTTATTAAACCTATCCCACTCTCTAGATACCTCTTAGCACGAAAAGGAATATTATTTGGGGGTCCAGCCATGGAGAAGAGTTTAGACACGAGAAGATAAGGAACACACCCATTATCAAGAAATCACATTAGGATTCTCTTTTTAACCTGTTCCTTAAATCACTAGTGCTTAGGAAATCTATTGGAGGCAGAAGCCGTCAAGGGTAGCTTAGGTTTAGGGTTAGGGTTAGGGTGAGGGTTAGGGTACGGCTTAGGGTACGGGTTCGGGGAGGGGTTCGGGTAGGGCGTAGGGTATGGGTTAGAGTTAGGGTTAGGGTTAGTGTTAGGGTTAGGGCTCGGTTTAGGGTACGGGTTAGGATTAGGGTACGCGTTAGTGTTAGGGTAGGTGTTAGGGTTAGGGTACGCTTTAGGGTGAGGGTAGTTATTAAACCTATCCCACTCTCTAGATACCCCTTAGCACGTAATGGAATATTATTTGGGGGTGCAGTCATGGAGAAGGGTTTAGACACTAGGAGAAGATAAGGAACACACCCATTATCAAGAAATCACATTAGGATTCTCTTTTTAACCTGTTCCTTAAAACACTAGTGCTTAGGAAATCTATTGAAGGCAGAAGCAGTCAAGGGTAGCTTAGGGTTAGGGTTAGGGTTAGGGTGAGGGTTAGGGTATGGCTTAGGGTACGGGTTCGGGGAGGGGTTCGGGTAGGGCGTAGGCTATGGGTTAGGGTTAGGGTTAGGGTTAGTGTTAGGGTTAGGGCTCGGTTAAGGTTACGGGTTAGGATTAGTGTATGCGTTAGGGTTAGGGTAGGGGTTATGGTTAGGGTACGCGTTAGGGTGAGGGTAGTTATTAAACCTATCCCACTCTCTAGATACCCCTTAGCACGTAAAGGAATATTATTTGGGGGTCCAGCCATGGAGAAGAGTTTAGACACAAGGAGAAGATAAGGAACACACCCATTATCAAGAAATCACATTAGGATTCTCTTTTTAACCTGTTCCTTAAAACACTAGTGCTTAGGAAATCTATTGGAGGCAGAAGCCGTCAAGGGTAGCTTAGGGTTAGGGTTAGGGTTAGGGTGAGGGTTAGGGTACTTCTTAGGGTACGGGTTCGGCGAGGGGTTCGGGTAGGGCGTAGGGTATGGGTTAGGGTTAGGGTTAGGGCTAGTGTTAGGGTTAGGGCTCGGTTTAGGGTACAGGTTAGGATTAGGATACGCGTTAGGGTTAGGGTAGGGGTTAGGGTTAGTGTACGCGTTAGGGTGAGGGTAGTTATTAAACCTATCCCACTCTCTAGATACCCATTAGCACGTACAGGAATATTATGGGGGTCCAGCGATGGAGAAGAGTTTAGACACTAGGAGAAGATAAGGTACACACCCATTATCACGAAATCACATTAGGATTCTCTTTTTAAACTGTTCCTTAAAACACTAGTGCTTAGGAAATCTATTGGAGGCAGAAGCAGTCAAGGGTAGCTTAGGGTTAGGGTAAGGGTTAGGTTGAGGGTTAGGGTATGGCTTAGGGTACGGGTTCGGGGAGGGGTTCGGGTAGGGCGTTGGGTATGGGTTAGGGTTAGGGTTAGGGTTAGTGTTAGGGTTAGGGCTCGGTTTAGGGTACGGGTTAGGATTAGGGTACGCGTTAGTGTTAGGGTAGGGGTTAGGGTTAGGGTACGCGTTAGGGTGGGGGTAGTTATTAAACCTAACACACTCTCTAGATACCCCTTAGCACGTAAAGGAATATTATTTGGGGGTCCAGAAATGGAGAAGAGTTTAGACACTAGGAGAAGATAAGGAACACACCCATTATCACGAAATCACATTAGGATTCTCTTTTTAACCTGTTCCTTAAAACACTAGTGCTTAGGAAATCTATTGGAGGCAGAAGCAGTCAAGGGTAGCTTAGGGTTAGGGTTAGGGTTAGGGTGAGGGTTAGGGTACGGCTTAGGGTACGGGTTCGGGGAGGGGTTCCGGTAGGGCGTAGGGTATGGGTTAGGGTTAGGGTTAGGGCTAGTGTTAGGGTTAGGGCTCGGTTTAGGGTACGGGTTAGGATTAGGGTACGCGTTAGGGTTCGGGTAGGGGTTAGGGTTAGGGTACGCGTTAGTGTGGGGTTAGTTATTAAAAATATCACACTCTCTAGATACCCCTTAGCACGTAAAGGAATATTATTTGGGGGTCCAGCCATGGAGAAGAGTTTAGACACTAGGAGAAGATAAGGAACACACCCATTATCACGAAATCACATTAGGATTCTCTTTTTAACCTGTTCCTTAAATCACTAGTGCTTAGGAAATCTATTGGAGGCAGAAGCACTCAAGGGTAGCTTAGGGTTAGGGTTAGGGTTAGGGTGAGGGTTAGGGTATGGCTTAGGGTACGGGTTCGGGGAGGGGTTCGGGTAGGGCGTAGGGTATGGGTTAGGGTTAGGGTTAGGGTTAGTGTTAGGGTTAGGGCTCGGTTTAGGGTACGGGTTAGGATTAGGGTACGCGTTAGGGTTAGGGTAGGGGTTAGGGTTAGGGTACGCGTTAGGGTGGGGGTAGTTATTAAACCTATCACACTCTCTAGATACCCCTTAGCACGTAAAGGACTATTATTTGGGGGTCCAGCCATGGAGAAGAGTTTAGACACGAGGAGAAGATAAGGAACACACCCATTATCAAGAAATCACAATGTGATTCTCTTTTTAAACTGTTCCTTAAAACACTAGTGCTTAGGAAATCTATTGGAGGCAGAAGCAGTCAAGGGTAGCTTAGGGTTAGGGTTAGGGTTAGGGTTAGGGTGAGGGTTAGGGTACGGCTTAGGGTACAGGTTCGGGGAGGGGTTCGGGTAGGGCGTAGGGTATGGGTTAGGGTTAGGGTTAGGGCTAGTGTTAGGGTTAGGTCTCGTTTTAGGGTACGGTTTAGGATTAGGGTATGCGTTAGGGTTAGGGTAGGGGTTATGGTTAGGATACGCGTTAGGGTGAGGGAAGTTATTAAACCTATCCCACTCTCTAGATACCCCTTAGCACGAAAAGGAATATTATTTGGGGGTCCAGCCATGGAGAAGAGTTTAGACACGAGAAGATAAGGAACACACCCATTATCAAGAAATCACATTAGGATTCTCTTTTTAACCTGTTCCTTAAATCACTAGTGCTTAGGAAATCTATTGGAGGCAGAAGCCGTCAAGGGTAGCTTAGGTTTAGGGTTAGGGTTAGGGTGAGGGTTAGGGTACGGCTTAGGGTACGGGTTCGGGGAGGGGTTCGGGTAGGATGTAGGGTATGGGTTAGAGTTAGGGTTAGGGTTAGTGTTAGGGTTAGGGCTCGGTTTAGGGTACGGGTTAGGATTAGGGTACGCGTTAGTGTTAGGGTAGGTGTTAGGGTTAGGGTACGCTTTAGGGTGAGGGTAGTTATTAAACCTATCCCACTCTCTAGATACCGCTTAGCACGTAATGGAATATTATTTGGGGGTGCAGTCATGGAGAAGGGTTTAGACACTAGGAGAAGATAAGGAACACACCCATTATCAAGAAATCACATTAGGATTCTCTTTTTAACCTGTTCCTTAAAACACTAGTGCTTAGGAAATCTATTGGAGGCAGAAGCAGTCAAGGGTAGCTTAGGGTTAGGGTTAGGGTTAGGGTGAGGGTTAGGGTATGGCTTAGGGTACGGGTTCGGGGAGGGGTTCGGGTAGGGCGTAGGCTATGGGTTAGGGTTAGGGTTAGGGTTAGTGTTAGGGTTAGGGCTCGGTTAAGGTTACGGGTTAGGATTAGTGTATGCGTTAGGGTTAGGGTAGGGGTTAGGGTTAGGGTACGCGTTAGGGTGAGGGTAGTTATTAAACCTATCCCACTCTCTAGATACCCCTTAGCACGTAAAGGAATATTATTTGGGGGTCCAGCCATGGAGAAGAGTTTAGACACAAGGAGAAGATAAGGAACACACCCATTATCAAGAAATCACATTAGGATTCTCTTTTTAACCTGTTCCTTAAAACACTAGTGCTTAGGAAATCTATTGGAGGCAGAAGCCGTCAAGGGTAGCTTAGGGTTAGGGTTAGGGTTAGGGTGAGGGTTAGGATACGGCTTAGGGTACGGGTTCGGGAAGGGGTTCGGGTAGGGCGTAG
Organism: Balaenoptera acutorostrata; assembly: GCF_949987535.1. Classification (NCBI taxonomy): domain Eukaryota; kingdom Metazoa; phylum Chordata; class Mammalia; order Artiodactyla; family Balaenopteridae; genus Balaenoptera; species Balaenoptera acutorostrata. Next base: position 161,368 of record NW_026645515.1, read on the forward strand.
GGTATGGGTTAGTGTTAGGGTTAGGGCTAGTGTTAGGGTTAGGGCTCGGTTTAGGGTACAGGTTAGGATTAGGGTACGCGTTAGGGTTAGGGTAGGGGTTAGGGTTAGTGTACGCGTTAGGGTGAGGGTCGTTATTAAACCTATCCCACTCTCTAGATACCCCTTAGCACGTACAGGAATATTATTGGGGGTCCAGCCATGGAGAAGAGTTTAGACACTAGGAGGAGATAAGGAACACACCCATTATCAAGAAATCACATTAGGATTCTCTTTTTAACCTGTTCCTTAAAACACTAGTGCTTAGGAAATCTATTGGAGGCAGAAGCAGTCAAGGGTAGCTTAGGGTTAGGGTTAGGGTTAGGGTATGGCTTAGGGTACGGGTTCGGGGAGGGGTTCGGGTAGGGCGTAGGGTATGGGTTAGGGTTAGGGTTAGGGTTAGTGTTAGGGTTAGGGCTCGGTTTAGGGTACGGGTTAGGATTATGGTACGCGTTAGGGTTAGGGTAGGGGTTAGGGTTAGGGTACGCGTTAGGGTGGGGGTAGTTATTAAACCTATCACACTCTCTAGATACCCCTTAGCACGTAAAGGAATATTATTTGGGGGTCCAGACATGGAGAAGAGTTTAGACACTAGGAGAAGATAAGGAACACACCCATTATCACGAAATCACATTAGGATTCTCTTTTTAACCTGTTCCTTAAATCACTAGTGCTTAGGAAATCTATTGGAGGCAGAAGCACTCAAGGGTAGCTTAGGGTTAGGGTTAGGGTTAGGGTGAGGGTTAGGGTATGGCTTAGGGTACGGGTTCGGGGAGGGGTTCGGGTAGGGCGTAGGGTATGGGTTAGGGTTAGGGTTAGGGTTAGTGTTAGGGTTAGGGCTCGGTTTAGGGTACGGGTTAGGATTAGGGTACGCGTTAGGGTTAGGGTAGGGGTTAGGGTTAGGGTACGCGTTAGGGTGGGGGTAGTTATTAAACCTATCACACTCTCTAGATACCCCTTAGCACGTAAAGGACTATTATTTGGGGGTCCAGCCATGGAGAAGAGTTTAGACACGAGGAGAAGATAAGGAACACACCCATTATCAAGAAATCACAATGTGATTCTCTTTTTAAACTGTTCCTTAAAACACTAGTGCTTAGGAAATCTATTGGAGGCAGAAGCAGTCAAGGGTAGCTTAGGGTTAGGGTTAGGGTTAGGGTTAGGGTGAGGGTTAGGGTACGGCTTAGGGTACGGGTTCGGGGAGGGGTTCGGGTAGGGCGTAGGGTATGGGTTAGGGTTAGGGTTAGGGCTAGTGTTAGGGTTAGGTCTCGTTTTAGGGTACGGTTTAGGATTAGGGTATGCGTTAGGGTTAGGGTACGGGTTAGGATTATGGTACGCGTTAGGGTTAGGGTAGGGGTTAGGGTTAGGGTACGCGTTAGGGTGGGGGTAGTTATTAAACCTATCACACTCTCTAGATACCCCTTAGCACGTAAAGGAATATTATTTGGGGGTCCAGACATGGAGAAGAGTTTACACACTAGGAGAAGATAAGGAACACACCCATTATCACGAAATCACATTAGGATTCTCTTTTTAACCTGTTCCTTAAATCACTAGTGCTTAGGAAATCTATTGGAGGCAGAAGCACTCAAGGGTAGCTTAGGGTTAGGGTTAGGGTTAGGGTGAGGGTTAGGGTATGGCTTAGGGTACGGGTTCGGGGAGGGGTTCGGGTAGGGCGTAGGGTATGGGTTAGGGTTAGGGTTAGGGTTAGTGTTAGGGTTAGGGCTCGGTTTAGGGTACGGGTTAGGATTAGGGTACGCGTTAGGGTTAGGGTAGGGGTTAGGGTTAGGGTAGGCGTTAGGGTGGGGGTAGTTATTAAACCTATCACACTCTCTAGATACCCCTTAGCACGTAAAGGACTATTATTTGGGGGTCCAGCCATGGAGAAGAGTTTAGACACGAGGAGAAAATAAGGAACACACCCATTATCAAGAAATCACAATGTGATTCTCTTTTTAAACTGTTCCTTAAAACACTAGTGCTTAGGAAATCTATTGGAGGCAGAAGCAGTCAAGGGTAGCTTAGGGTTAGGGTTAGGGTTAGGGTTAGGGTGAGGGTACGGCTTAGGGTACGGGTTCGGGAAGGGGTTCGGGTAGGGCGTAGGGTATGGGTTAGTGTTAGGGTTAGGGCTAGTGTTAGGGTTAGGGCTCGGTTTAGGGTACAGGTTAGGATTAGGGTACGCGTTAGGGTTAGGGTAGGGGTTAGGGTTAGTGTACGCGTTAGGGTGAGGGTAGTTATTAAACCTATCCCACTCTCTAGATACCCCTTAGCACGTACAGGAATATTATTGGGGGTCCAGCCATGGAGAAGAGTTTAGACACTAGGAGAAGATAAGGAACACACCCATTATCAAGAAATCACATTACGATTCTCTTTTTAACCTGTTCCTTAAAACACTAGTGCTTAGGAAATCTATTGGAGGCAGAAGCAGTCAAGGGTAGCTTAGGGTTAGGGTTAGGGTTAGGGTGAGGGTTAGGGTATGGCTTAGGGTACGGGTTCGGGGAGGGGTTCGGGTAGGGCGTAGGCTATGGGTTAGGGTTAGGGTTAGGGTTAGTGTTAGGGTTAGGGCTCGGTTAAGGTTACGGGTTAGGATTAGTGTATGCGTTAGGGTTAGGGTAGGGGTTAGGGTTAGGGTACGCGTTAGGGTGAGGGTAGTTATTAAACCTATCCCACTCTCTAGATACCCCTTAGCACGTAAAGGAATATTATTTGGGGGTCCAGCCATGGAGAAGAGTTTAGACACAAGGAGAAGATAAGGAACACACCCATTATCAAGAAATCACATTAGGATTCTCTTTTTAACCTGTTCCTTAAAACACTAGTGCTTAGGAAATCTATTGGAGGCAGAAGCCGTCAAGGGTAGCTTAGGGTTAGGGTTAGGGTTAGGGTGAGGGTTAGGGTACGGCTTAGGGTACGGGTTCGGGAAGGGGTTCGGGTAGGGCGTAGGGTATGGGTTAGTGTTAGGGTTAGGGCTAGTGTTAGGGTTAGGGCTCGGTTTAGGGTACAGGTTAGGATTAGGGTACGCGTTAGGGTTAGGGTAGGGGTTAGGGTTAGTGTACGCGTTAGGGTGAGGGTAGTTATTAAACCTATCCCACTCTCTAGATACCCCTTAGCACGTACAGGAATATTATTGGGTGTCCAGCCATGGAGAAGAGTTTAGAGACTAGGAGAAGATAAGGAACACACCCATTATCAAGAAATCACATTAGGATTCTCTTTTTAACCTGTTCCTTAAAACACTAGTGCTTAGGAAATCTATTGGAGGCAGAAGCAGTCAAGGGTAGCTTAGGGTTAGGGTTAGGGTTAGGGTATGGCTTAGGGTACGGGTTCGGGGAGGGGTTCGGGTAGGGCGTAGGGTATGGGTTAGGGTTAGGGTTAGGGTTAGTGTTAGGGTTAGGGCTCGGTTTAGGGTACGGGTTAGGATTATGGTACGCGTTAGGGTTAGGGTAGGGGTTAGGGTTAGGGTACGCGTTAGGGTGGGGGTAGTTATTAAACCTATCACACTCTCTAGATACCCCTTAGCACGTAAAGGAATATTATTTGGGGGTCCAGCCATGGAGAAGAGTTTAGACACTAGGAGAAGATAAGGAACACACCCATTATCACGAAATCACATTAGGATTCTCTTTTTAACCTGTTCCTTAAAACACTTCTGCTTAGGAAATCTATTGGAGGCAGAAGCAGTCAAGGGTAGCTTAGGGTTAGGGTTAGGGTTAGGGTGAGGGTTAGGGTACGGCTTAGGGTATGGGTTCGGGGAGGGGTTCGGGTAGGGCGTAGGGTATGGGTTAGGGTTAGGGTTAGGGCTAGTGTTAGGGTTAGGGCTCGGTTTAGGGTACGGGTTAGAATTAGGGTACGCGTTAGGGTTCGGGTAGGGGTTAGGGTTAGGGTACGCGTTAGGGTGAGGGTAGTTATTAAACCTATCCCACTCTCTAGATACCCCTTAGCACGTAAAGGAATATTATTTGGGGGTCCAGCCATGGAGAAGAGTTTAGACACGAGGAGAAGATAAGGAACACACCCATTATCAAGAAATCACATTAGGATTCTCTTTTTAACCTGTTCCTTAAAACACTAGTGCTTAGGAAATCTATTGGAGGCAGAAGCCGTCAAGGGTAGCTTAGGGTTAGGGTTAGGGTTAGGGTGAGGGTTAGGGTATGGTTTAGGGTACGGGTTCAGGGAGGGGTTCGGGTAGGGCGTAGGGTATGGGTTAGGATTAGGGTTAGTGTTAGGGTTAGGGCTCGGTTTAGGGTACGGGTTAGGATTAGGGTACGCGTTAGGGTTAGGGCAGGGGTTAGGGTTAGGGTACGCGTTAGGGTGGGGGTAGTTATTAAACCTATCACACTCTCTAGATACCCCTTAGCACGTAAAGGAATATTATTTGGGGGTCCAGCCATGGAGAAGAGTTTAGACACGAGGAGAAGATAAGGAACACACCCACTATCAAGAAATCACATTAGGATTCTCTTTTTAACCTGTTCCTTAAAACACTAGTGCTTAGGAAATCTATTGGAGGCAGAAGCAGTCAAGGGTAGCTTAGGGTTAGGGTTAGGGTTAGGGTGAGGGTTAGGGTACGGCTTAGGGTACGGGTTCGGGGAGGGGTTCGGGTAGGGCGTAGGGTATGGGTTAGGGTTAGTGTTAGGGTTAGTGTTAGGGTTAGGGCTCGGTTTAGGGTACCGGTTAGGATTAGGGTACGCGTTAGTGTTAGGGTAGGTGTTAGGGTTAGGGTATGCGTTAGGGTGAGGGTAGTTATTAAACCTATCCCACTCTCTAGATACCCCTTAGCACGTAAAGGAATATTATTTGGGGGTCCAGCCATGGAGAAGAGTTTAGACACAAGGAGAAGATAAGGAACACACCCATTATCAAGAAATCACATTAGGATTCTCTTTTTAACATGTTCCTTAAAACACTAGTGCTTAGGAAATCTATTCGAGGCAGAAGCCGTCAAGGGTAGCTTAGGGTTAGGGTTAGGGTTAGGGTGAGGGTTAGGGTACGGCTTAGGGTACGGGTTCGGGGAGGGGTTCGGGTAGGGCGTAGGGTATGGGTTAGTGTTAGGGTTAGGGCTAGTGTTAGGGTTAGGGCTCGGTTTAGGGTACAGGTTAGGATTAGGGTACGCGTTAGGGTTAGGGTAGGGGTTAGGGTTAGTGTACGCGTTAGGGTGAGGGTCGTTATTAAACCTATCCCACTCTCTAGATACCCCTTAGCACGTACAGGAATATTATTGGGGGTCCAGCCATGGAGAAGAGTTTAGACACTAGGAGGAGATAAGGAACACACCCATTATCAAGAAATCACATTAGGATTCTCTTTTTAACCTGTTCCTTAAAACACTAGTGCTTAGGAAATCTATTGGAGGCAGAAGCAGTCAAGGGTAGCTTAGGGTTAGGGTTAGGGTTAGGGTATGGCTTAGGGTACGGGTTCGGGGAGGGGTTCGGGTAGGGCGTAGGGTATGGGTTAGGGTTAGGGTTAGGGTTAGTGTTAGGGTTAGGGCTCGGTTTAGGGTACGGGTTAGGATTATGGTACGCGTTAGGGTTAGGGTAGGGGTTAGGGTTAGGGTACGCGTTAGGGTGGGGGTAGTTATTAAACCTATCACACTCTCTAGATGCCCCTTAGCACGTAAAGGAATATTATTTGGGGGTCCAGACATGGAGAAGAGTTTAGACACTAGGAGAAGATAAGGAACACACCCATTATCACGAAATCACATTAGGATTCTCTTTTTAACCTGTTCCTTAAATCACTAGTGCTTAGGAAATCTATTGGAGGCAGAAGCACTCAAGGGTAGCTTAGGGTTAGGGTTAGGGTTAGGGTGAGGGTTAGGGTATGGCTTAGGGTACGGGTTCGGGGAGGGGTTCGGGTAGGGCGTAGGGTATGGGTTAGGGTTAGGGTTAGGGTTAGTGTTAGGGTTAGGGCTCGGTTTAGGGTACGGGTTAGGATTAGGGTACGCGTTAGGGTTAGGGTAGGGGTTAGGGTTAGGGTACGCGTTAGGGTGGGGGTAGTTATTAAACCTATCACACTCTCTAGATACCCCTTAGCACGTAAAGGACTATTATTTGGGGGTCCAGCCATGGAGAAGAGTTTAGACACGAGGAGAAGATAAGGAACACACCCATTATCAAGAAATCACAATGTGATTCTCTTTTTAAACTGTTCCTTAAAACACTAGTGCTTAGGAAATCTATTGGAGGCAGAAGCAGTCAAGGGTAGCTTAGGGTTAGGGTTAGGGTTAGGGTTAGGGTGAGGGTTAGGGTACGGCTTAGGGTACGGGTTCGGGGAGGGGTTCGGGTAGGGCGTAGGGTATGGGTTAGGGTTAGGGTTAGGGCTAGTGTTAGGGTTAGGTCTCGTTTTAGGGTACGGTTTAGGATTAGGGTATGCGTTAGGGTTAGGGTACGGGTTAGGATTATGGTACGCGTTAGGGTTAGGGTAGGGGTTAGGGTTAGGGTACGCGTTAGGGTGGGGGTAGTTATTAAACCTATCACACTCTCTAGATACCCCTTAGCACGTAAAGGAATATTATTTGGGGGTCCAGACATGGAGAAGAGTTTAGACACTAGGAGAAGATAAGGAACACACCCATTATCACGAAATCACATTAGGATTCTCTTTTTAACCTGTTCCTTAAATCACTATTGCTTAGGAAATCTATTGGAGGCAGAAGCACTCAAGGGTAGCTTAGGGTTAGGGTTAGGGTTAGGGTGAGGGTTAGGGTATGGCTTAGGGTACGGGTTCGGGGAGGGGTTCGGGTAGGGCGTAGGGTATGGGTTAGGGTTAGGGTTAGGGTTAGTGTTAGGGTTAGGGCTCGGTTTAGGGTACGGGTTAGGATTAGGGTACGCGTTAGGGTTAGGGTAGGGGTTAGGGTTAGGGTAGGCGTTAGGGTGGGGGTAGTTATTAAACCTATCACACTCTCTAGATACCCCTTAGCACGTAAAGGACTATTATTTGGGGGTCCAGCCATGGAGAAGAGTTTAGACACGAGGAGAAGATAAGGAACACACCCATTATCAAGAAATCACAATGTGATTCTCTTTTTAAACTGTTCCTTAAAACACTAGTGCTTAGGAAATCTATTGGAGGCAGAAGCAGTCAAGGGTAGCTTAGGGTTAGGGTTAGGGTTAGGGTTAGGGTGAGGGTACGGCTTAGGGTACGGGTTCGGGAAGGGGTTCGGGTAGGGCGTAGGGTATGGGTTAGTGTTAGGGTTAGGGCTAGTGTTAGGGTTAGGGCTCGGTTTAGGGTACAGGTTAGGATTAGGGTACGCGTTAGGGTTAGGGTAGGGGTTAGGGTTAGTGTACGCGTTAGGGTGAGGGTAGTTATTAAACCTATCCCACTCTCTAGATACCCCTTAGCACGTACAGGAATATTATTGGGGGTCCAGCCATGGAGAAGAGTTTAGACACTAGGAGAAGATAAGGAACACACCCATTATCAAGAAATCACATTAGGATTCTCTTTTTAACCTGTTCCTTAAAACACTAGTGCTTAGGAAATCTATTGGAGGCAGAAGCAGTGAAGGGTAGCTTAGGGTTAGGGTTAGGGTTAGGGTGAGGGTTAGGGTATGGCTTAGGGTACGGGTTCGGGGAGGGGTTCGGGTAGGGCGTAGGCTATGGGTTAGGGTTAGGGTTAGGGTTAGTGTTAGGGTTAGGGCTCGGTTAAGGTTACGGGTTAGGATTAGTGTATGCGTTAGGGTTAGGGTAGGGGTTAGGGTTAGGGTACGCGTTAGGGTGAGGGTAGTTATTAAACCTATCCCACTCTCTATATACCCCTTAGCACGTAAAGGAATATTATTTGGGGGTCCAGCCATGGAGAAGAGTTTAGACACAAGGAGAAGATAAGGAACACACCCATTATCAAGAAATCACATTAGGATTCTCTTTTTAACCTGTTCCTTAAAACACTAGTGCTTAGGAAATCTATTGGAGGCAGAAGCCGTCAAGGGTAGCTTAGGGTTAGGGTTAGGGTTAGGGTGAGGGTTAGGGTACGGCTTAGGGTACGGGTTCGGGAAGGGGTTCGGGTAGGGCGTAGGGTATGGGTTAGTGTTAGGGTTAGGGCTAGTGTTAGGGTTAGGGCTCGGTTTAGGGTACAGGTTAGGATTAGGGTACGCGTTAGGGTTAGGGTAGGGGTTAGGGTTAGTGTACGCGTTAGGGTGAGGGTAGTTATTAAACCTATCCCACTCTCTAGATACCCCTTAGCACGTACAGGAATATTATTGGGTGTCCAGCCATGGAGAAGAGTTTAGACACTAGCAGAAGATAAGGAACACACCCATTATCAAGAAATCACATTAGGATTCTCTTTTTAACCTGTTCCTTAAAACACTAGTGCTTAGGAAATCTATTGGAGGCAGAAGCAGTCAAGGGTAGCTTAGGGTTAGGGTTAGGGTTAGGGTATGGCTTAGGGTACGGGTTCGGGGAGGGGTTCGGGTAGGGCGTAGGGTATGGGTTAGGGTTAGGGTTAGGGTTAGTGTTAGGGTTAGGGCTCGGTTTAGGGTACGGGTTAGGATTATGGTACGCGTTAGGGTTAGGGTAGGGGTTAGGGTTAGGGTACGCGTTAGGGTGGGGGTAGTTATTAAACCTATCACACTCTCTAGATACCCCTTAGCACGTAAAGGAATATTATTTGGGGGTCCAGCCATGGAGAAGAGTTTAGACACTAGGAGAAGATAAGGAACACACCCATTATCACGAAATCACATTAGGATTCTCTTTTTAACCTGTTCCTTAAATCACTAGTGCTTAGGAAATCTATTGGAGGCAGAAGCACTCAAGGGTAGCTTAGGGTTAGGGTTAGGGTTAGGGTGAGGGTTAGGGTATGGCTTAGGGTACGGGTTCGGGGAGGGGTTCGGGTAGGGCGTAGGGTATGGGTTAGGGTTAGGGTTAGGGTTAGTGTTAGGGTTAGGGCTCGGTTTAGGGTACGGGTTAGGATTAGGGTACGCGTTAGGGTTAGGGTAGGGGTTAGGGTTAGGGTACGCGTTAGGGTGGGGGTAGTTATTAAACCTATCACACTCTCTAGATACCCCTTAGCACGTAAAGGACTATTATTTGGGGGTCCAGCCATGGAGAAGAGTTTAGACACGAGGAGAAGATAAGGAACACACCCATTATCAAGAAATCACAATGTGATTCTCTTTTTAAACTGTTCCTTAAAACACTAGTGCTTAGGAAATCTATTGGAGGCAGAAGCAGTCAAGGGTAGCTTAGGGTTAGGGTTAGGGTTAGGGTTAGGGTGAGGGTTAGGGTATGGCTTAGGGTACGGGTTCGGGGAGGGGTTCGGGTAGGGCGTAGGCTATGGGTTAGGGTTAGGGTTAGGGTTAGTGTTAGGGTTAGGGCTCGGTTAAGGTTACGGGTTAGGATTAGTGTATGCGTTAGGGTTAGGGTAGGGGTTAGGGTTAGGGTACGCGTTAGGGTGAGGGTAGTTATTAAACCTATCCCACTCTCTAGATACCCCTTAGCACGTAAAGGAATATTATTTGGGGGTCCAGCCATGGAGAAGAGTTTAGACACAAGGAGAAGATAAGGAACACACCCATTATCAAGAAATCACATTAGGATTCTCTTTTTAACCTGTTCCTTAAAACACTAGTGCTTAGGAAATCTATTGGAGGCAGAAGCCGTCAAGGGTAGCTTAGGGTTAGGGTTAGGGTTAGGGTGAGGGTTAGGGTACGGCTTAGGGTACGGGTTCGGGAAGGGGTTCGGGTAGGGCGTAGGGTATGGGTTAGTGTTAGGGTTAGGGCTAGTGTTAGGGTTAGGGCTCGGTTTAGGGTACAGGTTAGGATTAGGGTACGCGTTAGGGTTAGGGTAGGGGTTAGGGTTAGTGTACGCGTTAGGGTGAGGGTAGTTATTAAACCTATCCCACTCTCTAGATACCCCTTAGCACGTACAGGAATATTATTGGGTGTCCAGCCATGGAGAAGAGTTTAGAGACTAGGAGAAGATAAGGAACACACCCATTATCAAGAAATCACATTAGGATTCTCTTTTTAACCTGTTCCTTAAAACACTAGTGCTTAGGAAATCTATTGGAGGCAGAAGCAGTCAAGGGTAGCTTAGGGTTAGGGTTAGGGTTAGGGTATGGCTTAGGGTACGGGTTCGGGGAGGGGTTCGGGTAGGGCGTAGGGTATGGGTTAGGGTTAGGGTTAGGGTTAGTGTTAGGGTTAGGGCTCGGTTTAGGGTACGGGTTAGGATTATGGTACGCGTTAGGGTTAGGGTAGGGGTTAGGGTTAGGGTACGCGTTAGGGTGGGGGTAGTTATTAAACCTATCACACTCTCTAGATACCCCTTAGCACGTAAAGGAATATTATTTGGGGGTCCAGCCATGGAGAAGAGTTTAGACACTAGGAGAAGATAAGGAACACACCCATTATCACGAAATCACATTAGGATTCTCTTTTTAACCTGTTCCTTAAAACACTTCTGCTTAGGAAATCTATTGGAGGCAGAAGCAGTCAAGGGTAGCTTAGGGTTAGGGTTAGGGTTAGGGTGAGGGTTAGGGTACGGCTTAGGGTATGGGTTCGGGGAGGGGTTCGGGTAGGGCGTAGGGTATGGGTTAGGGTTAGGGTTAGGGCTAGTGTTAGGGTTAGGGCTCGGTTTAGGGTACGGGTTAGAATTAGGGTACGCGTTAGGGTTCGGGTAGGGGTTAGGGTTAGGGTACGCGTTAGGGTGAGGGTAGTTATTAAACCTATCCCACTCTCTAGATACCCCTTAGCACGTAAAGGAATATTATTTGGGGGTCCAGCCATGGAGAAGAGTTTAGACACGAGGAGAAGATAAGGAACACACCCATTATCAAGAAATCACATTAGGATTCTCTTTTTAACCTGTTCCTTAAAACACTAGTGCTTAGGAAATCTATTGGAGGCAGAAGCCGTCAAGGGTAGCTTAGGGTTAGGGTTAGGGTTAGGGTGAGGGTTAGGGTATGGTTTAGGGTACGGGTTCAGGGAGGGGTTCGGGTAGGGCGTAGGGTATGGGTTAGGATTAGGGTTAGTGTTAGGGTTAGGGCTCGGTTTAGGGTACGGGTTAGGATTAGGGTACGCGTTAGGGTTAGGGCAGGGGTTAGGGTTAGGGTACGCGTTAGGGTGGGGGTAGTTATTAAACCTATCACACTCTCTAGATACCCCTTAGCACGTAAAGGAATATTATTTGGGGGTCCAGCCATGGAGAAGAGTTTAGACACGAGGAGAAGATAAGGAACACACCCACTATCAAGAAATCACATTAGGATTCTCTTTTTAACCTGTTCCTTAAAACACTAGTGCTTAGGAAATCTATTGGAGGCAGAAGCAGTCAAGGGTAGCTTAGGGTTAGGGTTAGGGTTAGGGTGAGGGTTAGGGTACGGCTTAGGGTACGGGTTCGGGGAGGGGTTCGGGTAGGGCGTAGGGTATGGGTTAGGGTTAGTGTTAGGGTTAGTGTTAGGGTTAGGGCTCGGTTTAGGGTACCGGTTAGGATTAGGGTACGCGTTAGTGTTAGGGTAGGTGTTAGGGTTAGGGTATGCGTTAGGGTGAGGGTAGTTATTAAACCTATCCCACTCTCTAGATACCCCTTAGCACGTAAAGGAATATTATTTGGGGGTCCAGCCATGGAGAAGAGTTTAGACACAAGGAGAAGATAAGGAACACACCCATTATCAAGAAATCACATTAGGATTCTCTTTTTAACATGTTCCTTAAAACACTAGTGCTTAGGAAATCTATTCGAGGCAGAAGCCGTCAAGGGTAGCTTAGGGTTAGGGTTAGGGTTAGGGTGAGGGTTAGGGTACGGCTTAGGGTACGGGTTCGGGGAGGGGTTCGGGTAGGGCGTAGGGTATGGGTTAGTGTTAGGGTTAGGGCTAGTGTTAGGGTTAGGGCTCGGTTTAGGGTACAGGTTAGGATTAGGGTACGCGTTAGGGTTAGGGTAGGGGTTAGGGTTAGTGTACGCGTTAGGGTGAGGGTCGTTATTAAACCTATCCCACTCTCTAGATACCCCTTAGCACGTACAGGAATATTATTGGGGGTCCAGCCATGGAGAAGAGTTTAGACACTAGGAGGAGATAAGGAACACACCCATTATCAAGAAATCACATTAGGATTCTCTTTTTAACCTGTTCCTTAAAACACTAGTGCTTAGGAAATCTATTGGAGGCAGAAGCAGTCAAGGGTAGCTTAGGGTTAGGGTTAGGGTTAGGGTATGGCTTAGGGTACGGGTTCGGGGAGGGGTTCGGGTAGGGCGTAGGGTATGGGTTAGGGTTAGGGTTAGGGTTAGTGTTAGGGTTAGGGCTCGGTTTAGGGTACGGGTTAGGATTATGGTACGCGTTAGGGTTAGGGTAGGGGTTAGGGTTAGGGTACGCGTTAGGGTGGGGGTAGTTATTAAACCTATCACACTCTCTAGATGCCCCTTAGCACGTAAAGGAATATTATTTGGGGGTCCAGACATGGAGAAGAGTTTAGACACTAGGAGAAGATAAGGAACACACCCATTATCACGAAATCACATTAGGATTCTCTTTTTAACCTGTTCCTTAAATCACTAGTGCTTAGGAAATCTATTGGAGGCAGAAGCACTCAAGGGTAGCTTAGGGTTAGGGTTAGGGTTAGGGTGAGGGTTAGGGTATGGCTTAGGGTACGGGTTCGGGGAGGGGTTCGGGTAGGGCGTAGGGTATGGGTTAGGGTTAGGGTTAGGGTTAGTGTTAGGGTTAGGGCTCGGTTTAGGGTACGGGTTAGGATTAGGGTACGCGTTAGGGTTAGGGTAGGGGTTAGGGTTAGGGTACGCGTTAGGGTGGGGGTAGTTATTAAACCTATCACACTCTCTAGATACCCCTTAGCACGTAAAGGACTATTATTTGGGGGTCCAGCCATGGAGAAGAGTTTAGACACGAGGAGAAGATAAGGAACACACCCATTATCAAGAAATCACAATGTGATTCTCTTTTTAAACTGTTCCTTAAAACACTAGTGCTTAGGAAATCTATTGGAGGCAGAAGCAGTCAAGGGTAGCTTAGGGTTAGGGTTAGGGTTAGGGTTAGGGTGAGGGTTAGGGTACGGCTTAGGGTACGGGTTCGGGGAGGGGTTCGGGTAGGGCGTAGGGTATGGGTTAGGGTTAGGGTTAGGGCTAGTGTTAGGGTTAGGTCTCGTTTTAGGGTACGGTTTAGGATTAGGGTATGCGTTAGGGTTAGGGTACGGGTTAGGATTATGGTACGCGTTAGGGTTAGGGTAGGGGTTAGGGTTAGGGTACGCGTTAGGGTGGGGGTAGTTATTAAACCTATCACACTCTCTAGATACCCCTTAGCACGTAAAGGAATATTATTTGGGGGTCCAGACATGGAGAAGAGTTTAGACACTAGGAGAAGATAAGGAACACACCCATTATCACGAAATCACATTAGGATTCTCTTTTTAACCTGTTCCTTAAATCACTATTGCTTAGGAAATCTATTGGAGGCAGAAGCACTCAAGGGTAGCTTAGGGTTAGGGTTAGGGTTAGGGTGAGGGTTAGGGTATGGCTTAGGGTACGGGTTCGGGGAGGGGTTCGGGTAGGGCGTAGGGTATGGGTTAGGGTTAGGGTTAGGGTTAGTGTTAGGGTTAGGGCTCGGTTTAGGGTACGGGTTAGGATTAGGGTACGCGTTAGGGTTAGGGTAGGGGTTAGGGTTAGGGTAGGCGTTAGGGTGGGGGTAGTTATTAAACCTATCACACTCTCTAGATACCCCTTAGCACGTAAAGGACTATTATTTGGGGGTCCAGCCATGGAGAAGAGTTTAGACACGAGGAGAAGATAAGGAACACACCCATTATCAAGAAATCACAATGTGATTCTCTTTTTAAACTGTTCCTTAAAACACTAGTGCTTAGGAAATCTATTGGAGGCAGAAGCAGTCAAGGGTAGCTTAGGGTTAGGGTTAGGGTTAGGGTTAGGGTGAGGGTACGGCTTAGGGTACGGGTTCGGGAAGGGGTTCGGGTAGGGCGTAGGGTATGGGTTAGTGTTAGGGTTAGGGCTAGTGTTAGGGTTAGGGCTCGGTTTAGGGTACAGGTTAGGATTAGGGTACGCGTTAGGGTTAGGGTAGGGGTTAGGGTTAGTGTACGCGTTAGGGTGAGGGTAGTTATTAAACCTATCCCACTCTCTAGATACCCCTTAGCACGTACAGGAATATTATTGGGGGTCCAGCCATGGAGAAGAGTTTAGACACTAGGAGAAGATAAGGAACACACCCATTATCAAGAAATCACATTAGGATTCTCTTTTTAACCTGTTCCTTAAAACACTAGTGCTTAGGAAATCTATTGGAGGCAGAAGCAGTGAAGGGTAGCTTAGGGTTAGGGTTAGGGTTAGGGTGAGGGTTAGGGTATGGCTTAGGGTACGGGTTCGGGGAGGGGTTCGGGTAGGGCGTAGGCTATGGGTTAGGGTTAGGGTTAGGGTTAGTGTTAGGGTTAGGGCTCGGTTAAGGTTACGGGTTAGGATTAGTGTATGCGTTAGGGTTAGGGTAGGGGTTAGGGTTAGGGTACGCGTTAGGGTGAGGGTAGTTATTAAACCTATCCCACTCTCTATATACCCCTTAGCACGTAAAGGAATATTATTTGGGGGTCCAGCCATGGAGAAGAGTTTAGACACAAGGAGAAGATAAGGAACACACCCATTATCAAGAAATCACATTAGGATTCTCTTTTTAACCTGTTCCTTAAAACACTAGTGCTTAGGAAATCTATTGGAGGCAGAAGCCGTCAAGGGTAGCTTAGGGTTAGGGTTAGGGTTAGGGTGAGGGTTAGGGTACGGCTTAGGGTACGGGTTCGGGAAGGGGTTCGGGTAGGGCGTAGGGTATGGGTTAGTGTTAGGGTTAGGGCTAGTGTTAGGGTTAGGGCTCGGTTTAGGGTACAGGTTAGGATTAGGGTACGCGTTAGGGTTAGGGTAGGGGTTAGGGTTAGTGTACGCGTTAGGGTGAGGGTAGTTATTAAACCTATCCCACTCTCTAGATACCCCTTAGCACGTACAGGAATATTATTGGGTGTCCAGCCATGGAGAAGAGTTTAGACACTAGCAGAAGATAAGGAACACACCCATTATCAAGAAATCACATTAGGATTCTCTTTTTAACCTGTTCCTTAAAACACTAGTGCTTAGGAAATCTATTGGAGGCAGAAGCAGTCAAGGGTAGCTTAGGGTTAGGGTTAGGGTTAGGGTATGGCTTAGGGTACGGGTTCGGGGAGGGGTTCGGGTAGGGCGTAGGGTATGGGTTAGGGTTAGGGTTAGGGTTAGTGTTAGGGTTAGGGCTCGGTTTAGGGTACGGGTTAGGATTATGGTACGCGTTAGGGTTAGGGTAGGGGTTAGGGTTAGGGTACGCGTTAGGGTGGGGGTAGTTATTAAACCTATCACACTCTCTAGATACCCCTTAGCACGTAAAGGAATATTATTTGGGGGTCCAGCCATGGAGAAGAGTTTAGACACTAGGAGAAGATAAGGAACACACCCATTATCACGAAATCACATTAGGATTCTCTTTTTAACCTGTTCCTTAAATCACTAGTGCTTAGGAAATCTATTGGAGGCAGAAGCACTCAAGGGTAGCTTAGGGTTAGGGTTAGGGTTAGGGTGAGGGTTAGGGTATGGCTTAGGGTACGGGTTCGGGGAGGGGTTCGGGTAGGGCGTAGGGTATGGGTTAGGGTTAGGGTTAGGGTTAGTGTTAGGGTTAGGGCTCGGTTTAGGGTACGGGTTAGGATTAGGGTACGCGTTAGGGTTAGGGTAGGGGTTAGGGTTAGGGTACGCGTTAGGGTGGGGGTAGTTATTAAACCTATCACACTCTCTAGATACCCCTTAGCACGTAAAGGACTATTATTTGGGGGTCCAGCCATGGAGAAGAGTTTAGACACGAGGAGAAGATAAGGAACACACCCATTATCAAGAAATCACAATGTGATTCTCTTTTTAAACTGTTCCTTAAAACACTAGTGCTTAGGAAATCTATTGGAGGCAGAAGCAGTCAAGGGTAGCTTAGGGTTAGGGTTAGGGTTAGGGTTAGGGTGAGGGTTAGGGTACGGCTTAGGGTACAGGTTCGGGGAGGGGTTCGGGTAGGGCGTAGGGTATGGGTTAGGGTTAGGGTTAGGGCTAGTGTTAGGGTTAGGTCTCGTTTTAGGGTACGGTTTAGGATTAGGGTATGCGTTAGGGTTAGGGTAGGGGTTATGGTTAGGATACGCGTTAGGGTGAGGGAAGTTATTAAACCTATCCCACTCTCTAGATACCCCTTAGCACGAAAAGGAATATTATTTGGGGGTCCAGCCATGGAGAAGAGTTTAGACACGAGAAGATAAGGAACACACCCATTATCAAGAAATCACATTAGGATTCTCTTTTTAACCTGTTCCTTAAATCACTAGTGCTTAGGAAATCTATTGGAGGCAGAAGCCGTCAAGGGTAGCTTAGGTTAAGGGTTAGGGTTAGGGTGAGGGTTAGGGTACGGCTTAGGGTACGGGTTCGGGGAGGGGTTCGGGTAGGATGTAGGGTATGGGTTAGAGTTAGGGTTAGGGTTAGTGTTAGGGTTAGGGCTCGGTTTAGGGTACGGGTTAGGATTAGGGTACGCGTTAGTGTTAGGGTAGGTGTTAGGGTTAGGGTACGCTTTAGGGTGAGGGTAGTTATTAAACCTATCCCACTCTCTAGATACCGCTTAGCACGTAATGGAATATTATTTGGGGGTGCAGTCATGGAGAAGGGTTTAGACACTAGGAGAAGATAAGGAACACACCCATTATCAAGAAATCACATTAGGATTCTCTTTTTAACCTGTTCCTTAAAACACTAGTGCTTAGGAAATCTATTGGAGGCAGAAGCAGTCAAGGGTAGCTTAGGGTTAGGGTTAGGGTTAGGGTGAGGGTTAGGGTATGGCTTAGGGTACGGGTTCGGGGAGGGGTTCGGGTAGGGCGTAGGCTATGGGTTAGGGTTAGGGTTAGGGTTAGTGTTAGGGTTAGGGCTCGGTTAAGGTTACGGGTTAGGATTAGTGTATGCGTTAGGGTTAGGGTAGGGGTTAGGGTTAGGGTACGCGTTAGGGTGAGGGTAGTTATTAAACCTATCCCACTCTCTAGATACCCCTTAGCACGTAAAGGAATATTATTTGGGGGTCCAGCCATGGAGAAGAGTTTAGACACAAGGAGAAGATAAGGAACACACCCATTATCAAGAAATCACATTAGGATTCTCTTTTTAACCTGTTCCTTAAAACACTAGTGCTTAGGAAATCTATTGGAGGCAGAAGCCGTCAAGGGTAGCTTAGGGTTAGGGTTAGGGTTAGGGTGAGGGTTAGGATACGGCTTAGGGTACGGGTTCGGGAAGGGGTTCGGGTAGGGCGTAGGGTATGGGTTAGTGTTAGGGTTAGGGCTAGTGTTAGGGTTAGGGCTCGGTTTAGGGTACAGGTTAGGATTAGGGTACGCGTTAGGGTTAGGGTAGGGGTTAGGGTTAGTGTACGCGTTAGGGTGAGGGTCGTTATTAAACCTATCCCACTCTCTAGATACCCCTTAGCACGTACAGGAATATTATTGGGGGTCCAGCCATGGAGAAGAGTTTAGACACTAGGAGGAGATAAGGAACACACCCATTATCAAGAAATCACATTAGGATTCTCTTTTTAACCTGTTCCTTAAAACACTAGTGCTTAGGAAATCTATTGGAGGCAGAAGCAGTCAAGGGTAGCTTAGGGTTAGGGTTAGGGTTAGGGTATGGCTTAGGGTACGGGTTCGGGGAGGGGTTCGGGTAGGGCGTAGGGTATGGGTTAGGGTTAGGGTTAGGGTTAGTGTTAGGGTTAGGGCTCGGTTTAGGGTACGGGTTAGGATTATGGTACGCGTTAGGGTTAGGGTAGGGGTTAGGGTTAGGGTACGCGTTAGGGTGGGGGTAGTTATTAAACCTATCACACTCTCTAGATACCCCTTAGCACGTAAAGGAATATTATTTGGGGGTCCAGACATGGAGAAGAGTTTAGACACTAGGAGAAGATAAGGAACACACCCATTATCACGAAATCACATTAGGATTCTCTTTTTAACCTGTTCCTTAAATCACTAGTGCTTAGGAAATCTATTGGAGGCAGAAGCACTCAAGGGTAGCTTAGGGTTAGGGTTAGGGTTAGGGTGAGGGTTAGGGTATGGCTTAGGGTACGGGTTCGGGGAGGGGTTCGGGTAGGGCGTAGGGTATGGGTTAGGGTTAGGGTTAGGGTTAGTGTTAGGGTTAGGGCTCGGTTTAGGGTACGGGTTAGGATTAGGGTACGCGTTAGGGTTAGGGTAGGGGTTAGGGTTAGGGTACGCGTTAGGGTGGGGGTAGTTATTAAACCTATCACACTCTCTAGATACCCCTTAGCACGTAAAGGACTATTATTTGGGGGTCCAGCCATGGAGAAGAGTTTAGACACGAGGAGAAGATAAGGAACACACCCATTATCAAGAAATCACAATGTGATTCTCTTTTTAAACTGTTCCTTAAAACACTAGTGCTTAGGAAATCTATTGGAGGCAGAAGCAGTCAAGGGTAGCTTAGGGTTAGGGTTAGGGTTAGGGTTAGGGTGAGGGTTAGGGTACGGCTTAGGGTACGGGTTCGGGGAGGGGTTCGGGTAGGGCGTAGGGTATGGGTTAGGGTTAGGGTTAGGGCTAGTGTTAGGGTTAGGTCTCGTTTTAGGGTACGGTTTAGGATTAGGGTATGCGTTAGGGTTAGGGTACGGGTTAGGATTATGGTACGCGTTAGGGTTAGGGTAGGGGTTAGGGTTAGGGTACGCGTTAGGGTGGGGGTAGTTATTAAACCTATCACACTCTCTAGATACCCCTTAGCACGTAAAGGAATATTATTTGGGGGTCCAGACATGGAGAAGAGTTTAGACACTAGGAGAAGATAAGGAACACACCCATTATCACGAAATCACATTAGGATTCTCTTTTTAACCTGTTCCTTAAATCACTAGTGCTTAGGAAATCTATTGGAGGCAGAAGCACTCAAGGGTAGCTTAGGGTTAGGGTTAGGGTTAGGGTGAGGGTTAGGGTATGGCTTAGGGTACGGGTTCGGGGAGGGGTTCGGGTAGGGCGTAGGGTATGGGTTAGGGTTAGGGTTAGGGTTAGTGTTAGGGTTAGGGCTCGGTTTAGGGTACGGGTTAGGATTAGGGTACGCGTTAGGGTTAGGGTAGGGGTTAGGGTTAGGGTAGGCGTTAGGGTGGGGGTAGTTATTAAACCTATCACACTCTCTAGATACCCCTTAGCACGTAAAGGACTATTATTTGGGGGTCCAGCCATGGAGAAGAGTTTAGACACGAGGAGAAAATAAGGAACACACCCATTATCAAGAAATCACAATGTGATTCTCTTTTTAAACTGTTCCTTAAAACACTAGTGCTTAGGAAATCTATTGGAGGCAGAAGCAGTCAAGGGTAGCTTAGGGTTAGGGTTAGGGTTAGGGTTAGGGTGAGGGTACGGCTTAGGGTACGGGTTCGGGAAGGGGTTCGGGTAGGGCGTAGGGTATGGGTTAGTGTTAGGGTTAGGGCTAGTGTTAGGGTTAGGGCTCGGTTTAGGGTACAGGTTAGGATTA
The DNA here is from genome assembly GCF_949987535.1 of Balaenoptera acutorostrata. Lineage (NCBI taxonomy): Eukaryota > Metazoa > Chordata > Mammalia > Artiodactyla > Balaenopteridae > Balaenoptera > Balaenoptera acutorostrata. Next base: position 180,909 of record NW_026645515.1, read on the forward strand.
GGGTACGCGTTAGGGTTAGGGTAGGGGTTAGGGTTAGTGTACGCGTTAGGGTGAGGGTAGTTATTAAACCTATCCCACTCTCTAGATACCCCTTAGCACGTACAGGAATATTATTGGGGGTCCAGCCATGGAGAAGAGTTTAGACACTAGGAGAAGATAAGGAACACACCCATTATCAAGAAATCACATTACGATTCTCTTTTTAACCTGTTCCTTAAAACACTAGTGCTTAGGAAATCTATTGGAGGCAGAAGCAGTCAAGGGTAGCTTAGGGTTAGGGTTAGGGTTAGGGTGAGGGTTAGGGTATGGCTTAGGGTACGGGTTCGGGGAGGGGTTCGGGTAGGGCGTAGGCTATGGGTTAGGGTTAGGGTTAGGGTTAGTGTTAGGGTTAGGGCTCGGTTAAGGTTACGGGTTAGGATTAGTGTATGCGTTAGGGTTAGGGTAGGGGTTAGGGTTAGGGTACGCGTTAGGGTGAGGGTAGTTATTAAACCTATCCCACTCTCTAGATACCCCTTAGCACGTAAAGGAATATTATTTGGGGGTCCAGCCATGGAGAAGAGTTTAGACACAAGGAGAAGATAAGGAACACACCCATTATCAAGAAATCACATTAGGATTCTCTTTTTAACCTGTTCCTTAAAACACTAGTGCTTAGGAAATCTATTGGAGGCAGAAGCCGTCAAGGGTAGCTTAGGGTTAGGGTTAGGGTTAGGGTGAGGGTTAGGGTACGGCTTAGGGTACGGGTTCGGGAAGGGGTTCGGGTAGGGCGTAGGGTATGGGTTAGTGTTAGGGTTAGGGCTAGTGTTAGGGTTAGGGCTCGGTTTAGGGTACAGGTTAGGATTAGGGTACGCGTTAGGGTTAGGGTAGGGGTTAGGGTTAGTGTACGCGTTAGGGTGAGGGTAGTTATTAAACCTATCCCACTCTCTAGATACCCCTTAGCACGTACAGGAATATTATTGGGTGTCCAGCCATGGAGAAGAGTTTAGAGACTAGGAGAAGATAAGGAACACACCCATTATCAAGAAATCACATTAGGATTCTCTTTTTAACCTGTTCCTTAAAACACTAGTGCTTAGGAAATCTATTGGAGGCAGAAGCAGTCAAGGGTAGCTTAGGGTTAGGGTTAGGGTTAGGGTATGGCTTAGGGTACGGGTTCGGGGAGGGGTTCGGGTAGGGCGTAGGGTATGGGTTAGGGTTAGGGTTAGGGTTAGTGTTAGGGTTAGGGCTCGGTTTAGGGTACGGGTTAGGATTATGGTACGCGTTAGGGTTAGGGTAGGGGTTAGGGTTAGGGTACGCGTTAGGGTGGGGGTAGTTATTAAACCTATCACACTCTCTAGATACCCCTTAGCACGTAAAGGAATATTATTTGGGGGTCCAGCCATGGAGAAGAGTTTAGACACTAGGAGAAGATAAGGAACACACCCATTATCACGAAATCACATTAGGATTCTCTTTTTAACCTGTTCCTTAAAACACTTCTGCTTAGGAAATCTATTGGAGGCAGAAGCAGTCAAGGGTAGCTTAGGGTTAGGGTTAGGGTTAGGGTGAGGGTTAGGGTACGGCTTAGGGTATGGGTTCGGGGAGGGGTTCGGGTAGGGCGTAGGGTATGGGTTAGGGTTAGGGTTAGGGCTAGTGTTAGGGTTAGGGCTCGGTTTAGGGTACGGGTTAGAATTAGGGTACGCGTTAGGGATCGGGTAGGGGTTAGGGTTAGGGTACGCGTTAGGGTGAGGGTAGTTATTAAACCTATCCCACTCTCTAGATACCCCTTAGCACGTAAAGGAATATTATTTGGGGGTCCAGCCATGGAGAAGAGTTTAGACACGAGGAGAAGATAAGGAACACACCCATTATCAAGAAATCACATTAGGATTCTCTTTTTAACCTGTTCCTTAAAACACTAGTGCTTAGGAAATCTATTGGAGGCAGAAGCCGTCAAGGGTAGCTTAGGGTTAGGGTTAGGGTTAGGGTGAGGGTTAGGGTATGGTTTAGGGTACGGGTTCAGGGAGGGGTTCGGGTAGGGCGTAGGGTATGGGTTAGGATTAGGGTTAGTGTTAGGGTTAGGGCTCGGTTTAGGGTACGGGTTAGGATTAGGGTACGCGTTAGGGTTAGGGCAGGGGTTAGGGTTAGGGTACGCGTTAGGGTGGGGGTAGTTATTAAACCTATCACACTCTCTAGATACCCCTTAGCACGTAAAGGAATATTATTTGGGGGTCCAGCCATGGAGAAGAGTTTAGACACGAGGAGAAGATAAGGAACACACCCACTATCAAGAAATCACATTAGGATTCTCTTTTTAACCTGTTCCTTAAAACACTAGTGCTTAGGAAATCTATTGGAGGCAGAAGCAGTCAAGGGTAGCTTAGGGTTAGGGTTAGGGTTAGGGTGAGGGTTAGGGTATGGCTTAGGGTACGGGTTCGGGGAGGGGTTCGGGTAGGGCGTAGGGTATGGGTTAGGGTTAGTGTTAGGGTTAGTGTTAGGGTTAGGGCTCGGTTTAGGGTACCGGTTAGGATTAGGGTACGCGTTAGTGTTAGGGTAGGTGTTAGGGTTAGGGTATGCGTTAGGGTGAGGGTAGTTATTAAACCTATCCCACTCTCTAGATACCCCTTAGCACGTAAAGGAATATTATTTGGGGGTCCAGCCATGGAGAAGAGTTTAGACACCAGGAGAAGATAAGGAACACACCCATTATCAAGAAATCACATTAGGATTCTCTTTTTAACATGTTCCTTAAAACACTAGTGCTTAGGAAATCTATTCGAGGCAGAAGCCGTCAAGGGTAGCTTAGGGTTAGGGTTAGGGTTAGGGTGAGGGTTAGGGTACGGCTTAGGGTACGGGTTCGGGGAGGGGTTCGGGTAGGGCGTAGGGTATGGGTTAGTGTTAGGGTTAGGGCTAGTGTTAGGGTTAGGGCTCGGTTTAGGGTACAGGTTAGGATTAGGGTACGCGTTAGGGTTAGGGTAGGGGTTAGGGTTAGTGTACGCGTTAGGGTGAGGGTAGTTATTAAACCTATCCCACTCTCTAGATACCCCTTAGCACGTACAGGAATATTATTGGGGGTCCAGCCATGGAGAAGACTTTAGACACTAGGAGAAGATAAGGAACACACCCATTATCAAGAAATCACATTAGGATTCTCTTTTTAACCTGTTCCTTAAAACACTAGTGCTTAGGAAATCTATTGTAGGCAGAAGCAGTCAAGGGTAGCTTAGGGTTAGGGTTAGGGTTAGGGTGAGGGTTAGGGTACGGCTTAGGGTACGGGTTCGGGGAGGGGTTCGGGTAGGGCGTAGGGTATGGGTTAGTGTTAGGGTTAGGGCTAGTGTTAGGGTTAGGGCTCGGTTTAGGGTACAGGTTAGGATTAGGGTACGCGTTAGGGTTAGGGTAGGGGTTAGGGTTAGTGTACGCGTTAGGGTGAGGGTAGTTATTAAACCTATCCCACTCTCTAGATACCCCTTAGCACGTACAGGAATATTATTGGGGGTCCAGCCATGGAGAAGAGTTTAGACACTAGGAGAAGATAAGGAACACACCCATTATCAAGAAATCACATTAGGATTCTCTTTTTAACCTGTTCCTTAAAACACTAGTGCTTAGGAAATCTATTGGAGGCAGAAGCAGTCAAGGGTAGCTTAGGGTTAGGGTTAGGGTTAGGGTATGGCTTAGGGTACGGGTTCGGGGAGGGGTTCGGGTAGGGCGTAGGGTATGGGTTAGGGTTAGGGTTAGGGTTAGTGTTAGGGTTAGGGCTCGGTTTAGGGTACGGGTTAGGATTATGGTACGCGTTAGGGTTAGGGTAGGGGTTAGGGTTAGGGTACGCGTTAGGGTGGGGGTAGTTATTAAACCTATCACACTCTCTAGATACCCCTTAGCACGTAAAGGAATATTATTTGGGGGTCCAGCCATGGAGAAGAGTTTAGACACTAGGAGAAGATAAGGAACACACCCATTATCACGAAATCACATTAGGATTCTCTTTTTAACCTGTTCCTTAAAACACTTCTGCTTAGGAAATCTATTGGAGGCAGAAGCAGTCAAGGGTAGCTTAGGGTTAGGGTTAGGGTTAGGGTGAGGGTTAGGGTACGGCTTAGGGTATGGGTTCGGGGAGGGGTTCGGGTAGGGCGTAGGGTATGGGTTAGGGTTAGGGTTAGGGCTAGTGTTAGGGTTAGGGCTCGGTTTAGGGTACGGGTTAGGATTAGTGTATGCGTTAGGGTTAGGGTAGGGGTTAGGGTTAGGGTACGCGTTAGGGTGAGGGTAGTTATTAAACCTATCCCACTCTCTAGATACCCCTTAGCACGTAAAGGAATATTATTTGGGGGTCCAGCCATGGAGAAGAGTTTAGACACAAGGAGAAGATAAGGAACACACCCATTATCAAGAAATCACATTAGGATTCTCTTTTTAACCTGTTCCTTAAAACACTAGTGCTTAGGAAATCTATTGGAGGCAGAAGCCGTCAAGGGTAGCTTAGGGTTAGGGTTAGGGTTAGGGTGAGGGTTAGGGTACGGCTTAGGGTACGGGTTCGGGAAGGGGTTCGGGTAGGGCGTAGGGTATGGGTTAGTGTTAGGGTTAGGGCTAGTGTTAGGGTTAGGGCTCGGTTTAGGGTACAGGTTAGGATTAGGGTACGCGTTAGGGTTAGGGTAGGGGTTAGGGTTAGTGTACGCGTTAGGGTGAGGGTAGTTATTAAACCTATCCCACTCTCTAGATACCCCTTAGCACGTACAGGAATATTATTGGGTGTCCAGCCATGGAGAAGAGTTTAGAGACTAGGAGAAGATAAGGAACACACCCATTATCAAGAAATCACATTAGGATTCTCTTTTTAACCTGTTCCTTAAAACACTAGTGCTTAGGAAATCTATTGGAGGCAGAAGCAGTCAAGGGTAGCTTAGGGTTAGGGTTAGGGTTAGGGTATGGCTTAGGGTACGGGTTCGGGGAGGGGTTCGGGTAGGGCGTAGGGTATGGGTTAGGGTTAGGGTTAGGGTTAGTGTTAGGGTTAGGGCTCGGTTTAGGGTACGGGTTAGGATTATGGTACGCGTTAGGGTTAGGGTAGGGGTTAGGGTTAGGGTACGCGTTAGGGTGGGGGTAGTTATTAAACCTATCACACTCTCTAGATACCCCTTAGCACGTAAAGGAATATTATTTGGGGGTCCAGCCATGGAGAAGAGTTTAGACACTAGGAGAAGATAAGGAACACACCCATTATCACGAAATCACATTAGGATTCTCTTTTTAACCTGTTCCTTAAAACACTTCTGCTTAGGAAATCTATTGGAGGCAGAAGCAGTCAAGGGTAGCTTAGGGTTAGGGTTAGGGTTAGGGTGAGGGTTAGGGTACGGCTTAGGGTATGGGTTCGGGGAGGGGTTCGGGTAGGGCGTAGGGTATGGGTTAGGGTTAGGGTTAGGGCTAGTGTTAGGGTTAGGGCTCGGTTTAGGGTACGGGTTAGAATTAGGGTACGCGTTAGGGATCGGGTAGGGGTTAGGGTTAGGGTACGCGTTAGGGTGAGGGTAGTTATTAAACCTATCCCACTCTCTAGATACCCCTTAGCACGTAAAGGAATATTATTTGGGGGTCCAGCCATGGAGAAGAGTTTAGACACGAGGAGAAGATAAGGAACACACCCATTATCAAGAAATCACATTAGGATTCTCTTTTTAACCTGTTCCTTAAAACACTAGTGCTTAGGAAATCTATTGGAGGCAGAAGCCGTCAAGGGTAGCTTAGGGTTAGGGTTAGGGTTAGGGTGAGGGTTAGGGTATGGTTTAGGGTACGGGTTCAGGGAGGGGTTCGGGTAGGGCGTAGGGTATGGGTTAGGATTAGGGTTAGTGTTAGGGTTAGGGCTCGGTTTAGGGTACGGGTTAGGATTAGGGTACGCGTTAGGGTTAGGGCAGGGGTTAGGGTTAGGGTACGCGTTAGGGTGGGGGTAGTTATTAAACCTATCACACTCTCTAGATACCCCTTAGCACGTAAAGGAATATTATTTGGGGGTCCAGCCATGGAGAAGAGTTTAGACACGAGGAGAAGATAAGGAACACACCCACTATCAAGAAATCACATTAGGATTCTCTTTTTAACCTGTTCCTTAAAACACTAGTGCTTAGGAAATCTATTGGAGGCAGAAGCAGTCAAGGGTAGCTTAGGGTTAGGGTTAGGGTTAGGGTGAGGGTTAGGGTATGGCTTAGGGTACGGGTTCGGGGAGGGGTTCGGGTAGGGCGTAGGGTATGGGTTAGGGTTAGTGTTAGGGTTAGTGTTAGGGTTAGGGCTCGGTTTAGGGTACCGGTTAGGATTAGGGTACGCGTTAGTGTTAGGGTAGGTGTTAGGGTTAGGGTATGCGTTAGGGTGAGGGTAGTTATTAAACCTATCCCACTCTCTAGATACCCCTTAGCACGTAAAGGAATATTATTTGGGGGTCCAGCCATGGAGAAGAGTTTAGACACCAGGAGAAGATAAGGAACACACCCATTATCAAGAAATCACATTAGGATTCTCTTTTTAACATGTTCCTTAAAACACTAGTGCTTAGGAAATCTATTCGAGGCAGAAGCCGTCAAGGGTAGCTTAGGGTTAGGGTTAGGGTTAGGGTGAGGGTTAGGGTACGGCTTAGGGTACGGGTTCGGGGAGGGGTTCGGGTAGGGCGTAGGGTATGGGTTAGTGTTAGGGTTAGGGCTAGTGTTAGGGTTAGGGCTCGGTTTAGGGTACAGGTTAGGATTAGGGTACGCGTTAGGGTTAGGGTAGGGGTTAGGGTTAGTGTACGCGTTAGGGTGAGGGTAGTTATTAAACCTATCCCACTCTCTAGATACCCCTTAGCACGTACAGGAATATTATTGGGGGTCCAGCCATGGAGAAGACTTTAGACACTAGGAGAAGATAAGGAACACACCCATTATCAAGAAATCACATTAGGATTCTCTTTTTAACCTGTTCCTTAAAACACTAGTGCTTAGGAAATCTATTGTAGGCAGAAGCAGTCAAGGGTAGCTTAGGGTTAGGGTTAGGGTTAGGGTGAGGGTTAGGGTACGGCTTAGGGTACGGGTTCGGGGAGGGGTTCGGGTAGGGCGTAGGGTATGGGTTAGTGTTAGGGTTAGGGCTAGTGTTAGGGTTAGGGCTCGGTTTAGGGTACAGGTTAGGATTAGGGTACGCGTTAGGGTTAGGGTAGGGGTTAGGGTTAGTGTACGCGTTAGGGTGAGGGTAGTTATTAAACCTATCCCACTCTCTAGATACCCCTTAGCACGTACAGGAATATTATTGGGGGTCCAGCCATGGAGAAGAGTTTAGACACTAGGAGAAGATAAGGAACACACCCATTATCAAGAAATCACATTAGGATTCTCTTTTTAACCTGTTCCTTAAAACACTAGTGCTTAGGAAATCTATTGGAGGCAGAAGCAGTCAAGGGTAGCTTAGGGTTAGGGTTAGGGTTAGGGTATGGCTTAGGGTACGGGTTCGGGGAGGGGTTCGGGTAGGGCGTAGGGTATGGGTTAGGGTTAGGGTTAGGGTTAGTGTTAGGGTTAGGGCTCGGTTTAGGGTACGGGTTAGGATTATGGTACGCGTTAGGGTTAGGGTAGGGGTTAGGGTTAGGGTACGCGTTAGGGTGGGGGTAGTTATTAAACCTATCACACTCTCTAGATACCCCTTAGCACGTAAAGGAATATTATTTGGGGGTCCAGCCATGGAGAAGAGTTTAGACACTAGGAGAAGATAAGGAACACACCCATTATCACGAAATCACATTAGGATTCTCTTTTTAACCTGTTCCTTAAAACACTTCTGCTTAGGAAATCTATTGGAGGCAGAAGCAGTCAAGGGTAGCTTAGGGTTAGGGTTAGGGTTAGGGTGAGGGTTAGGGTACGGCTTAGGGTATGGGTTCGGGGAGGGGTTCGGGTAGGGCGTAGGGTATGGGTTAGGGTTAGGGTTAGGGCTAGTGTTAGGGTTAGGGCTCGGTTTAGGGTACGGGTTAGAATTAGGGTACGCGTTAGGGTTCGGGTAGGGGTTAGGGTTAGGGTACGCGTTAGGGTGAGGGTAGTTATTAAACCTATCCCACTCTCTAGATACCCCTTAGCACGTAAAGGAATATTATTTGGGGGTCCAGCCATGGAGAAGAGTTTAGACACGAGGAGAAGATAAGGAACACACCCATTATCAAGAAATCACATTAGGATTCTCTTTTTAACATGTTCCTTAAAACACTAGTGCTTAGGAAATCTATTGGAGGCAGAAGCCGTCAAGGGTAGCTTAGGGTTAGGGTTAGGGTTAGGGTGAGGGATAGGGTATGGTTTATGGTACGGGTTCAGGGAGGGGTTCGGGTAGGGCGTAGGGTATGGGTTAGGATTAGGGTTAGTGTTAGGGTTAGGGCTCGGTTTAGGGTACGGGTTAGGATTAGGGTACGCGTTAGGGTTAGGGCAGGGGTTAGGGTTAGGGTACGCGTTAGGCTGGGGGTAGTTATTAAACCTATCACACTCTCTAGATACCCCTTAGCACTTAAAGGAATATTATTTGGGGGTCCAGCCATGGAGAAGAGTTTAGACACGAGGAGAAGATAAGGAACACACCCACTATCAAGAAATCACATTAGGATTCTCTTTTTAACCTGTTCCTTAAAACACTAGTGCTTAGGAAATCTATTGGAGGCAGAAGCAGTCAAGGGTAGCTTAGGGTTAGGGTTAGGGTTAGGGTGAGGGTTAGGGTACGGCTTAGGGTACGGGTTCGGGGAGGGGTTCGGGTAGGGCGTAGGGTATGGGTTAGGGTTAGTGTTAGGGTTAGTGTTAGGGTTAGGGCTCGGTTTAGGGTACGGGTCAGGATTAGGGTACGCGTTAGTGTTAGGGTAGGTGTTAGGGTTAGGGTATGCGTTAGGGTGAGGGTAGTTATTAAACCTATCCCACTCTCTAGATACCCCTTAGCACGTAAAGGAATATTATTTGGGGGTCCAGCCATGGAGAAGAGTTTAGACACAAGGAGAAGATAAGGAACACACCCATTATCAAGAAATCACATTAGGATTCTCTTTTTAACATGTTCCTTAAAACCCTAGTGCTTAGGAAATCTATTCGAGGCAGAAGCCGTCAAGGGTAGCTTAGGGTTAGGGTTAGGGTTAGGGTGAGGGTTAGGGTACGGCTTAGGGTACGGGTTCGGGGAGGGGTTCGGGTAGGGCGTAGGGTATGGGTTAGTGTTAGGGTTAGGGCTAGTGTTAGGGTTAGGGCTCGGTTTAGGGTACAGGTTAGGATTAGGGTACGCGTTAGGGTTAGGGTAGGGGTTAGGGTTAGTGTACGCGTTAGGGTGAGGGTAGTTATTAAACCTATCCCACTCTCTAGATACCCCTTAGCACGTACAGGAATATTATTGGGGGTCCAGCCATGGAGAAGACTTTAGACACTAGGAGAAGATAAGGAACACACCCATTATCAAGAAATCACATTAGGATTCTCTTTTTAACCTGTTCCTTAAAACACTAGTGCTTAGGAAATCTATTGTAGGCAGAAGCAGTCAAGGGTAGCTTAGGGTTAGGGTTAGGGTTAGGGTGAGGGTTAGGGTATGGCTTAGGGTACGGGTTCGGGGAGGGGTTCGGGTAGGGCGTAGGGTATGGGTTAGGGTTAGGGTTAGGGTTAGTGTTAGGGTTAGGGCTCGGTTTAGGGTACGGGTTAGGATTAGGGTACGCGTTAGGGTTAGGGTAGGGGTTAGGGTTAGGGTACGCGTTAGGGTGGGGGTAGTTATTAAACCTATCACACTCTCTAGATACCCCTTAGCACGTAAAGGAATATTATTTGGGGGTCCAGACATGGAGAAGAGTTTAGACACTAGGAGAAGATAAGGAACACACCCATTATCACGAAATCACATTAGGATTCTCTTTTTAACCTGTTCCTTAAAACACTAGTGCTTAGGAAATCTATTGGAGGCAGAAGCAGTAAAGGGTAGCTTAGGGTTAGGGTTAGGGTTAGGGTGAGGGTTAGGGTACGGCTTAGGGTATGGGTTCGGGGAGGGGTTCGGGTAGGGCGTAGGGTATGTGTTAGGGTTAGGGTTAGGGCTAGTGTTAGGGTTAGGGCTCGGTTTAGGGTACGGGTTAGGATTAGGGTACGCGTTAGGGTTCGGGTAGGGGTTAGGTTTGGGGTACGCGTTAGGGTGAGGGTAGTTATTAAACCTATCCCACTCTCTAGATACCCCTTAGCACGTAAAGGAATATTATTTGGGGGTCCAGCCATGGAGAAGAGTTTAGACACGAGGAGAAGATAAGGAACACACCCATTATCAAGAAATCACATTAGGATTCTCTTTTTAACCTGTTCCTTAAAACACTAGTGCTTAGGAAATCTATTGGAGGCAGAAGCCGTCAAGGGTAGCTTAGGGTTAGGGTTAGGGTTAGGGTGAGAGTTAGGGTACGGTTTAGGGTACGGGTTCAGGGAGGGGTTCGGGTAGGGCGTAGGGTATGGGTTAGGATTAGGGTTAGTGTTAGTGTTAGGGCTAGGGCTCGGTTTAGGGTACAGGTTAGGATTAGGGTACGCGTTAGGGTTAGGGCAGGGGTTAGGGTTAGGGTACGCGTTAGGGTGGGGGTAGTTATTAAACCTATCACACTCTCTAGATACCCCTTAGCACGTAAAGGAATATTATTTGGGGGTCCAGCCATGGAGAAGAGTTTAGACACGAGGAGAAGATAAGGAACACACCCACTATCAAGAAATCACATTAGGATTCTCTTTTTAACCTGTTCCTTAAAACACTAGTGCTTAGGAAATCTATTGGAGGCAGAAGCAGTCAAGGGTAGCTTAGGGTTAGGGTTAGGGTTAGGGTGAGGGTTAGGGTACGGCTTAGGGTACGGGTTCGGGGAGGGGTTCGGGTAGGGCGTAGGGTATGGGTTAGGGTTAGTGTTAGGGTTAGTGTTAGTGTTAGGGCTCAGTTTAGGGTACGGGTTAGGATTAGGGTATGCGTTAGGGTTAGGGTAGGGGTTAGGGTTAGGGTATGCGATAGGGTGAGGTTAGTTATTAAACCTATCCCACTCTCTAGGTACCCCTTAGCACGTAAAGGAATATTATTTGGGGGTCCAGCCATGGAGAAGAGTTTAGACACTAGGAGAAGATAAGGAACACACCCATTATCAAGAAATCACATTAGGATTCTCTTTTTAACCTGTTCCTTAAAACACTACTGCTTAGGAAATCTATTGGAGGCAGAAGCCCTCAAGGGTAGCTTAGGGTTAGGGTTAGTGTTAGGGTGAGGGTTAGGGTACGGCTTACGATATGGGTTCGGGGAGGGGTTCGGGTAGGGCGTAGGGTATGGCTTAGGGTTAGGGTTAGGGCTAGTGTTAGGGTTAGGGCTCGGTTTAGGGTACGGGTTAGGATTAGGGTATGCGTTAGGGTTAGGGTAGGGGTTAGGGTTAGGATACGCTTTAGGGTGAGGGTAGTTATTAAACCTATCCCACTCTCTAGATACCCCTTAGCACGTAAAGGAATATTATTTGGGGGTCCAGCCATGGAGAAGGGTTTAGATACTAGGAGAAGATAAGGAACACACCCATTATCAAGAAATCACAATATGATTCTCTTTTTAAACTGTTCCTTAAAACACTAGTGCTTAGGAAATCTATTGGAGGCAGAAGCAGTCAAGCGTAGCTTAGGGTTAGGGTTAGGGTTAGGGTGAGGGGTTGGGTACGGCTTAGGGTACGGGTTCGGGGAGGGTTTCGGGTAGTGCGTAGGGTATGGGTTAGGGTTAGGGTTAGGGTTAGTGTTAGGGTTAGGGCTCGGTTTAGGGTACGGGTTAGGATTAGGGTACTCGTTAGGGTTAGGGTAGCGGTTAGGGTTAGGTTACGCGTTGGGTGAGGGTAGTTATTAAACCTATCACACTCTCTAGATACCCCTTAGCACGTAAAGGAATATTATTTGAGGGTCCAGGCATGGAGAAGAGTTTAGACACTGGGAGAAGATAAGGAACACACCCATTATCACGAAATCACATTAGGATTCTCTTTTTAACCTGATACTTAAAACACTAGTGCTTAGGAAATCTATTGGATGCAGAAGCAGTCAAGGGTAGCTTAGGGTTAGGGTTAGGGTTAGGGTGAGGGTTAGGGTATTGCTTAGGGTACGGGTTCGGGGAGGGGTTCGGGTAGGGCGTAGGGTATGGGTTAGGGTTAGGGTTAGGGCTAGTGTTAGGTTTAGGGCTCGGTTTAGGGTACGGGTTAGGATTAGGGTACGCGTTAGTGTTAGGGTAGGGGTTAGGGTTAGGGTACGCGTTAGGGTGAGGGTAGTTATTAAACCTATCCCACTCTCTAGATACCCCTTAGCACGTAAAGGAATATTATTTGGGGGTCCAGCCATGGAGAAGAGTTTAGACACGAGGAGAAGATAAGGAACACACCCATTATCAAGAAATCACATTAGGATTCTCTTTTTAACCTGTTCCTTAAAACACTAGTGCTTAGGAAATCTATTGGAGGCAGAAGCCGTCAAGGGTAGCTTAGGGTTAGGGTTAGGGTTAGGGTGAGGGTTAGGGTACGGCTTAGGGTACGGGTTCAGGGAGGGGTTCGTGTAGGGCGTAGGGTATGGGTTAGGGTTAGGGTTAGAGTTAGTGTTAGGGTTAGGGCTCGGTTTAGGGTACGGGTTAGGATTAGGGTACGCGTTAGTGTTAGGGTAGGGGTTAGGGTTAGGGTACGCGTTAGGGTGAGGGTAGTTATTAAACCTATCACACTCTCTAGATACCCCTTAGCACATAAAGGTATATTATTTTGGGGTCCAGCCATGGAGAAGAGTTTAGACACGAGGAGAAGATAAGGAACACACCCATTATCAAGAAATCACATTAGGATTCTCTTTTTAACATGTTCCTTAAAACACTACTGCTTAGGAAATCTATTGGAGGCAGAAGCCGTCAAGGGTAGCTTAGGGTTAGGGTTAGGGTTAGGGTGAGGGTTAGGGTACGGCTTAGGGTACGGGTTCGGGGAGGGGTTCGGGTAAGGCGTAGGGTATGGGTTAGGGTTAGGGTTAGGGCTCGGTTTAGGGTACAGGTTACGATTAGGGTACGCGTTAGGGTTAGGGTAGGGGTTAGGGTTAGTGTACGCGTTCGGGTGAGGGTAGTTATTAAACCTATCCCACTCTCTAGATACCCCTTAGCACGTAAAGGAATATTATTTGGGGGTCCAGCCATGGAGAAGGGTTTAGACCCTTGGAGAAGATAAGGAACACACCCATTATCAAGAAATCACAATATGATTCTCTTTTTAAACTGTTCCTTAAAACACTAGTGCTTAGGAAATCTATTGGAGGCAGAAGCAGTCAAGGGTAGCTTAGGGTTAGGGTTAGGGTTAGGGTGAGGGGTAGGGTACGGCTTAGGGTACGGGTTCGGGGAGGGTTTCGGGTAGGGCGTAGGGTATGGTTTAGGGTTAGGGTTAGGGTTAGTGTTAGGGTTAGGGCTCGGTTTAGGGTACGGGTTAGGATTAGGGTACTCGTTATGGTTAGGTTAGCGGTTAGGGTTAGGGTACGCGTTAGGGTGAGGGTAGTTATTAAACCTATCACACTCTCTAGATACCCCTTAGCACGTAAAGGTATATTATTTGGGGGTCCAGCCATGGAGAAGAGTTTAGACACTAGGAGAAGATAAGGAACACACCCATTATCACGAAATCACATTAGGATTCTCTTTTTAACCTGTTCCTTAAAACACTAGTGCTTAGGAAATCTATTGGAGGCAGAAGCAGTCAAGGGTAGCTTAGGGTTAGAGTTAGGGTTAGGGTGAGGATTAGGGTACGGCTTAGGGTACGGGTTCGGGGAGGGGTTCGGGTAGGGCGTAGGGTATGGGTTAGGGTTAGGGTTAGGGTTAGTGTTAGGGTTAGGGCTCGGTTTAGGGTACGGGTTAGGATTAGGGTATGCGTTAGGGTTAGGGTAGGGGTTAGGGTTAGGATACGCGTTAGGGTGAGGGTAGTTATTAAACCTATCCCACTCTCTAAATACCCCTTAGCACGTAAAGGAATATTATTTGGGGGTCCATCCATGGAGAAGAGTTTAGACACGAGGAGAAGATAAGGAACACACCCATTATCAAGAAATCACATTAGGATTCTCTTTTTAACCTGTTACTTAAAACACTAGTGCTTAGGAAATCTATTGGAGGCAGAAGCCGTCAAGGGTAGCTTAGGGTTAGGGTTAGGGTTAGGGTGAGGGTTAGGGTATGGTTTAGGGTACGGGTTCAGGGAGGGGTTCGGGTAGGGCGTAGGGTATGGGTTAGGATTAGGGTTAGTGTTAGTGTTAGGGTTAGGGCTCGGTTTAGGATACGGGTTAGGATTAGGGTACACGTTAGGGTTAGGGCAGGGGTTAGGGTTAGGGTACGCGTTAGGGTGGGGGTAGTTATTAAACCTATCCCACTCTCTAGATACCCCTTAGCACGTAAAGGAATATTATTTGGGGGTCCAGCCATGGAGAAGAGTTTAGACACGAGGAGAAGATAAGGAACACACCCACTATCAAGAAATCACATTAGGATTCTCTTTTTAACCTGTTCCTTAAAACACTAGTGCTTAGGAAATCTATTGGAGGCAGAAGCAGTCAAGGGTAGCTTAGGGTTAGGGTTAGGGTTAGGGTGAGGGTTAGGGTACGGCTTAGGGTACGGGTTCGCGGAGGGGTTCGGGTAGGGCGTAGGGTATGGGTTAGGGTTAGTGTTAGGGTTAGTGTTAGGGTTAGGGCTCGGTTTAGGGTACGGGTTAGGATTAGGGTACGCGTTAGTGTTAGGATAGGTGTTAGGGTTAGGGTACGCGTTAGGGTGAGGGTAGTTATTAAACCTATCCCACTCTCTAGATACCCCTTAGCACGTAAAGGAATATTATTTGGGGGTCCAGCCATGGAGAAGAGTTTAGACACAAGGAGAAGATAAGGAAAACACCCATTAGCACGTAAAGGAATATTATTTGGGGGTCCAGCCATGGAGAAGAGTTTAGACACAAGGAGAAGATAAGGAACACACCCATTATCAAGAAATCACATTAGGATTCTCTTTTTAACATGTTCCTTAAAACACTAGTGCTTAGGAAATCTATTGGAGGCAGAAGCCGTCAAGGGTAGCTTAGGGTTAGGGTTAGGGTTAGGGTGAGGGTTAGGGTACGGCTTAGGGTACGGGTTCGGGGAGGGGTTCGGGTAGGGCGTAGGGTATGGGTTAGTGTTAGGGTTAGGGCTAGTGTTAGGGTTAGGGCTCGGTTTAGGGTACAGGTTAGGATTAGGGTACGCGTTAGGGTTAGTGTAGGGGTTAGGGTTAGTGTACGCGTTAGGGTGAGGGTAGTTATTAAACCTATCCCACTCTCTAGATACCCCTTAGCACGTACAGGAATATTATTGGGGGTCCAGCCATGGAGAAGAGTTTAGACACTAGGAGAAGATAAGGAACACACCCATTATCAAGAAATCACATTAGGATTCTCTTTTTAACCTGTTCCTTAAAACACTAGTGCTTAGGAAATCTATTGTAGGCAGAAGCAGTCAAGGGTAGCTTAGGGTTAGGGTTAGGGTTAGGGTGAGGGTTAGGGTATGGCTTAGGGTACGGTTTCGGGGAGGGGTTCGGGTAGGGCGTAGGGTATGGGTTAGGGTTAGGGTTAGGGTTAGTGTTAGGGTTAGGGCTCGGTTTAGGGTACGGGTTAGGATTAGGGTAGGGGTTAGGGTTAGGGTACGCGTTAGGGTGGGGGTAGTTATTAAACCTATCACACTCTCTAGATACCCCTTAGCACGTAAAGGAATATTATTTGGGGGTCCAGACATGGAGAAGAGTTTAGACACTAGGAGAAGATAAGGAACACACCCATTATCACGAAATCACATTAGGATTCTCTTTTTAACCTGTTCCTTAAAACACTAGTGCTTAGGAAATCTATTGGAGGCAGAAGCAGTAAAGGGTAGCTTAGGGTTAGGGTTAGGGTTAGGGTGAGGGTTAGGGTACGGCTTAGGGTATGGGTTCGGGGAGGGGTTCGGGTAGGGCGTAGGGTATGGGTTAGGGTTAGGGTTAGGGCTAGTGTTAGGGTTAGGGCTCGGTTTAGGCTACGGGTTAGGATTAGGGTACGCGTTAGGGTTCGGGTAGGGGTTAGGGTTATGGTACGCGTTAGGGTGAGGGTAGTTATTAAACCTATCCCACTCTCTAGATACCCCTTAGCACGTAAAGGAATATTATTTGGGGGTCCAGCCATGGAGAAGAGTTTAGACACGAGGAGAAGATAAGGAATACACCCATTATCAAGAAATCACATTAGGATTCTCTTTTTAACCTGTTCCTTAAAACACTAGTGCTTAGGAAATCTATTGGAGGCAGAAGCCGTCAAGGGTAGCTTAGGGTTAGGTTTAGGGTTAGGGTGAGAGTTAGGGTACGGTTTAGGGTACGGGTTCAGGGAGGGGTTCGGGTAGGGCGTAGGGTATGGGTTAGGATTAGGGTTAGTGTTAGTGTTAGGGTTAGGGCTCGGTTTAGGGTACGGGTTAGGATTAGGGTACGCGTTAGGGTTAGGGCAGGGGTTAGGGTTAGGGTACGCGTTAGGGTGGGGGTAGTTATTAAACCTATCACACTCTCTAGATACCCCTTAGCACGTAAAGGAATATTATTTGGGGGTCCAGCCATGGAGAAGAGTTTAGACACTAGGAGAAGATAAGGAACACACCCATTATCAAGAAATCACATTAGGATTCTCTTTTTAACCTGTTCCTTAAAACACTAATGCTTACGAAATCTATTGGAGGCAGAAGCAGTCAAGGGTAGCTTAGGGTTAGGTTTAGGGTTAGGGTGAGGGTTAGGGTACGGCTTAGGGTACAGGTTCGGGGAGGGGTTCGGGTCGGGCGTAGGGTATGGTTTAGGGTTAGGGTTAGGGTTAGTATTAGGGCTGGGCTCGGTTTCGGGTACGGGTTAGGATTAGGGTACGCGTTAGTGTTAGGGTAGGGGTTAGGGTTAGGGTACACGTTAGGGTTAGGTTCGTTATTAAACCTATCCCACTCTCTAGATACCCCTTAGCACGTAAAGGAATATTATTTCGGTGTACAGCCATGGAGAAGAGTTAAGACACTAGGAGAAGATCAGGAGCACACCCAGTATCAAGAAATTACATTAGGATTCTCTTTTTAACCTGTTCCTTAAAACACTAGTGCGTAGGAAATCTATTGGAGGCAGAAGCAGTCAAGGGTTGCTTAGGGTTAGGGTTAGGGTTAGGGTGAGGGTTAGGGTACGGCTTAGGGTACGGGTTCGGGGAGGGGTACGGTTACGGCGTAGGGTGTGTGTTAGAGTTAGGGTTAGGGTTAGTGTTAGGGTGAGGGCTCGGTTTAGGGTACGGTTTAGGATTAGGGTACGCGTTAGGGTTAGGGTAGTGGTTAGGTTTAGGGTACGCGTTAGGGTGAGGGTAGTTATTAAACATATCCCAATCTCTAGATACCCCTTAGCACGTAAAGGAGTATTATTTGGGGGTCCAGCCATGGAGAAGAGTTTAGACACTAGGATAAGATAAGGAACACACCCATTATCAAGAAATCACATTAGGATTCTCTTTTTAACCTGTTCCTTAAAACACTAGTGCTTAGGAAATCTATTGGAGGCAAAAGCATTCAAGGGTAGCTTAGCGTTAGGGTTAGGGTTAGGGTACCGCTTAGGGTACGGGTTCGCTGAGGGGTTCGGGTAGGGCGTAGGGTATGGGTTAGGGTTAGGTTTAGGGTTAGTTTTAGGGTTAGGGCTCGCTTTAGGATACGGGTTAGAATTAGTGTACGCGTTAGGGTTAAGGTAGGGGTTAGGGTTAGGGTACACGTTTGGGTTAGGGTAGTTATTAAACCTATCCCACTCTCTAGATAGCCCTTAGCACGTAAAGGAGTATTATTTGGGGGTCCAGCCATGGAGAAGAGTTTAGTCACTAGGAGAAGATAAGGAACACACCCATTATCAAGAAATCACATTAGGATTCTCTTTTGAACCTTTTCCTTAAAACACTAGTGCTTAGGAAATCTATTGGAGGCAGAAGCAGTCAAGGGTAGCTTAGGTTTAGCGTTAGGGTTAGGGTGAGTGTTAGGGTAGGGCTTAGGTTTCGGGTTCGGGCAGGGGTTCGGGTACGGCGTAAGGTATGGGTTAGGGTTAGGGTTAGGGTTAGGGCTCGGTTTAGGGTACGGGTTAGGATTAGGCTATGCGTTAGGGTTAGGGTAGGGGTTAGGGTTAGGGTACGCATTAGGGTGAGGGTCGTTATTAAACCTATCCCACTCTCTAGATAACCCTTAGCACGTAAAGGAATATTATTTGGGGTCCAGCCATGGAGAAGAGGTTAGACACTAGGAGAAGATAAGGAACACTCGCATTATGAAGAAATCACATTAGGATTATCTTTTTAACCTGTTCCTTAAATCACTAGTGCTTAGGAAATCTATTGGAGGCAGAAGCAGTCAAGGGTAGCTTAGGGTTAGGGTTAGGGTTAGGGTGAGGGTTAGGGTACGGCTTAGGGTACGGGTTCGGGGAGGGGTCCGGGTAGGGCATAGGGTATGCGTTAGGGTTAGGGTTAGGGTTAGTGTTAGGGTTACGGCTCGGTTTAGGGTACGGTTTAGGATTAGGGTACGCGTTAGCGTTAGGGTAGTGGTTAGGTTTAGGGTACGCGTTAGGGTGAGGGTAGTTATTAAACATATCCCAATCTCTAGAAACCCCTTAGCACGTAAAGGAGTATTATTTGGGGGTCCAGCCATGGAGAAGAGTTTAGACACTAGGATAAGATAAGGAACACACCCATTATCAAGAAATCACATTAGGATTCTCTTTTTAACCTGTTCCTTAAAACACTAGTGCTTAGGAAATCTATTGGAGGCATAAGCAGTCAAGGGTAGCTTAGCGTTAGGGTTAGGGTTAGGGTACCGCTTAGGGTACGGGTTCGCTGAGGGGTTCGGGTAGGGCGTAGGGTATGGGTTAGGGTTAGGTTTAGGGTTAGTTTTAGGGTTAGGGCTCGCTTTAGGATACGGGTTAGAATTAGTGTACGCGTTAGGGTTAAGGTAGGGGTTAGGGTTAGGGTACACGTTTGGGTTAGGGTAGTTATTAAACCTATCCCACTCTCTAGATACCCCTTAGCACGTAAAGGAGTATTATTTGGGGGTCCAGCCATGGAGAAGAGTTTAGACACTAGGAGAAGATAAGGAACACACCCATTATCAAGAAATCACATTAGGATTCTCTTTTAAACCTTTTCCTTAAAACACTAGTGCTTAGGAAATCTATTGGAGGCAGAAGCAGTCAAGGGTAGCTTAGGTTTAGCGTTAGGGTTAGGGTGAGTGTTAGGGTAGGGCTTAGGTTTCGGGTTCGGGCAGGGGTTCGGGTACGGCGTAAGGTATGGGTTAGGGTTAGGGTTAGAGTTAGGGCTCGGTTTAGGGTACGGGTTAGGATTAGGCTATGCGTTAGGGTTAGGGTAGGGGTTAGGGTTAGGGTTAGATTGAGGGTTAGGGTACGGCTTAGGGTACGGGTTCGGTGAGGGGTTCGGGTAGGGTGTAGGATATGGGTTAGGGTTAGGGTTAGGGCTAGTGTTAGGGTTAGGGCTCGGTTTAGGGTACGGGTTAGGATTAGGGTACGCGTTAGGGTTAGGGTAGGGGTTAGGGTTAGGGTATGCGTTAGGGTGAGGGTAGTTATTAAACCTATCCCACTCTCTAGATACCCCTTAGCACGTAAAGGAATATTATTTGGGGGTCCAGCCATGGAGAAGAGTTTAGACACTAGGAGAAGATAAGGAACACACCCATTATCAAGAAATCACATTAGGATTCTCTTTTTAACCTGTTCCTTAAAACACTAGTGCTTACGAAATCTATTGGAGGCAGAAGCAGTCAAGGGTAGCTTAGGGTTAGGGTTAGGGTTAGGGTGAGGGTTAGGGTACGGCTTAGGGTACGGGTTTGGGGAGGGGTTCGGGTAGGGCGTAGGGTATGGTTTAGGGTTAGGGTTAGGGTTAGTATTAGGGCTGGGCTCGGTTTCGGGTATGGGTTAGGATTAGGGTACGCGTTAGTGTTAGGGTAGGGGTTAGGGTTAGGGTACACGTTAGGGTTAGGTTCGTTATTAAACCTATCCCACTCTCTAGATACCCCTTAGCACGTAAAGGAATATTATTTCGGTGTACAGCCATGGAGAAGAGTTAAGACACTAGGAGAAGATAAGGAACACACCCAGTATCAAGAAATTACATTAGGATTCTCTTTTTAACCTGTTCCTTAAAACACTAGTGCTTAGGAAATCTATTGGAGGCAGAAGCAGTCAAGGGTAGCTTAGGGTTAGGGTTAGGGTTAGGGTGAGGGTTAGGGTACGGCTTAGGGTACGGGTTCGGGGAGGGGTCCGGGTAGGGCATAGGGTATGCGTTAGGGTTAGGGTTAGGGCTCGGTTTAGGGTACAGGTTACGATTAGGGTACGCGTTAGGGTTAGGGTAGGGGTTAGGGTTAGTGTACGCGTTCGGGTGAGGGTAGTTATTAAACCTATCCCACTCTCTAGATACCCCTTAGCACGTACAGGAATATTATTGTGGGTCCAGCCATGGAGAAGAGTTTTGACACTAGGAGAAGATAAGGAACACACCCATTATCAAGAAATCACATTAGGATTCTCTTTTGAACCTGTTCCTTAAAACACTAGTGCTTAGGAAATCTATTGGAGGCAGAAGCAGTCAAGGGTAGCTTAGGGTTAGGGTTAGTTTTAGGGTGAGGGTTTGGGGACGGCTTAAGGTACGGGTTCGAGGAGGGGTTCGGGTAGGGCGTAGGGTATGGTTTAGGGTTAGGGTTAGGGTTAGTATTAGGGCTGGGCTCGGTTTCGGGTACGGGTTAGGATTAGGGTACGCGTTAGGGTTAGGGTAGGGGTTAGGATTAGGGTACACGTTAGGGTTAGGGTCGTTATTAAACCTATCCCACTCTCTAGATACCCCTTAGCACGTAAAGGAATATTATTTGGGGGTTCAGCCATGGAGAAGAGTTAAGACACTAGGAGAAGATAAGGAACACACCCAGTATCAAGAAATTACATTACGATTCTCTTTTTAACCTGTTCCTTAAAACACTAGTGCTTAGGAAATCTATTGGAGGCAGAAGCAGTCAAGGGTAGCTTAGGGTTAGGGTTAGGGTTAGGGTGAGGGTTAGGGTACGGTTTAGGGTACGGGTTCGGGGAGGGGTACGGGTATGGCGTAGGGTGTGTGTTAGTGTTAGGTTTAGGGTTAGTGTTAGGGTTAGGGCTCGGTTTAGGGTACGGGTTAGGATTAGGGTACGCGTTAGGGTTAGGGTAGGGGTTAGGTTTAGGGTACGCGTTAGGGTGAGGGTAGTTATTAAACATATCCCAATCTCTAGATACCCCTTAGCATGTAAAGTAGTATTATTTGGGGGTCCAGCCATGGAGAAGAGTTTAGACACTAGGATAAGATAAGGAAGACACCCATTATCAAGAAATCACATTAGGATTCTCTTTTTAACCTGTTCCTTAAAACACTAGTGCTTAGGAAATCTATTGGAGGCAGAAGCAGTCACGGGTAGCTTAGCGTTAGGGTTAGGGTTAGGGTACCGCTTAGGGTACAGTTTCGGTGAGGGGTTCGGGTAGGGCGTAGGGTATGGGTTAGGGTTAGGGTTAGGGTTAGTGTTAGGGTTACGGCTCGGTTTAGGGTACGTGTTAGGATTAGCGTACGCATTACGGTTAGGGTAGGGGTTAGGTTTAGGGTACGCGTTAGGGTGGGGGTAGTTATTAAACCTATCACACTCTCTAGATACCCCTTAGCACGTAAAGGAATATTATTTGGGGGTCCAGCCATGGAGAAGAGTTTAGACACGAGGAGAAGATAAGGAACACACCCATTATCAAGAAATCACATTAGGATTCTCTTTTTAACCTGTTCCTTAAAACACTAGTGCTTAGGAAATCTATTGGAGGCAGAAGCAGTCAAGGGTAGCTTAGGGTTAGGGTTAGGGTTAGGGTGAGGGTTAGGGTACGGCTTAGGGTACGGGTTCGGGGAGGGGTTCGGATAGGGCGTAGGGTATGGGTTAGGGTTAGGGTTAGGGCTAGTGTTAGGGTTAGGGCTCGGTTTACGGTACGGGTTAGGATTAGGGTACGCGTTAGGGTTAGGGTAGGGGTTAGGGTTAGGGTACGCGTTAGGGTGAGGGTAGTCATTAAACCTATCCCACTCTCTAGATACCCCTTAGCACGTAAAGGAATATTATTTGGGGGTCCAGCCATGGAGAAGAGTTTAGACACGAGGAGAAGAAAAGGAACACACCCATTATCAAGAAATCACATTAGGATTCTCTTTTTAACCTGTTCCTTAAAACACTAGTGCTTAGGAAATCTATTGGAGGCAGAAGCAGTCAAGGGTAGCTTAGGGTTAGGGTTAGGGTTAGGGTGAGGGTTAGGGTATGGCTTAGGGTACGGGTTCGGGGAGGGGTTCGGGTAGGGCGTAGGGTATGGGTTAGGGTTAGGGTTAGGGTTAGTGTTAGGGTTAGGGCTCGGTTTAGGGTACGGGTTAGGATTAGGGTACTCGTTAGGGTTAGGGTAGGGGTTAGGGTTAGGGTACGCGTTAGGGTGGGGGTAGTTATTAAACCTATCACACTCTCTAGATACCCCTTAGCACGTAAAGGAATATTATTTGGGGGTCCAGCCATGGAGAAGAGTTTAGACACTAGGAGAAAATAAGGAACACACCCATTATCACGAAATCACATTAGGATTCTCTTTTTAACCTGTTCCTTAAAACACTAGTGCTTAGGAAATCTATTGGAGGCAGAAGCCGTCAAGGGTAGTTTAGGGTTAGGGTTAGGGTTAGGGTGAGGGTTAGGGTACGGCTTAGGGTACGGGTTCGGGGAGGGGTTCAGGTAGGGCGTAGGGTATGGGTTAGGGTTAGGGTTAGGGTTAGTGTTAGGGTTAGTGCTCGGTTTAGGGTACAGGTTAGGATTAGGGTACGCGTTAGTGTTAGGGTAGGTGTTAGGGTTAGGGTACGCGATAGGGTGAGGTTAGTTATTAAACCTATCCCACTCTCTAGATACCCCTTAGTACG
The DNA here is from genome assembly GCF_949987535.1 of Balaenoptera acutorostrata. Lineage (NCBI taxonomy): Eukaryota > Metazoa > Chordata > Mammalia > Artiodactyla > Balaenopteridae > Balaenoptera > Balaenoptera acutorostrata. Next base: position 203,857 of record NW_026645515.1, read on the forward strand.
TAAAGGAATATTATTTGGGGGTCCAGCCATGGAGAAGAGTTTAGACACTAGGAGAAGATAAGGAACACACCCATTATCAAGAAATCACATTAGGATTCTCTTTTTAACCTGTTCCTTAAATCACTAGTGCTTAGGAAATCTATTGGAGGCAGAAGCAGTCAAGGGTAGCTTAGGGTTAGGGTTAGGGTTAGGGTGAGGGTTAGGGTACGGCTTAGGGTACGGGTTCGGGGAGGGGTCCGGGTAGGGCATAGGGTATGCGTTAGGGTTAGGGTTAGGGTTAGTGTTAGGGTTACGGCTCGGTTTAGGGTACGGTTTAGGATTAGGGTACGCGTTAGCGTTAGGGTAGTGGTTAGGTTTAGGGTACGCGTTAGGGTGAGGGTAGTTATTAAACATATCCCAATCTCTAGAAACCCCTTAGCACGTAAAGGAGTATTATTTGGGGGTCCAGCCATGGAGAAGAGTTTAGACACTAGGATAAGATAAGGAACACACCCATTATCAAGAAATCACATTAGGATTCTCTTTTTAACCTGTTCCTTAAAACACTAGTGCTTAGGAAATCTATTGGAGGCATAAGCAGTCAAGGGTAGCTTAGCGTTAGGGTTAGGGTTAGGGTACCGCTTAGGGTACGGGTTCGCTGAGGGGTTCGGGTAGGGCGTAGGGTATGGGTTAGGGTTAGGTTTAGGGTTAGTTTTAGGGTTAGGGCTCGCTTTAGGATACGGGTTAGAATTAGTGTACGCGTTAGGGTTAAGGTAGGGGTTAGGGTTAGGGTACACGTTTGGGTTAGGGTAGTTATTAAACCTATCCCACTCTCTAGATACCCCTTAGCACGTAAAGGAGTATTATTTGGGGGTCCAGCCATGGAGAAGAGTTTAGACACTAGGAGAAGATAAGGAACACACCCATTATCAAGAAATCACATTAGGATTCTCTTTTAAACCTTTTCCTTAAAACACTAGTGCTTAGGAAATCTATTGGAGGCAGAAGCAGTCAAGGGTAGCTTAGGTTTAGCGTTAGGGTTAGGGTGAGTGTTAGGGTAGGGCTTAGGTTTCGGGTTCGGGCAGGGGTTCGGGTACGGCGTAAGGTATGGGTTAGGGTTAGGGTTAGAGTTAGGGCTCGGTTTAGGGTACGGGTTAGGATTAGGCTATGCGTTAGGGTTAGGGTAGGGGTTAGGGTTAGGGTTAGATTGAGGGTTAGGGTACGGCTTAGGGTACGGGTTCGGTGAGGGGTTCGGGTAGGGTGTAGGATATGGGTTAGGGTTAGGGTTAGGGCTAGTGTTAGGGTTAGGGCTCGGTTTAGGGTACGGGTTAGGATTAGGGTACGCGTTAGGGTTAGGGTAGGGGTTAGGGTTAGGGTATGCGTTAGGGTGAGGGTAGTTATTAAACCTATCCCACTCTCTAGATACCCCTTAGCACGTAAAGGAATATTATTTGGGGGTCCAGCCATGGAGAAGAGTTTAGACACTAGGAGAAGATAAGGAACACACCCATTATCAAGAAATCACATTAGGATTCTCTTTTTAACCTGTTCCTTAAAACACTAGTGCTTACGAAATCTATTGGAGGCAGAAGCAGTCAAGGGTAGCTTAGGGTTAGGGTTAGGGTTAGGGTGAGGGTTAGGGTACGGCTTAGGGTACGGGTTTGGGGAGGGGTTCGGGTAGGGCGTAGGGTATGGTTTAGGGTTAGGGTTAGGGTTAGTATTAGGGCTGGGCTCGGTTTCGGGTATGGGTTAGGATTAGGGTACGCGTTAGTGTTAGGGTAGGGGTTAGGGTTAGGGTACACGTTAGGGTTAGGTTCGTTATTAAACCTATCCCACTCTCTAGATACCCCTTAGCACGTAAAGGAATATTATTTCGGTGTACAGCCATGGAGAAGAGTTAAGACACTAGGAGAAGATAAGGAACACACCCAGTATCAAGAAATTACATTAGGATTCTCTTTTTAACCTGTTCCTTAAAACACTAGTGCTTAGGAAATCTATTGGAGGCAGAAGCAGTCAAGGGTAGCTTAGGGTTAGGGTTAGGGTTAGGGTGAGGGTTAGGGTACGGCTTAGGGTACGGGTTCGGGGAGGGGTCCGGGTAGGGCATAGGGTATGCGTTAGGGTTAGGGTTAGGGCTCGGTTTAGGGTACAGGTTACGATTAGGGTACGCGTTAGGGTTAGGGTAGGGGTTAGGGTTAGTGTACGCGTTCGGGTGAGGGTAGTTATTAAACCTATCCCACTCTCTAGATACCCCTTAGCACGTACAGGAATATTATTGTGGGTCCAGCCATGGAGAAGAGTTTTGACACTAGGAGAAGATAAGGAACACACCCATTATCAAGAAATCACATTAGGATTCTCTTTTGAACCTGTTCCTTAAAACACTAGTGCTTAGGAAATCTATTGGAGGCAGAAGCAGTCAAGGGTAGCTTAGGGTTAGGGTTAGTTTTAGGGTGAGGGTTTGGGGACGGCTTAAGGTACGGGTTCGAGGAGGGGTTCGGGTAGGGCGTAGGGTATGGTTTAGGGTTAGGGTTAGGGTTAGTATTAGGGCTGGGCTCGGTTTCGGGTACGGGTTAGGATTAGGGTACGCGTTAGGGTTAGGGTAGGGGTTAGGATTAGGGTACACGTTAGGGTTAGGGTCGTTATTAAACCTATCCCACTCTCTAGATACCCCTTAGCACGTAAAGGAATATTATTTGGGGGTTCAGCCATGGAGAAGAGTTAAGACACTAGGAGAAGATAAGGAACACACCCAGTATCAAGAAATTACATTACGATTCTCTTTTTAACCTGTTCCTTAAAACACTAGTGCTTAGGAAATCTATTGGAGGCAGAAGCAGTCAAGGGTAGCTTAGGGTTAGGGTTAGGGTTAGGGTGAGGGTTAGGGTACGGTTTAGGGTACGGGTTCGGGGAGGGGTACGGGTATGGCGTAGGGTGTGTGTTAGTGTTAGGTTTAGGGTTAGTGTTAGGGTTAGGGCTCGGTTTAGGGTACGGGTTAGGATTAGGGTACGCGTTAGGGTTAGGGTAGGGGTTAGGTTTAGGGTACGCGTTAGGGTGAGGGTAGTTATTAAACATATCCCAATCTCTAGATACCCCTTAGCATGTAAAGTAGTATTATTTGGGGGTCCAGCCATGGAGAAGAGTTTAGACACTAGGATAAGATAAGGAAGACACCCATTATCAAGAAATCACATTAGGATTCTCTTTTTAACCTGTTCCTTAAAACACTAGTGCTTAGGAAATCTATTGGAGGCAGAAGCAGTCACGGGTAGCTTAGCGTTAGGGTTAGGGTTAGGGTACCGCTTAGGGTACAGTTTCGGTGAGGGGTTCGGGTAGGGCGTAGGGTATGGGTTAGGGTTAGGGTTAGGGTTAGTGTTAGGGTTACGGCTCGGTTTAGGGTACGTGTTAGGATTAGCGTACGCATTACGGTTAGGGTAGGGGTTAGGTTTAGGGTACGCGTTAGGGTGGGGGTAGTTATTAAACCTATCACACTCTCTAGATACCCCTTAGCACGTAAAGGAATATTATTTGGGGGTCCAGCCATGGAGAAGAGTTTAGACACGAGGAGAAGATAAGGAACACACCCATTATCAAGAAATCACATTAGGATTCTCTTTTTAACCTGTTCCTTAAAACACTAGTGCTTAGGAAATCTATTGGAGGCAGAAGCAGTCAAGGGTAGCTTAGGGTTAGGGTTAGGGTTAGGGTGAGGGTTAGGGTACGGCTTAGGGTACGGGTTCGGGGAGGGGTTCGGATAGGGCGTAGGGTATGGGTTAGGGTTAGGGTTAGGGCTAGTGTTAGGGTTAGGGCTCGGTTTACGGTACGGGTTAGGATTAGGGTACGCGTTAGGGTTAGGGTAGGGGTTAGGGTTAGGGTACGCGTTAGGGTGAGGGTAGTCATTAAACCTATCCCACTCTCTAGATACCCCTTAGCACGTAAAGGAATATTATTTGGGGGTCCAGCCATGGAGAAGAGTTTAGACACGAGGAGAAGAAAAGGAACACACCCATTATCAAGAAATCACATTAGGATTCTCTTTTTAACCTGTTCCTTAAAACACTAGTGCTTAGGAAATCTATTGGAGGCAGAAGCAGTCAAGGGTAGCTTAGGGTTAGGGTTAGGGTTAGGGTGAGGGTTAGGGTATGGCTTAGGGTACGGGTTCGGGGAGGGGTTCGGGTAGGGCGTAGGGTATGGGTTAGGGTTAGGGTTAGGGTTAGTGTTAGGGTTAGGGCTCGGTTTAGGGTACGGGTTAGGATTAGGGTACTCGTTAGGGTTAGGGTAGGGGTTAGGGTTAGGGTACGCGTTAGGGTGGGGGTAGTTATTAAACCTATCACACTCTCTAGATACCCCTTAGCACGTAAAGGAATATTATTTGGGGGTCCAGCCATGGAGAAGAGTTTAGACACTAGGAGAAAATAAGGAACACACCCATTATCACGAAATCACATTAGGATTCTCTTTTTAACCTGTTCCTTAAAACACTAGTGCTTAGGAAATCTATTGGAGGCAGAAGCCGTCAAGGGTAGTTTAGGGTTAGGGTTAGGGTTAGGGTGAGGGTTAGGGTACGGCTTAGGGTACGGGTTCGGGGAGGGGTTCAGGTAGGGCGTAGGGTATGGGTTAGGGTTAGGGTTAGGGTTAGTGTTAGGGTTAGTGCTCGGTTTAGGGTACAGGTTAGGATTAGGGTACGCGTTAGTGTTAGGGTAGGTGTTAGGGTTAGGGTACGCGATAGGGTGAGGTTAGTTATTAAACCTATCCCACTCTCTAGATACCCCTTAGTACGTAAAGGAATATTATTTGGGGGTCCAGCCATGGAGAAGAGTTTAGACACTAGGAGAAGATAAGGAACACACCCATTATCAAGAAATCACATTAGGATTCTCTTTTTAACCTGTTCCTTAAAACACTAGTGCTTAGGAAATCTATTGGAGGCCGAAGCAGTCAAGGGTAGCTTAGGGTTAGGGTTAGGGTTAGGGTGAGGGTTAGGGTATGGCTTAGGGTACGGGTTCGGGGAGAGGTTCGGGTAGGGCGTAGGGTATGGGTTAGGGTTAGGGTTAGGGTTAGTGTTAGGGTTAGGGCTCGGTTTAGGGTACGGGTTAGGATTAGGGTACGTGTTAGGGTTACGGTAGGGGTTAGGGTTAGGGTACGCGTTAGGGTGGGGGTAGTTATTAAACCTATCCCACTCTCTAGATACCCCTTAGCACGTAAAGGACTATTATTTGGGGGTCCAGCCATGGAGAATAGTTTAGACACGAGGAGAAGATAAGGAACACACCCATTATCAAGAAATCACAATGTGATTCTCTTTTTAAACTGTTCCTTAAAACACTAGTGCTTAGGAAATCTATTGGAGGCAGAAGCAGTCAAGGGTAGCTTAGGGTTAGGGTTAGGGTTAGGGTGAGGGTTAGGGTACGGCTTAGGGTACGGGTTCGGGGAGGGGTTCGGGTAGGGCGTAGGGTATGGGTTAGGGTTAGGGTTAGGGCTAGTGTTAGGGTTAGGGCTCGGTTTAGGGTACGGGTTAGGATTAGGGTACGCGTTAGGGTTCGGGTAGGGGTTAGGGTTAGGGTACGCATAGTGTGAGGGTAGTTATTAAACCTATCCCACTCTCTAGATACCCCTTAGCACGTAAAGGAATATTATTTGGGAGTCCAGCCATGGAGAAGAGTTTAGACACGAGGAGAAGATAAGGAACACACCCATTATCAAGAAATCACATTAGGATTCTCTTTTTAACCTGTTCCTTAAAACACTAGTGCTTAGGAAATCTATTGGAGGCAGAAGCCGTCAAGGGGAGCTTAGGGTTAGGGTTAGGGTTAGGGTGAGGGTTAGGGTACGGTTTAGGGTACGGGTTCAGGGAGGGGTTCGGGTAGGGCGTAGGGTATGGGTTAGGGTTAGGGTTAGAGTTAGTGTTAGGGTTAGGGCTCGGTTTAGGGTACGGGTTAGGATTAGGGTACGCGCTAGGGTTAGGGTAGGGGTTATGGTTAGGGTACGCATTAGGGTGAGGGTAGTTATTAAACCTATCACACTCTCTAGATACCCCTTAGCACATAAAGGAATATTATTGGGGGGTCCAGCCATGGAGAAGAGTTTAGACACGAGGAGAAGACAAGGAACACACCCATTATCAAGAAATCACATTAGGATTATCTTTTTAACATGTTCCTTAAAACACTAGTGCATAGGAAATCTATTGGAGGCAGAAGAGGTCAAGGGTAGCTTAGGGTTAGGGTTAGGGTTAGGGTGAGGGTTAGGGTACGGCTTAGGGTACGGGTTCGGGGAGGTGTTCGGGTAGGGCGTAGGGTATGGGTTAGGGTTAGGGTTAGGGCTAGTGTTAGGTTTAGGGCTCGGTTTAGGGTACGGGTTAGGATTAGGGTACGCGTTAGGGTTAGGGCAGGGGTTAGGGTTAGTGTACGCGTTAGGGTGAGGGTAGTTATTAAACCTATCCCACTCTCTAGATACCCCTTAGCACGTAAAGGAATATTATTGGGGTTCCAGCCATGGAGAAGAGTTTAGACACTAGGAGAAGATAAGGAACACACCCATTATCACGAAATCACATTAGGATTCTTTTTTAACCTGTTCCTTAAAACACTAGTGCTTAGGAAATCTATTGGAGGCAGAAGCAGTCAAGGGTAGCTTAGGGTTAGGGTATGGCTGAGGGTACGGGTTCGGGGAGGGGTTCGGGTAGGGCGTAGGGTATGGGTTAGGGTTAGGGTTAGGGTTAGTGTTAGGGTTAGGGCTAGGTTTAGGGTACGGTTTAGGATTAGGGTACGCGTTAGGGTTAAGGCAGGGGTTAGGGTTAGGGTACGCGTTAGGGTGGGGGTAGTTATTAAACCTATCACACTCTCTAGATACCCCTTAGCACGTAAAGGAATATTATTTGGGGGTCCAGCCATGGAGAAGAGTTTAGACACGAGGAGAAGATAAGGAACACACCCATTATCAAGAAATCACATTAGGATTCTCTTTTTAACCTGTTCCTTAAAACACTAGTGCTTAGGAAATCTATTGGAGGCAGAAGCAGTCAAGGGTAGCTTAGGGTTAGGGTTAGGGTTAGGGTGAGGGTTAGGGTACGGCTTAGGGTACGGGTTCGGGGAGGGGTTCGGATAGGGCGTAGGGTATGGGTTAGGGTTAGGGTTAGGGCTAGTGTTAGGGTTAGGGCTCGGTTTACGGTACGGGTTAGGATTAGGGTACGCGTTAGGGTTAGGGTAGGGGTTAGGGTTAGGGTACGCGTTAGGGTGAGGGTAGTCATTAAACCTATCCCACTCTCTAGATACCCCTTAGCACGTAAAGGAATATTATTTGGGGGTCCAGCCATGGAGAAGAGTTTAGACACGAGGAGAAGAAAAGGAACACACCCATTATCAAGAAATCACATTAGGATTCTCTTTTTAACCTGTTCCTTAAAACACTAGTGCTTAGGAAATCTATTGGAGGCAGAAGCAGTCAAGGGTAGCTTAGGGTTAGGGTTAGGGTTAGGGTGAGGGTTAGGGTATGGCTTAGGGTACGGGTTCGGGGAGGGGTTCGGGTAGGGCGTAGGGTATGGGTTAGGGTTAGGGTTAGGGTTAGTGTTAGGGTTAGGGCTCGGTTTAGGGTACGGGTTAGGATTAGGGTACGCGTTAGGATTAGGGTAGGGGTTATGGTTAGGGTACGCGTTAGGGTGAGGGTAGTTATTAAACCTATCACACTCTCTAGATACCCCTTAGCACATAAAGGAATATTATTGGGGGGTCCAGCCATGGAGAAGAGTTTAGACACGAGGAGAAGACAAGGAACACACCCATTATCAAGAAATCACATTAGGATTATCTTTTTAACATGTTCCTTAAAACACTAGTGCATAGGAAATCTATTGGAGGCAGAAGAGGTCAAGGGTAGCTTAGGGTTAGGGTTAGGGTTAGGGTGAGGGTTAGGGTACGGCTTAGGGTACGGGTTCGGGGAGGTGTTCGGGTAGGGCGTAGGGTATGGGTTAGGGTTAGGGTTAGGGCTAGTGTTAGGTTTAGGGCTCGGTTTAGGGTACGGGTTAGGATTAGGGTACGCGTTAGGGTTAGGGTAGGGGTTAGGGTTAGTGTACGCGTTAGGGTGAGGGTAGTTATTAAACCTATCCCACTCTCTAGATACCCCTTAGCACGTAAAGGAATATTATTGGGGTTCCAGCCATGGAGAAGAGTTTAGACACTAGGAGAAGATAAGGAACACACCCATTATCACGAAATCACATTAGGATTCTCTTTTTAACCTGTTCCTTAAAACACTAGTGCTTAGGAAATCTATTGGAGGCAGAAGCAGTCAAGGGTAGCTTAGGGTTAGGGTATGGCTGAGGGTACGGGTTCGGGGAGGGGTTCGGGTAGGGCGTAGGGTATGGGTTAGGGTTAGGGTTAGGGTTAGTGTTAGGGTTAGGGCTAGGTTTAGGGTACGGTTTAGGATTAGGGTACGCGTTAGGGTTAAGGCAGGGGTTAGGGTTAGGGTACGCGTTAGGGTGGGGGTAGTTATTAAACCTATCACACTCTCTAGATACCCCTTAGCACGTAAAGGAATATTATTTGGGGGTCCAGCCATGGAGAAGAGTTTAGACACGAGGAGAAGATAAGGAACACACCCATTATCAAGAAATCACATTAGGATTCTCTTTTTAACCTGTTCCTTAAAACACTAGTGCTTAGGAAATCTATTGGAGGCAGAAGCAGTCAAGGGTAGCTTAGGGTTAGGTTTAGGGTTAGGGTGAGGGTTAGGGTACGGCTTAGGGTACGGGTTCGGGGAGGGGTTCGGATAGGGCGTAGGGTATGGGTTAGGGTTAGGGTTAGGGCTAGTGTTAGGGTTAGGGCTCGGTTTACGGTACGGGTTAGGATTAGGGTACGCGTTAGGGTTAGGGTAGGGGTTAGGGTTAGGGTACGCGTTAGGGTGAGGGTAGTCATTAAACCTATCCCACTCTCTAGATACCCCTTAGCACGTAAAGGAATATTATTTGGGGGTCCAGCCATGGAGAAGAGTTTAGACACGAGGAGAAGAAAAGGAACACACCCATTATCAAGAAATCACATTAGGATTCTCATTTTAACCTGTTCCTTAAAACACTAGTGCTTAGGAAATCTATTGGAGGCAGAAGCAGTCAAGGGTAGCTTAGGGTTAGGGTTAGGGTTAGGGTGAGGGTTAGGGTATGGCTTAGGGTACGGGTTCGGGGAGGGGTTCGGGTAGGGCGTAGGGTATGGGTTAGGGTTAGGGTTAGGGTTAGTGTTAGGGTTAGGGCTCGGTTTAGGGTACGGGTTAGGATTAGGGTACGCGTTAGGGTTAGGGTAGGGGTTAGGGTTAGGGTACGCGTTAGGGTGGGGGTAGTTATTAAACCTATCACACTCTCTAGATACCCCTTAGCACGTAAAGGAATATTATTTGGGGGTCCAGCCATGGAGAAGAGTTTAGACACTAGGAGAAAATAAGGAACACACCCATTATCACGAAATCACATTAGGATTCTCTTTTTAACCTGTTCCTTAAAACACTAGTGCTTAGGAAATCTATTGGAGGCAGAAGCCGTCAAGGGTAGCTTAGTGTTAGGGTTAGGGTTAGGGTGAGGGTTAGGGTACGGCTTAGGGTACGGGTTCGGGGAGGGGTTCGGGTAGGGCGTAGGGTATGGGTTAGGGTTAGGGTTAGGGTTAGTGTTAGGGTTAGGGCTCGGTTTAGGGTACGGGTTAGGATTAGGGTACGCGTTAGGGTTAGGGTAGGGATTAGGGTTAGGGTACGCGTTAGGGTGGGGGTAGTTATTAAACCTATCACACTCTCTAGATACCCCTTAGCACGTAAAGGACTATTATTTGGGGGTCCAGCCATGGAGAAGAGTTTAGACACGAGGAGAAGATAAGGAACACACCCATTATCAAGAAATCACAATGTGATTCTCTTTTTAAACTGTTCCTTAAAACACTAGTGCTTAGGAAATCTATTGGAGGCAGAAGCAGTCAAGGGTAGCTTAGGGTTAGGGTTAGGGTTAGGGTGAGGGTTAGGGTACGGCTTAAGGTACGGGTTCGGGGAGGGGTTCGGGTAGGGCGTAGGGTATGGGTTAGGGTTAGGGTTAGGGCTAGTGTTAGGGTTAGGTCTCGGTTTAGGGTACGGGTTAGGATTAGGGTATGCGTTAGGGTTAGGGTAGGGGTTAGGGTTAGGATACGCGTTAGGGTGAGGGAAGTTATTAAACCTATCCCACTCTCTAGATACCCCTTAGCACGAAAAGGAATATTATTTGGGGGTCCAGCCATGGAGAAGAGTTTAGACACGAGAAGATAAGGAACACACCCATTATCAAGAAATCACATTAGGATTCTCTTTTTAACCTGTTCCTTAAATCACTAGTGCTTAGGAAATCTATTGGAGGCAGAAGCCATCAAGGGTAGCTTAGGTTTAGGGTTAGGGTTAGGGTGAGGGTTAGGGTACGGCTTAGGGTACGGGTTCGGGGAGGGGTTCGGGTAGGGCGTAGGGTATGGGTTAGAGTTAGGGTTAGGGTTAGTGTTAGGGTTAGGGCTCGGTTTAGGGTACGGGTTAGGATTAGGGTACGCGTTAGTGTTAGGGTAGGGGTTAGGGTTAGGGTACGCTTTAGGGTGAGGGTAGTTATTAAACCTATCCCACTCTCTAGATACCCCTTAGCACGTAAAGGAATATTATTTGGGGGTCCAGTCATGGAGAAGGGTTTAGACACTAGGAGAAGATAAGGAACACACCCATTATCAAGAAATCACATTAGGATTCTCTTTTTAACCTGTTCCTTAAAACACTAGTGCTTAGGAAATCTATTGGAGGCAGAAGCAGTCAAGGGTAGCTTAGGGTTAGGGTTAGGGTTAGGGTGAGGGTTAGGGTATGGCTTAGGGTACGGGTTCGGGGAGGGGTTCGGGTAGGGCGTAGGCTATGGGTTAGGGTTAGGGTTAGGGTTAGTGTTAGGGTTAGGGCTCGGTTAAGGGTACGGGTTAGGATTAGTGTATGCGTTAGGGTTAGGGTAGGGGTTAGGGTTAGGGTACGCGTTAGGGTGAGGGTAGTTATTAAACCTATCCCACTCTCTAGATACCCCTTAGCACGTAAAGGAATATTATTTGGGGGTCCAGCCATGGAGAAGAGTTTAGACACAAGGAGAAGATAAGGAACACACCCATTATCAAGAAATCACATTAGGATTCTCTTTTTAACATGTTCCTTAAAACACTAGTGCTTAGGAAATCTATTGGAGGCAGAAGCCCTCAAGGGTAGCTTAGGGTTAGGGTTAGGGTTAGGGTGAGGGTTAGGGTACGGCTTAGGGTACGGGTTCGGGGAGGGGTTCGGGTAGGGCGTAGGGTATGGGTTAGTGTTAGGGTTAGGGCTAGTGTTAGGGTTAGGGCTCGGTTTAGGGTACAGGTTAGGATTAGGGTACGCGTTAGGGTTAGGGTAGGCGTTAGGGTTAGTGTACGCGTTAGGGTGAGGGTAGTTATTAAACCTATCCCACTCTCTAGATACCCCTTAGCACGTACAGGAATATTATTGGGGGTCCAGCCATGGAGAAGAGTTTAGACACTAGGAGAAGATAAGGAACACACCCATTATCAAGAAATCACATTAGGATTCTCTTTTTAACTTGTTCCTTAAAACACTAGTGCTTAGGAAATCTATTGGAGGCAGAAGCAGTCAAGGGTAGCTTAGGGTTAGGGTTAGGGTTAGGGTGAGGGTTAGGGTATGGCTTAGGGTACGGGTTCGGTGAGGGGTTCGGGTAGGGCGTAGGGTATGGGTTAGGGTTAGTGTTAGGGTTAGGGCTCGGTGTAGGGTACGGGTTAGGATTAGGGTACGCGTTAGGGTTAGGGTAGGGGTTAGGGTTAGGGTACGCGTTAGGGTGGGGGTAGTTATTAAACCTATCACACTCTCTAGATACCCCTTAGCACGTAAAGGAATATTATTTGGGGGTCCAGACATGGAGAAGAGTTTAGACACTAGGAGAAGATAAGGAACACACCCATTATCACGAAATCACATTAGGATTCTCTTTTTAACCTGTTCCTTAAAACACTAGTGCTTAGGAAATCTATTGGAGGCAGAAGCAGTCAAGGGTAGCTTAGGGTTAGGGTTAGGGTTAGGGTGAGGGTTAGGGTACGGCTTAGGGTATGGGTTCGGGGAGGGGTTCGGGTAGGGCGTAGGGTATGGGTTAGGGTTAGGGTTAGGGCTAGTGTTAGGGTTAGGGCTCGGTTTAGGGTACGGGTTAGGATTAGGGTACGCGTTAGGGTTCGGGTAGGGGTTAGGGTTAGGGTACGCGTTAGGGTGAGGGTAGTTATTAAACCTATCCCACTCTCTAGATACCCCTTAGCACGTAAAGGAATATTATTTGGGGGTCCAGCCATGGAGAAGAGTTTAGACACGAGGAGAAGATAAGGAACACACCCATTATCAAGAAATCACATTAGGATTCTCTTTTTAACCTGTTCCTTAAAACACTAGTGCTTAGGAAATCTATTGGAGGCAGAAGCCGTCAAGGGTAGCTTAGGGTTAGGTTAGGGTTAGGGTGAGGGTTAGGGTACGGTTTAGGGTACGGGTTCAGGGAGGGGTTCGGGTAGGGCGTAGGGTATGGGTTAGGATTAGGGTTAGTGTTAGTGTTAGGGTTAGGGCTCGGTTTAGGGTACGGGTTAGGATTAGGGTACGCGTTAGGGTTAGGGCAGGGGTTAGGGTTAGGGTACGCGTTAGGGTGGGGGTAGTTATTAAACCTATCACACTCTCTAGATACCCCTTAGCACGTAAAGGAATATTATTTGGGGCTCCAGCCATGGAGAAGAGTTTAGACACGAGGAGAAGATAAGGAACACACCCATTATCAAGAAATCACATTAGGATTCTCTTTTTAACCTGTTCCTTAAAACACTAGTGCTTAGGAAAACTATTGGAGGCAGAAGCAGTCAAGGGTAGATTAGGGTTAGGGTTAGGGTTAGGGTGAGGGTTAGGGTACGGCTTAGGTTACGAGTTCGGGGAGGGGTTCGTGTAGGGCATAGGGTATGGTTTAGGGTTAGGGTTAGGGCTAGTGTTAGGGTTAGGGCTCGGTTTAGGGTACGGGTTAGGATTAGGGTACACGTTAGGGTTCGGGTAGGCGTTAGGGTTAGGGTACGCGTTAGGGTGAGGTTAGTTATTAAACCTATCCCACTCTCTAGATACCCCTTAGCACGTAAAGGAATATTATTTGGGGGTCCAGCCATGGAGAAGAGTTTAGACACTAGGAGAAGATAAGGAACACACCCATTATCAAGAAATCACATTAGGATTCTCTTTTTAACCTGTTCCTTAAAACACTAGTGCTTAGGAAATCTATTGGAGGCCGAAGCAGTCAAGGGTAGCTTAGGGTTAGGGTTAGGGTTAGGGTGAGGGTTAGGGTATGGCTTAGGGTACGGGTTCGGGGAGAGGTTCGGGTAGGGCGTAGGGTATGGGTTAGGGTTAGGGTTAGGGTTAGTGTTAGGGTTAGGGCTCGGTTTAGGGTACGGTTTAGGATTAGGGTACGTGTTAGGGTTACGGTAGGGGTTAGGGTTAGGGTACGCGTTAGGGTGGGGGTAGTTATTAAACCTATCCCACTCTCTAGATACCCCTTAGCACGTAAAGGACTATTATTTGGGGGTCCAGCCATGGAGAATAGTTTAGACACGAGGAGAAGATAAGGAACACACCCATTATCAAGAAATCACAATGTGATTCTCTTTTTAAACTGTTCCTTAAAACACTAGTGCTTAGGAAATCTATTGGAGGCAGAAGCAGTCAAGGGTAGCTTAGGGTTAGGGTTAGGGTTAGGGTGAGGGTTAGGGTACGGCTTAGGGTACGGGTTCGGGGAGGGGTTCGGGTAGGGCGTAGGGTATGGGTTAGGGTTAGGGTTAGGGCTAGTGTTAGGGTTAGGGCTCGGTTTAGGGTACGGGTTAGGATTAGGGTACGCGTTAGGGTTCGGGTAGGGGTTAGGGTTAGGGTACGCATAGTGTGAGGGTAGTTATTAAACCTATCCCACTCTCTAGATACCCCTTAGCACGTAAAGGAATATTATTTGGGAGTCCAGCCATGGAGAAGAGTTTAGACACGAGGAGAAGATAAGGAACACACCCATTATCAAGAAATCACATTAGGATTCTCTTTTTAACCTGTTCCTTAAAACACTAGTGCTTAGGAAATCTATTGGAGGCAGAAGCCGTCAAGGGGAGCTTAGGGTTAGGGTTAGGGTTAGGGTGAGGGTTAGGGTACGGTTTAGGGTACGGGTTCAGGGAGGGGTTCGGGTAGGGCGTAGGGTATGGGTTAGGGTTAGGGTTAGAGTTAGTGTTAGGGTTAGGGCTCGGTTTAGGGTACGGGTTAGGATTAGGGTACGCGCTAGGGTTAGGGTAGGGGTTATGGTTAGGGTACGCATTAGGGTGAGGGTAGTTATTAAACCTATCACACTCTCTAGATACCCCTTAGCACATAAAGGAATATTATTGGGGGGTCCAGCCATGGAGAAGAGTTTAGACACGAGGAGAAGACAAGGAACACACCCATTATCAAGAAATCACATTAGGATTATCTTTTTAACATGTTCCTTAAAACACTAGTGCATAGGAAATCTATTGGAGGCAGAAGAGGTCAAGGGTAGCTTAGGGTTAGGGTTAGGGTTAGGGTGAGGGTTAGGGTACGGCTTAGGGTACGGGTTCGGGGAGGTGTTCGGGTAGGGCGTAGGGTATGGGTTAGGGTTAGGGTTAGGGCTAGTGTTAGGTTTAGGGCTCGGTTTAGGGTACGGGTTAGGATTAGGGTACGCGTTAGGGTTAGGGCAGGGGTTAGGGTTAGTGTACGCGTTAGGGTGAGGGTAGTTATTAAACCTATCCCACTCTCTAGATACCCCTTAGCACGTAAAGGAATATTATTGGGGTTCCAGCCATGGAGAAGAGTTTAGACACTAGGAGAAGATAAGGAACACACCCATTATCACGAAATCACATTAGGATTCTTTTTTAACCTGTTCCTTAAAACACTAGTGCTTAGGAAATCTATTGGAGGCAGAAGCAGTCAAGGGTAGCTTAGGGTTAGGGTATGGCTGAGGGTACGGGTTCGGGGAGGGGTTCGGGTAGGGCGTAGGGTATGGGTTAGGGTTAGGGTTAGGGTTAGTGTTAGGGTTAGGGCTAGGTTTAGGGTACGGTTTAGGATTAGGGTACGCGTTAGGGTTAAGGCAGGGGTTAGGGTTAGGGTACGCGTTAGGGTGGGGGTAGTTATTAAACCTATCACACTCTCTAGATACCCCTTAGCACGTAAAGGAATATTATTTGGGGGTCCAGCCATGGAGAAGAGTTTAGACACGAGGAGAAGATAAGGAACACACCCATTATCAAGAAATCACATTAGGATTCTCTTTTTAACCTGTTCCTTAAAACACTAGTGCTTAGGAAATCTATTGGAGGCAGAAGCAGTCAAGGGTAGCTTAGGGTTAGGGTTAGGGTTAGGGTGAGGGTTAGGGTACGGCTTAGGGTACGGGTTCGGGGAGGGGTTCGGATAGGGCGTAGGGTATGGGTTAGGGTTAGGGTTAGGGCTAGTGTTAGGGTTAGGGCTCGGTTTACGGTACGGGTTAGGATTAGGGTACGCGTTAGGGTTAGGGTAGGGGTTAGGGTTAGGGTACGCGTTAGGGTGAGGGTAGTCATTAAACCTATCCCACTCTCTAGATACCCCTTAGCACGTAAAGGAATATTATTTGGGGGTCCAGCCATGGAGAAGAGTTTAGACACGAGGAGAAGAAAAGGAACACACCCATTATCAAGAAATCACATTAGGATTCTCTTTTTAACCTGTTCCTTAAAACACTAGTGCTTAGGAAATCTATTGGAGGCAGAAGCAGTCAAGGGTAGCTTAGGGTTAGGGTTAGGGTTAGGGTGAGGGTTAGGGTATGGCTTAGGGTACGGGTTCGGGGAGGGGTTCGGGTAGGGCGTAGGGTATGGGTTAGGGTTAGGGTTAGGGTTAGTGTTAGGGTTAGGGCTCGGTTTAGGGTACGGGTTAGGATTAGGGTACGCGTTAGGATTAGGGTAGGGGTTATGGTTAGGGTACGCGTTAGGGTGAGGGTAGTTATTAAACCTATCACACTCTCTAGATACCCCTTAGCACATAAAGGAATATTATTGGGGGGTCCAGCCATGGAGAAGAGTTTAGACACGAGGAGAAGACAAGGAACACACCCATTATCAAGAAATCACATTAGGATTATCTTTTTAACATGTTCCTTAAAACACTAGTGCATAGGAAATCTATTGGAGGCAGAAGAGGTCAAGGGTAGCTTAGGGTTAGGGTTAGGGTTAGGGTGAGGGTTAGGGTACGGCTTAGGGTACGGGTTCGGGGAGGTGTTCGGGTAGGGCGTAGGGTATGGGTTAGGGTTAGGGTTAGGGCTAGTGTTAGGTTTAGGGCTCGGTTTAGGGTACGGGTTAGGATTAGGGTACGCGTTAGGGTTAGGGTAGGGGTTAGGGTTAGTGTACGCGTTAGGGTGAGGGTAGTTATTAAACCTATCCCACTCTCTAGATACCCCTTAGCACGTAAAGGAATATTATTGGGGTTCCAGCCATGGAGAAGAGTTTAGACACTAGGAGAAGATAAGGAACACACCCATTATCACGAAATCACATTAGGATTCTCTTTTTAACCTGTTCCTTAAAACACTAGTGCTTAGGAAATCTATTGGAGGCAGAAGCAGTCAAGGGTAGCTTAGGGTTAGGGTATGGCTGAGGGTACGGGTTCGGGGAGGGGTTCGGGTAGGGCGTAGGGTATGGGTTAGGGTTAGGGTTAGGGTTAGTGTTAGGGTTAGGGCTAGGTTTAGGGTACGGTTTAGGATTAGGGTACGCGTTAGGGTTAAGGCAGGGGTTAGGGTTAGGGTACGCGTTAGGGTGGGGGTAGTTATTAAACCTATCACACTCTCTAGATACCCCTTAGCACGTAAAGGAATATTATTTGGGGGTCCAGCCATGGAGAAGAGTTTAGACACGAGGAGAAGATAAGGAACACACCCATTATCAAGAAATCACATTAGGATTCTCTTTTTAACCTGTTCCTTAAAACACTAGTGCTTAGGAAATCTATTGGAGGCAGAAGCAGTCAAGGGTAGCTTAGGGTTAGGTTTAGGGTTAGGGTGAGGGTTAGGGTACGGCTTAGGGTACGGGTTCGGGGAGGGGTTCGGATAGGGCGTAGGGTATGGGTTAGGGTTAGGGTTAGGGCTAGTGTTAGGGTTAGGGCTCGGTTTACGGTACGGGTTAGGATTAGGGTACGCGTTAGGGTTAGGGTAGGGGTTAGGGTTAGGGTACGCGTTAGGGTGAGGGTAGTCATTAAACCTATCCCACTCTCTAGATACCCCTTAGCACGTAAAGGAATATTATTTGGGGGTCCAGCCATGGAGAAGAGTTTAGACACGAGGAGAAGAAAAGGAACACACCCATTATCAAGAAATCACATTAGGATTCTCATTTTAACCTGTTCCTTAAAACACTAGTGCTTAGGAAATCTATTGGAGGCAGAAGCAGTCAAGGGTAGCTTAGGGTTAGGGTTAGGGTTAGGGTGAGGGTTAGGGTATGGCTTAGGGTACGGGTTCGGGGAGGGGTTCGGGTAGGGCGTAGGGTATGGGTTAGGGTTAGGGTTAGGGTTAGTGTTAGGGTTAGGGCTCGGTTTAGGGTACGGGTTAGGATTAGGGTACGCGTTAGGGTTAGGGTAGGGGTTAGGGTTAGGGTACGCGTTAGGGTGGGGGTAGTTATTAAACCTATCACACTCTCTAGATACCCCTTAGCACGTAAAGGAATATTATTTGGGGGTCCAGCCATGGAGAAGAGTTTAGACACTAGGAGAAAATAAGGAACACACCCATTATCACGAAATCACATTAGGATTCTCTTTTTAACCTGTTCCTTAAAACACTAGTGCTTAGGAAATCTATTGGAGGCAGAAGCCGTCAAGGGTAGCTTAGTGTTAGGGTTAGGGTTAGGGTGAGGGTTAGGGTACGGCTTAGGGTACGGGTTCGGGGAGGGGTTCAGGTAGGGCGTCGGGTATGGGTTAGGGTTAGGGTTAGGGTTAGTGTTAGGGTTAGTGCTCGGTTTAGGGTACAGGTTAGGATTAGGGTACGCGTTAGTGTTAGGGTAGGTGTTAGGGTTAGGGTACGCGATAGGGTGAGGTTAGTTATTAAACCTATCCCACTCTCTAGATACCCCTTAGTACGTAAAGGAATATTATTTGGGGGTCCAGCCATGGAGAAGAGTTTAGACACTAGGAGAAGATAAGGAACACACCCATTATCACGAAATCACATTAGGATTCTCTTTTTAACCTGTTCCTTAAAACACTAGTGCCTAGGAAATCTATTGGAGGCAGAAGCCGTCAAGGGTAGCTTAGGGTTAGGGTTAGGGTTAGGGTGAGGGTTAGGGTACGGCTTAGGGTACGGGTTCTGGGAGGGGTTCGGGTAGGGCGTAGGGTATGGGTTAGGGTTAGGGTTAGGGTTAGTGTTAGGGTTAGGGCTCGGTTTAGGGTACGGGTTAGGATTAGGGTACGCGTTAGGGTTAGGGTAGGGATTAGGGTTAGGGTACGCGTTAGGGTGGGGGTAGTTATTAAACCTATCACACTCTCTAGATACCCCTTAGCACGTAAAGGACTATTATTTGGGGGTCCAGCCATGGAGAAGAGTTTAGACACGAGGAGAAGATAAGGAACACACCCATTATCAAGAAATCACAATGTGATTCTCTTTTTAAACTGTTCCTTAAAACACTAGTGCTTAGGAAATCTATTGGAGGCAGAAGCAGTCAAGGGTAGCTTAGGGTTAGGGTTAGGGTTAGGGTGAGGGTTAGGGTACGGCTTAAGGTACGGGTTCGGGGAGGGGTTCGGGTAGGGCGTAGGGTATGGGTTAGGGTTAGGGTTAGGGCTAGTGTTAGGGTTAGGTCTCGGTTTAGGGTACGGGTTAGGATTAGGGTATGCGTTAGGGTTAGGGTAGGGGTTAGGGTTAGGATACGCGTTAGGGTGAGGGAAGTTATTAAACCTATCCCACTCTCTAGATACCCCTTAGCACGAAAAGGAATATTATTTGGGGGTCCAGCCATGGAGAAGAGTTTAGACACGAGAAGATAAGGAACACACCCATTATCAAGAAATCACATTAGGATTCTCTTTTTAACCTGTTCCTTAAATCACTAGTGCTTAGGAAATCTATTGGAGGCAGAAGCCATCAAGGGTAGCTTAGGTTTAGGGTTAGGGTTAGGGTGAGGGTTAGGGTACGGCTTAGGGTACGGGTTCGGGGAGGGGTTCGGGTAGGGCGTAGGGTATGGGTTAGAGTTAGGGTTAGGGTTAGTGTTAGGGTTAGGGCTCGGTTTAGGGTACGGGTTAGGATTAGGGTACGCGTTAGTGTTAGGGTAGGGGTTAGGGTTAGGGTACGCTTTAGGGTGAGGGTAGTTATTAAACCTATCCCACTCTCTAGATACCCCTTAGCACGTAAAGGAATATTATTTGGGGGTCCAGTCATGGAGAAGGGTTTAGACACTAGGAGAAGATAAGGAACACACCCATTATCAAGAAATCACATTAGGATTCTCTTTTTAACCTGTTCCTTAAAACACTAGTGCTTAGGAAATCTATTGGAGGCAGAAGCAGTCAAGGGTAGCTTAGGGTTAGGGTTAGGGTTAGGGTGAGGGTTAGGGTATGGCTTAGGGTACGGGTTCGGGGAGGGGTTCGGGTAGGGCGTAGGCTATGGGTTAGGGTTAGGGTTAGGGTTAGTGTTAGGGTTAGGGGCTCGGTTAAGGGTACGGGTTAGGATTAGTGTATGCGTTAGGGTTAGGGTAGGGGTTAGGGTTAGGGTACGCGTTAGGGTGGAGGGTAGTTATTAAACCTATCCCACTCTCTAGATACCCCTTAGCACGTAAAGGAATATTATTTGGGGGTCCAGCCATGGAGAAGAGTTTAGACACAAGGAGAAGATAAGGAACACACCCATTATCAAGAAATCACATTAGGATTCTCTTTTTAACATGTTCCTTAAAACACTAGTGCTTAGGAAATCTATTGGAGGCAGAAGCCCTCAAGGGTAGCTTAGGGTTAGGGTTAGGGTTAGGGTGAGGGTTAGGGTACGGCTTAGGGTACGGGTTCGGGGAGGGGTTCGGGTAGGGCGTAGGGTATGGGTTAGTGTTAGGGTTAGGGCTAGTGTTAGGGTTAGGGCTCGGTTTAGGGTACAGGTTAGGATTAGGGTACGCGTTAGGTTAGGGTAGGCGTTAGGGTTAGTGTACGCGTTAGGTGAGGGTAGTTATTAAACCTATCCCACTCTCTAGATACCCCTTAGCACGTACAGGAATATTATTGGGGGTCCAGCCATGGAGAAGAGTTTAGACACTAGGAGAAGATAAGGAACACACCCATTATCAAGAAATCACATTAGGATTCTCTTTTTAACTTGTTCCTTAAAACACTAGTGCTTAGGAAATCTATTGGAGGCAGAAGCAGTCAAGGTAGCTTAGGGTTAGGGTTAGGGTTAGGGTGAGGGTTAGGGTATGGCTTAGGGTACGGGTTCGGTGAGGGGTTCGGGTAGGGCGTAGGGTATGGGTTAGGGTTAGTGTTAGGGTTAGGGCTCGGTGTAGGGTACGGGTTAGGATTAGGGTACGCGTTAGGGTTAGGGTAGGGGTTAGGGTTAGGGTACGCGTTAGGGTGGGGGTAGTTATTAAACCTATCACACTCTCTAGATACCCCTTAGCACGTAAAGGAATATTATTTGGGGGTCCAGACATGGAGAAGAGTTTAGACACTAGGAGAAGATAAGGAACACACCCATTATCACGAAATCACATTAGGATTCTCTTTTAACCTGTTCCTTAAAACACTAGTGCTTAGGAAATCTATTGGAGGCAGAAGCAGTCAAGGGTAGCTTAGGGTTAGGGTTAGGGTTAGGGTGAGGGTTAGGGTACGGCTTAGGGTATGGGTTCGGGGAGGGGTTCGGGTAGGGCGTAGGGTATGGGTTAGGGTTAGGGTTAGGGCTAGTGTTAGGGTTAGGGCTCGGTTTAGGGTACGGGTTAGGATTAGGGTACGCGTTAGGGTTCGGGTAGGGGTTAGGGTTAGGGTACGCGTTAGGGTGAGGGGTAGTTATTAAACCTATCCCACTCTCTAGATACCCCCTTAGCACGTAAAGGAATATTATTTGGGGGTCCAGCCATGGAGAAGAGTTTAGACACGAGGAGAAGATAAGGAACACACCCATTATCAAGAAATCACATTAGGATTCTCTTTTTAACCTGTTCCTTAAAACACTAGTGCTTAGGAAATCTATTGGAGGCAGAAGCCGTCAAGGGTAGCTTAGGGTTAGGTTAGGGTTAGGGTGAGGGTTAGGGTACGGTTTAGGGGTACGGGTTCAGGGAGGGGTTCGGGTAGGGCGTAGGGTATGGGTTAGGATTAGGGTTAGTGTTAGTGTTAGGGTTAGGGCTCGGTTAGGGTACGGGTTAGGATTAGGGTACGCGTTAGGGTTAGGGCAGGGGTTAGGGTTAGGGTACGCGTTAGGGTGGGGGTAGTTATTAAACCTATCACACTCTCTAGATACCCCTTAGCACGTAAAGGAATATTATTTGGGGCTCCAGCCATGGAGAAGAGTTTAGACACGAGGAGAAGATAAGGAACACACCCATTATCAAGAAATCACATTAGGATTCTCTTTTTAACCTGTTCCTTAAAACACTAGTGCTTAGGAAAACTATTGGAGGCAGAAGCAGTCAAGGGTAGATTAGGGTTAGGGTTAGGGTTAGGGTGAGGGTTAGGGTACGGCTTAGGTTACGAGTTCGGGGAGGGGTTCGTGTAGGGCATAGGGTATGGTTTAGGGTTAGGGTTAGGGCTAGTGTTAGGGTTAGGGCTCGGTTTAGGGTACGGGTTAGGATTAGGGTACACGTTAGGGTTCGGGTAGGCGTTAGGGTTAGGGTACGCGTTAGGGTGAGGTTAGTTATTAAACCTATCCCACTCTCTAGATACCCCTTAGCACGTAAAGGAATATTATTTGGGGGTCCAGCCATGGAGAAGAGTTTAGACACGAGGAGAAGATAAGGAACACACCTATTATCAAGAAATCACATTAGGATTCTCTTTTTAACCTGTTCCTTAAAACACTAGTGCTTAGGAAATCTATTGGAGGCAGAAGCCGTCAAGGGTATCTTAGGGTTAGGGTTAGGGTTAGGGTGAGGGTTAGGGTACGGCTTAGGGTACGGGTTCGGGGAGGGGTTCGTGTAGGGCGTAGGGTATGGGTTAGGGTTAGGGATAGGGCTAGTGTTAGGATTAGGGCTCGGTTTAGGGTACAGGTTAGGATTAGGGTACACGTTAGGGTTAGGGTAGGGGTTAGGGTTAGTGTACGCGTTAGAGTGAGGGTAGTTATTAAACCTATCCCACTCTCTAGATACCCCTTAGCACGTACAGGAATATTATTGGGGGTCCAGCCATGGAGAAGAGTTTAGACACTAGGAGAAGATAAGGAACACACCCATTATCACGAAATCACATTAGGATTCTCTTTTTAACCTGTTCCTTAAAACACTAGTGCTTAGGAAATCTATTGGAGGCAGAAGCAGTCAAGGGTAGCTTAGGGTTAGGGTTAGGATTAGGGTGAGGGTTAGGGTACGGCTTAGGGTACGGGTTCGGGGAGGGGTTCGGGTAGGGCGTAGGGTATGGGTTAGGGTTAGGGTTAGGGCTAGTGTTAGGGTTAGGGCTCGGTTTAGGGTACGGGTTAGGATTAGGGTACGCGTTAGGGTTCGGGTAGGGGTTAGGGTTAGGGTACGCGTTAGTGTGAGGGTAGTTATTAAACCTATCCCACTCTCTAGATACCCCTTAGCACGTAAAGGAATATTATTTGGGAGTCCAGCCATGGAGAAGAGTTTAGACACGAGGAGAAGATAAGGAACACACCCATTATCAAGAAATCACATTAGGATTCTCTTTTTAACCTGTTCCTTAAAACACTAGTGCTTAGGAAATCTATTGGAGGCAGAAGCCGTCAAGGGGAGCTTAGGGTTAGGGTTAGGGTTAGGGTGAGAGTTAGGGTACGGTTTAGGGTACGGGTTCAGGGAGGGGTTCGGGTAGGGCGTAGGGTATGGGTTAGGGTTAGGGTTAGGGTTAGTGTTAGGGTTAGGGCTCGGTTTAGGGTACGGTTTAGGATTAGGGTACGCGTTAGGGTTAAGGCAGGGGTTAGGGTTAGGGTACGCGTTAGGGTGGGGGTAGTTATTAAACCTATCACACTCTCTAGATACCCCTTAGCACGTAAAGGAATATTATTTGGGGGTCCAGCCATGGAGTAGAGTTTAGACACGAGGAGAAGATAAGGAACACACCCATTATCAAGAAATCACATTAGGATTCTCTTTTTAACCTGTTCCTTAAAACACTAGTGCTTAGGAAATCTATTGGAGGCAGAAGCAGTCAAGGGTAGCTTAGGGTTAGGGTTAGGGTTAGGGTGAGGGTTAGGGTACGGCTTAGGGTACGGGTTCGGGGAGGGGTTCGGGTAGGGCGTAGGGTATGGGTTAGGGTTAGGGTTAGGGCTAGTGTTAGGGTTAGGGCTCGGTTTACGGTACGGGTTAGGATTAGTGTACGCGTTAGGGTTAGGGTAGGGGTTAGGGTTAGGGTTAGAGTTAGTGTTAGGGTTAGGGCTCGGTTTAGGGTACGGGTTAGGATTAGGGTACGCGCTAGGGTTAGGGTAGGGGTTATGGTTAGGGTACGCGTTAGGGTGAGGGTAGTTATTAAACCTATCACACTCTCTAGATACCCCTTAACACATAAAGGAATATTATTGGGGGGTCCAGCCATGGAGAAGAGTTTAGACACGAGGAGAAGACAAGGAACACACCCATTATCAAGAAATCACATTAGGATTCTCTTTTTAACATGTTCCTTAAAACACTAGTGCTTAGGAAATCTATTGGAGGCAGAAGCCGTCAAGGGTAGCTTAGGGTTAGGGTTAGGGTTAGGGTGAGGGTTAGGGTACGGCTTAGGGTACGGGTTCGGGGAGGTGTTCGGGTAGGGCGTAGGGTATGGGTTAGGGTTAGGGTTAGGGCTAGTGTTAGGTTTAGGGCTCGGTTTAGGGTACGGGTTAGGATTAGGGTACGCGTTAGGGTTAGGGTAGGGGTTAGGGTTAGTGTACGCGTTAGGGTGAGGGTAGTTATTAAACCTATCCCACTCTCTAGATACCCCTTAGCACGTAAAGGAATATTATTGGGGTTCCAGCCATGGAGAAGAGTTTAGACACTAGGAGAAGATAAGGAACACACCCATTATCACGAAATCACATTAGGATTCTCTTTTTAACCTGTTCCTTAAAACACTAGTGCTTAGGAAATCTATTGGAGGCAGAAGCAGTCAAGGGTAGCTTAGGGTTAGGGTATGGCTTAGGGTACGGGTTCGGGGAGGGGTTCGGGTAGGGCGTAGGGTATGGGTTAGGGTTAGGGTTAGGGTTAGTGTTAGGGTTAGGGCTCGGTTTAGGGTACGGTTTAGGATTAGGGTACGCGTTAGGGTTAAGGCAGGGGTTAGGGTTAGGGTACGCGTTAGGGTGGGGGTAGTTATTAAACCTATCACACTCTCTAGATACCCCTTAGCACGTAAAGGAATATTATTTGGGGGTCCAGCCATGGAGAAGAGTTTAGACACGAGGAGAAGATAAGGAACACACCCATTATCAAGAAATCACATTAGGATTCTCTTTTTAACCTGTTCCTTAAAACACTAGTGCTTAGGAAATCTATTGGAGGCAGAAGCAGTCAAGGGTAGCTTAGGGTTAGGATTAGGGTTAGGGTGAGGGTTAGGGTACGGCTTAGGGTACGGGTTCGGGGAGGGGTTCGGGTAGGGCGTAGGGTATGGGTTAGGGTTAGGGTTAGGGCTAGTGTTAGGGTTAGGGCTCGGTTTACGGTACGGGTTAGGATTAGGGTACGCGTTAGGGTTAGGGTAGGGGTTAGGGTTAGGGTACGCGTTAGGGTGAGGGTAGTCATTAAACCTATCCCACTCTCTAGATACCCCTTAGCACGTAAAGGAATATTATTTGGGGGTCCAGCAATGGAGAAGAGTTTAGACACGAGGAGAAGATAAGGAACACACCCATTATCAAGAAATCACATTAGGAATCTCTTTTTAACCTGTTCCTTAAAACACTAGTGCTTAGGAAATCTATTGGAGGCAGAAGCAGTCAAGGGTAGCTTAGGGTTAGGGTTAGGGTTAGGGTGAGGGTTAGGGTATGGCTTAGGGTACGGGTTCGGGGAGGGGTTCGGGTAGGGCGTAGGGTATGGTTTAGGGTTAGGGTTAGGGCTAGTGTTAGGGTTAGGGCTCGGTTTAGGGTACGGGTTAGGATTAGGGTACACGTTAGGGTTCGGGTAGGCGTTAGGGTTAGGGTACGCGTTAGGGTGAGGGTAGTTATTAAACCTATCCCACTCTCTAGATACCCCTTAGCACGTAAAGGAATATTATTTGGGGGTCCAGCCATGGAGAAGAGTTTAGACACGAGGAGAAGATAAGGAACACACCCATTATCACGAAATCACATTAGGATTCTCTTTTTAACCTGTTCCTTAAAACACTAGTGCTTAGGAAATCTATTGGAGGCAGAAGCAGTCAAGGGTAGCTTAGGGTTAGGGTTAGGGTTAGGGTGAGGGTTAGGGTACGGCTTAGGGTACGGGTTCGGGGAGGGGTTCGGGTAGGGCGTAGGGTATGGGTTAGGGTTAGGGTTAGAGCTAGTGTTAGGGTTAGGGCTCGGTTTAGGGTACGGGTTAGGATTAGGGTACGCGTTAGGGTTCGGGTAGGGGTTAGGGTTAGGGTACGCGTTAGTGTGAGGGTAGTTATTAAACCTATCCCACTCTCTAGATACCCCTTAGCACGTAAAGGAATATTATTTGGGAGTCCAGCCATGGAGAAGAGTTTAGACACGAGGAGAAGATAAGGAACACACCCATTATCAAGAAATCACATTAGGATTCTCTTTTTAACCTGTTCCTTAAAACACTAGTGCTTAGGAAATCTATTGGAGGCAGAAGCCGTCAAGGGGAGCTTAGGGTTAGGGTTAGGGTTAGGGTGAGAGTTAGGGTACGGTTTAGGGTACGGGTTCAGGGAGGGGTTCGGGTAGGGCGTAGGGTATGGGTTAGGGTTAGGGTTAGAGTTAGTGTTAGGGTTAGGGCTCGGTTTAGGGTACGGGTTAGGATTAGGGTACGCGCTAGGGTTAGGGTAGGGGTTATGGTTAGGGTACGCGTTAGGGTGAGGGTAGTTATTAAACCTATCACACTCTCTAGATACCCCTTAGCACATAAAGGAATATTATTGGTGGGTCCAGCCATGGAGAAGAGTTTAGACACGAGGAGAAGACAAGGAACACACCCATTATCAAGAAATCACATTAGGATTCTCTTTTTAACATGTTCCTTAAAACACTAGTGCTTAGGAAATCTATTGGAGGCAGAAGCCGTCAAGGGTAGCTTAGGGTTAGGGTTAGGGTTAGGGTGAGGGTTAGGGTACGGCTTAGGGTACGGGTTCGGGGAGGTGTTCGGGTAGGGCGTAGGGTATGGGTTAGGGTTAGGGTTAGGGCTAGTGTTATGTTTAGGGCTCGGTTTAGGGTACGGGTTAGGATTAGGGTACGCGTTAGGGTTAGGGTAGGGGTTAGGGTTAGTGTACGCGTTAGGGTGAGGGTAGTTATTAAACCTATCCCACTCTCTAGATACCCCTTAGCACGTAAAGGAATATTATTGGGGTTCCAGCCATGGAGAAGAGTTTAGACACTAGGAGAAGATAAGGAACACACCCATTATCACGAAATCACATTAGGATTCTCTTTTTAACCTGTTCCTTAAACCACTAGTGCTTAGGAAATCTATTGGAGGCAGAAGCAGTCAAGGGTAGCTTAGGGTTAGGGTATGGCTTAGGGTACGGGTTCGGGGAGGGGTTCGGGTAGGGCGTAGGGTATGGGTTAGGGTTAGGGTTAGGGTTAGTGTTAGGGTTAGGGCTCGGTTTAGGGTATGGTTTAGGATTAGGGTACGCGTTAGGGTTAAGGCAGGGGTTAGGGTTAGGGTACGCGTTAGGGTGGGGGTAGTTATTAAACCTATCACACTCTCTAGATACCCCTTAGCACGTAAAGGAATATTATTTGGGGGTCCAGCCATGGAGAAGAGTTTAGACACGAGGAGAAGATAAGGAACACACCCATTATCAAGAAATCACATTAGGATTCTCTTTTTAACCTGTTCCTTAAAACACTAGTGCTTAGGAAATCTATTGGAGGCAGAAGCAGTCAAGGGTAGCTTAGGGTTAGGGTTAGGGTTAGGGTGAGGGTTAGGGTACGGCTTAGGGTACGGGTTCGGGGAGGGGTTCGGGTAGGGCATAGGGTATGGGTTAGGGTTAGGGTTAGGGCTAGTGTTAGGGTTAGGGCTCGGTTTACGGTACGGATTAGGATTAGTGTACGCGTTAGTGTTAGGGTAGGGGTTAGGGTTAGGGTTAGAGTTAGTGTTAGGGTTAGGGCTCGGTTTAGGGTACGGGTTAGGATTAGGGTACGCGCTAGGGTTAGGGTAGGGGTTATGGTTAGGGTACGCGTTAGGGTGAGGGTAGTTATTAAACCTATCACACTCTCTAGATACCCCTTAGCACATAAAGGAATATTATTGGGGGGTCCAGCCATGGAGAAGAGTTTAGACACGAGGAGAAGACAAGGAACACACCCATTATCAAGAAATCACATTAGGATTCTCTTTTTAACATGTTCCTTAAAACACTAGTGCTTAGGAAATCTATTGGAGGCAGAAGCCGTCAAGGGTAGCTTAGGGTTAGGGTTAGGGTTAGGGTGAGGGTTAGGGTACGGCTTAGGGTACGGGTTCGGGGAGGTGTTCGGGTAGGGCGTAGGGTATGGGTTAGGGTTAGGGTTAGGGCTAGTGTTAGGTTTAGGGCTCGGTTTAGGGTACGGGTTAGGATTAGGGTACGCGTTAGGGTTAGGGTAGGGGTTAGGGTTAGTGTACGCGTTAGGGTGAGGGTAGTTATTAAACCTATCCCACTCTCTAGATACCCCTTAGCACGTAAAGGAATATTATTGGGGTTCCAGCCATGGAGAAGAGTTTAGACACTAGGAGAAGATAAGGAACACACCCATTATCACGAAATCACATTAGGATTCTCTTTTTAACCTGTTCCTTAAACCACTAGTGCTTAGGAAATCTATTGGAGGCAGAAGCAGTCAAGGGTAGCTTAGGGTTAGGGTATGGCTTAGGGTACGGGTTCGGGGAGGGGTTCGGGTAGGGCGTAGGGTATGGGTTAGGGTTAGGGTTAGGGTTAGTGTTAGGGTTAGGGCTCGGTTTAGGGTATGGTTTAGGATTAGGGTACGCGTTAGGGTTAAGGCAGGGGTTAGGGTTAGGGTACGCGTTAGGGTGGGGGTAGTTATTAAACCTATCACACTCTCTAGATACCCCTTAGCACGTAAAGGAATATTATTTGGGGGTCCAGCCATGGAGAAGAGTTTAGACACGAGGAGAAGATAAGGAACACACCCATTATCAAGAAATCACATTAGGATTCTCTTTTTAACCTGTTCCTTAAAACACTAGTGCTTAGGAAATCTATTGGAGGCAGAAGCAGTCAAGGGTAGCTTAGGGTTAGGATTAGGGTTAGGGTGAGGGTTAGGGTACGGCTTAGGGTACGGGTTCGGGGAGGGGTTCGGGTAGGGCGTAGGGTATGGGTTAGGGTTAGGGTTAGGGCTAGTGTTAGGGTTAGGGCTCGGTTTACGGTACGGGTTAGGATTAGGGTACGCGTTAGGGTTAGGGTAGGGGTTAGGGTTAGGGTACGCGTTAGGGTGAGGGTAGTCATTAAACCTATCCCACTCCCTAGATACCCCTTAGCACGTAAAGGAATATTATTTGGGGGTCCAGCCATGGAGAAGAGTTTAGACACGAGGAGAAGATAAGGAACACACCCATTATCAAGAATTCACATTAGGATTCTCTTTTTAACCTGTTCCTTAAAACACTAGTGCTTAGGAAATCTATTGGAGGCAGAAGCAGTCAAGGGTAGCTTAGGGTTAGGGTTAGGGTTAGGGTGAGGGTTAGGGTATGGCTTAGGGTACGGGTTCGGGGAGGGGTTCGGGTAGGGCGTAGGGTATGGGTTAGGGTTAGGGTTAGGGTTAGTGTTAGGGTTAGGGCTCGGTTTAGGGTACGGGTTAGGATTAGGGTACGCGTTAGGGTTAGGGTAGGGGTTAGGGTTAGGGTACGCGTTAGGGTGGGGGTAGTTATTAAACCTATCACACTCTCTAGATACCCCTTAGCACGTAAAGGAATATTATTTGGGGGTCCAGCCATGGAGAATAGTTTAGACACGAGGAGAAGATAAGGAACACACCCATTATCAAGAAATCACAATGTGATTCTCTTTTTAAACTGTTCCTTAAAACACTAGTGCTTAGGAAATCTATTGGAGGCAGAAGCAGTCAAGGGTAGCTTAGGGTTAGGGTTAGGGTTAGGGTGAGGGTTAGGGTACGGCTTAGGGTACGGGTTCGGGGAGGGGTTCGGGTAGGGCGTAGGGTATGGGTTAGGGTTAGGGTTAGGGCTAGTGTTAGTGTTAGGGCTCGGTTTAGGGTACGGGTTAGGATTAGGGTATGCGTTAGGGTTAGGGTAGGGGTTAGGGTTAGGATACGCGTTAGGGTGAGTGAAGTTATTAAACCTATCCCACTCTCTAGATACCCCTTAGCACGAAAAGGAATATTATTTGGGGGTCCAGCCATGGAGAAGAGTTTAGACACGAGGAGAAGATAAGGAACACACCCATTATCAAGAAATCACATTAGGATTCTCTTTTTAACATGTTCCTTAAAACACTAGTGCTTAGGAAATCTATTGGAGGCAGAAGCCGTCAAGGGTAGCTTAGGGGTAGGGTTAGGGTTAGGGTGAGGGTTAGGGTATGGCTTAGGGTACGGGTTCGGGGAGGGGTTCGGGTAGGGCGTAGGGTATGGGTTAGGGTTAGGGTTAGGGCTAGTGTTAGGGTTAGGGCTCGGTTTAGGGTACAGATTAGGATTAGGGTACGCGTTAGGGTTAGGGTAGGGGTTAGGGTTAGTGTACGCGTTCGGGTGAGGGTAGTTATTAAACCTATCCCACTCTCTAGATACCCCTTAGCACGTAAAGGAATATTATTGGGGGTCCAGCCATGGAGAAGAGTTTAGACACTAGGAGAAGATAAGGAACACACCCATTATCACGAAATCACATTAAGATTCTCTTTTTAACCTGTTCCTTAAAACACTAGTGCTTAGGAAATCTATTGGAGGCAAAAGCAGTCAAGGGTAGCTTAGGGTTAGGGTTAGGGTTAGGGTGAGGGTTAGGGTATGGCTTAGGGTACGGGTTCGGGGAGGGGTTCGGGTAGGGCGTAGGGTATGGGTTAGGGTTAGGGTTAGGGTTAGTGTTAGGGTTAGGGCTCGGTTTAGGGTATGGGTTAGGATTAGGGTATGCGTTAGGGTTAGGGTAGGGGTTAGGGTTAGGGTACGCGTTAGGGTGGGGTTAGTTATTAAACCTATCACACTCTCTAGATACCCCTTAGCACGTAAAGGAATATTATTTGGGGGTCCAGCCATGGAGAAGAGTTTAGACACTAGGAGAAGATAAGGAACACACCCATTATCACGAAATCACATTAGGATTCTCTTTTTAACCTGTTCCTTAAAACACTATTGCTTAGGAAATCTATTGGAGGCAGAAGCCGTCAAGGGTAGCTTAGGGTTAGGGTTAGGGTTAGGGTGAGGGTTAGGGTACGGCTTAGGGTACGGGTTCGGGGAGGGCTTCGGGTAGGGCGTAGGGTATGGGTTAGGGTTAGGGTTAGGGTTAGGGTTAGGGTTAGAGTTAGGGTTAGGGTTAGGGTTAGGGTTAGGGTGAGGGTTAGGGTACGGCTTAGGGTACGGGTTCGGGGAGGGGTTCGGGTAGGGCGTAGGGTATGGGTTAGGGTTAGGGTTAGGGTTAGTGTTAGGGTTAGGGCTCGGTTTAGGGTACGGTTTAGGATTAGGGTACGCGTTAGTGTTAGGGTAGGGGTTAGGGTTAGGGTACGCGTTAGGGTGAGGGTAGTTATTAAACCTATCCCACTCTCTAGATACCCCTTTGCAAGTAAAGGAATATTATTTGGGGGTCCAGCTATGGAGAAGGGTTTAGACACTAGGAGAAGATAAGGAACACACCCATTATCATGAAATCACAATATGATTCTCTTTTTAACCTGTTCCTTAAAACAATAGTGCTTAGGAAATCTATTGGAGGCAGAAGCAGTCAAGGGTAGATTAGGGTTAGGGTTAGGGTTAGGGTGAGGGTTAGGGTACGGCTTAGGTTACGGGTTCGGGGAGGGGTTCGGGTAGGGCGTAGGGTATGGTTTATGGTTAGGGTTAGGGCTAGTGTTAGGGTTAGGGCTCGGTTTAGGGTACGGGTTAGGATTAGGGTACACGTTAGGGTTCGGGTAGGGGTTAGGGTTAGGGTACGCGTTACGGTGAGGGTAGTTATTAAACCTATCCCACTCTCTAGATACCCCTTAGCACGTAAAGGAATATTATTTGGGGGTCCAGCCATGGAGAAGAGTTTAGACACGAGGAGAAGATAAGGAACACACCCATTATCAAGAAATCACATTAGGATTCTCTTTTTAACCTGTTCCTTAAAACACTAGTGCTTATGAAATCTATTGGAGGCAGAAGCCGTCAAGGGTAGCTTAGGGTTAGGGTTAGGGTTAGGGTGAGGGTTAGGGTACGGTTTAGGGTACGGGTTCAGGGAGGGGTTCGGGTAGGGCGTAGGGTATGGGTTAGTGTTAGGGTTAGAGTTAGTGTTAGGGTTAGGGCTCGGTTTAGGGTACGGGTTAGGATTAGGGTACGCGCTAGGGTTAGGGTAGGGGTTAGGGTTAGGGTACGCGTTAGGGTGAGGGTAGTTATTAAACCTATCACACTCTCTAGATACCCCTTAGCACATAAAGGAATATTATTTGGGGGTCCAGCCATGGAGAAGAGTTTAGACACGAGGAGAAGATAAGGAACACACCCATTATCAAGAAATCACATTAGGATTCTCTTTTTAACATGTTCCTTAAAACACTAGTGCTTAGGAAATCTATTGGAGGCAGAAGCCGTCAAGGGTAGCTTAGGGTTAGGGTTAGGGTTAGGGTGAGGGTTAGGGTACTTCTTAGGGTACGGGTTCGGGGAAGGGTTCGGGTAGGGCGTAGGGTATGGGTTAGGGTTAGGGTTAGGGCTAGTGTTAGGGTTAGGGCTCGGTTTAGGGTACAGGTTAGGATTAGGATACGCGTTAGGGTTAGGGTAGGGGTTAGGGTTAGTGTACGCGTTAGGGTGAGGGTAGTTATTAAACCTATCCCACTCTCTAGATACCCATTAGCACGTACAGGAATATTATGGGGGTCCAGCGATAGAGAAGAGTTTAGACACTAGGAGAAGATAAGGAACACACCCATTATCACGAAATCACATTAGGATTCTCTTTTTAAACTGTTCCTTAAAACACTAGTGCTTAGGAAATCTATTGGAGGCAGAAGCAGTCAAGGGTAGCTTAGGGTTAGGGTTAGGGTTAGGTTGAGGGTTAGGGTATGGCTTAGGGTACGGGTTCGGGGAGGGGTTCGGGTAGGGCGTTGGGTATGGGTTAGGGTTAGTGTTAGGGTTAGGGCTCGGTTTAGGGTACGGGTTAGGATTAGGGTACGCGTTAGTGTTAGGGTAGGGGTTAGGGTTAGGGTACGCGTTAGGGTGGGGGTAGTTATTAAACCTAACACACTCTCTAGATACCCCTTAGCACGTAAAGGAATATTATTTGGGGGTCCAGAAATGGAGAAGAGTTTAGACACTAGGAGAAGATAAGGAACACACCCATTATCACGAAATCACATTAGGATTCTCTTTTTAACCTGTTCCTTAAAACACTAGTGCTTAGGAAATCTATTGGAGGCAGAAGCAGTCAAGGGTAGCTTAGGGTTAGGGTTAGGGTTAGGGTGAGGGTTAGGGTACGGCTTAGGGTACGGGTTCGGGGAGGTGTTCGGGTAGGGCGTAGGGTATGGGTTAGGGTTAGGGCTAGGGCTAGTGTTAGGTTTAGGGCTCGGTTTAGGGTACGGGTTAGGATTAGGGTACGCGTTAGGGTTAGGGTAGGGGTTAGGGTTAGTGTACGCGTTAGGGTGAGGGTAGTTATTAAACCTATCCCACTCTCTAGATAACCCTTAGCACGTAAAGGAATATTATTGGGGGTCCAGCCATGGAGAAGAGTTTATACACTTGGAGAAGATAAGGAACACAACCATTATCACGAAATCACATTAGGATTCTCTTTTTAACCTGTTCCTTAAAACACTAGTGCTTAGGAAATCTATTGGAGGCAGAAGCAGTCAAGCGTAGCTTAGTGTTAGGGTTAGGGTTAGGGTGAGGGTTAGGGTATGGCTTAGGGTACGGGTTCGGGGAGGGGTTCGGGTAGGGCGTAGGGTATGGGTTAGGGTTAGGGTTAGGGTTAGTGTTAGGGTTAGGGCTCGGTTTAGGGTACGGTTCAGGATTAGGGTACGCATTAGGGTTAGGGCAGGGGTTAGGGTTAGGGTAGGCGTTAGGGTGGGGGTAGTTATTAAACCTATCACACTCTCTAGATACCCCTTAGCACGTAAAGGAATATTATTTGGGGGTCCAGCCATGGAGAAGAGTTTAGACACGAGGAGAAGGTAAGGAACACACCCATTATCAAGAAATCACATTAGGATTCTCTTTTTAACCTGTTCCTTAAAACACTAGTGCTTAGGAAATCTATTGGAGGCAGAAGCAGTCAAGGGTAGCTTAGGGTTAGGGTTAGGGTTAGGGTGAGGGTTAGGGTACGGCTTAGGGTACGGGTTCGGGGAGGGGTTCGGTTAGGGCGTAGGGTATGGGTTAGGGTTAGGGTTAGGGCTAGTGTTAGGGTTAGGGCTCGGTTTAGGGTACGGGTTAGGATTAGGGTACGCGTTAGGGTTCGGGTAGGGGTTAGGGTTAGGGTACGCGTTAGTGTGGGGTTAGTTATTAAACCTATCACACTCTCTAGATACCCCTTAGCACGTAAAGGAATATTATTTGGGGGTCCAGCCATGGAGAAGAGTTTAGACACTAGGAGAAGATAAGGAACACACCCATTATCACGAAATCACATTAGGATTCTCTTTTTAACCTGTTCCTTAAATCACTAGTGCTTAGGAAATCTATTGGAGGCAGAAGCACTCAAGGGTAGCTTAGGGTTAGGGTTAGGGTTAGGGTGAGGGTTAGGGTATGGCTTAGGGTACGGGTTCGGGGAGGGGTTCGGGTAGGGCGTAGGGTATGGGTTAGGGTTAGGGTTAGGGTTAGTGTTAGGGTTAGGGTAGGGGTTAGGGTTAGGGTACGCGTTAGGGTGGGGGTAGTTATTAAACCTATCACACTCTCTAGATACCCCTTAGCACGTAAAGGACTATTATTTGGGGGTCCAGCCATGGAGAAGAGTTTAGACACGAGGAGAAGATAAGGAACACACCCATTATCAAGAAATCACAATGTGATTCTCTTTTTAAACTGTTCCTTAAAACACTAGTGCTTAGGAAATCTATTGGAGGCAGAAGCAGTCAAGGGTAGCTTAGGGTTAGGGTTAGGGTTAGGGTTAGGGTGAGGGTTAGGGTACGGCTTAGGGTACGGGTTCGGGGAGGGGTTCGGGTAGGGCGTAGGGTATGGGTTAGGGTTAGGGTTAGGGCTAGTGTTAGGGTTAGGTCTCGTTTTAGGGTACGGTTTAGGATTAGGGTATGCGTTAGGGTTAGGGTAGGGGTTATGGTTAGGATACGCGTTAGGGTGAGGGAAGTTATTAAACCTATCCCACTCTCTAGATACCTCTTAGCACGAAAAGGAATATTATTTGGGGGTCCAGCCATGGAGAAGAGTTTAGACACGAGAAGATAAGGAACACACCCATTATCAAGAAATCACATTAGGATTCTCTTTTTAACCTGTTCCTTAAATCACTAGTGCTTAGGAAATCTATTGGAGGCAGAAGCCGTCAAGGGTAGCTTAGGTTTAGGGTTAGGGTTAGGGTGAGGGTTAGGGTACGGCTTAGGGTACGGGTTCGGGGAGGGGTTCGGGTAGGGCGTAGGGTATGGGTTAGAGTTAGGGTTAGGGTTAGTGTTAGGGTTAGGGCTCGGTTTAGGGTACGGGTTAGGATTAGGGTACGCGTTAGTGTTAGGGTAGGTGTTAGGGTTAGGGTACGCTTTAGGGTGAGGGTAGTTATTAAACCTATCCCACTCTCTAGATACCCCTTAGCACGTAATGGAATATTATTTGGGGGTGCAGTCATGGAGAAGGGTTTAGACACTAGGAGAAGATAAGGAACACACCCATTATCAAGAAATCACATTAGGATTCTCTTTTTAACCTGTTCCTTAAAACACTAGTGCTTAGGAAATCTATTGAAGGCAGAAGCAGTCAAGGGTAGCTTAGGGTTAGGGTTAGGGTTAGGGTGAGGGTTAGGGTATGGCTTAGGGTACGGGTTCGGGGAGGGGTTCGGGTAGGGCGTAGGCTATGGGTTAGGGTTAGGGTTAGGGTTAGTGTTAGGGTTAGGGCTCGGTTAAGGTTACGGGTTAGGATTAGTGTATGCGTTAGGGTTAGGGTAGGGGTTAGGGTTAGGGTACGCGTTAGGGTGAGGGTAGTTATTAAACCTATCCCACTCTCTAGATACCCCTTAGCACGTAAAGGAATATTATTTGGGGGTCCAGCCATGGAGAAGAGTTTAGACACAAGGAGAAGATAAGGAACACACCCATTATCAAGAAATCACATTAGGATTCTCTTTTTAACCTGTTCCTTAAAACACTAGTGCTTAGGAAATCTATTGGAGGCAGAAGCCGTCAAGGGTAGCTTAGGGTTAGGGTTAGGGTTAGGGTGAGGGTTAGGGTACTTCTTAGGGTACGGGTTCGGCGAGGGGTTCGGGTAGGGCGTAGGGTATGGGTTAGGGTTAGGGTTAGGGCTAGTGTTAGGGTTAGGGCTCGGTTTAGGGTACAGGTTAGGATTAGGATACGCGTTAGGGTTAGGGTAGGGGTTAGGGTTAGTGTACGCGTTAGGGTGAGGGTAGTTATTAAACCTATCCCACTCTCTAGATACCCATTAGCACGTACAGGAATATTATGGGGGTCCAGCGATGGAGAAGAGTTTAGACACTAGGAGAAGATAAGGTACACACCCATTATCACGAAATCACATTAGGATTCTCTTTTTAAACTGTTCCTTAAAACACTAGTGCTTAGGAAATCTATTGGAGGCAGAAGCAGTCAAGGGTAGCTTAGGGTTAGGGTTAGGGTTAGGTTGAGGGTTAGGGTATGGCTTAGGGTACGGGTTCGGGGAGGGGTTCGGGTAGGGCGTTGGGTATGGGTTAGGGTTAGGGTTAGGGTTAGTGTTAGGGTTAGGGCTCGGTTTAGGGTACGGGTTAGGATTAGGGTACGCGTTAGTGTTAGGGTAGGGGTTAGGGTTAGGGTACGCGTTAGGGTGGGGGTAGTTATTAAACCTAACACACTCTCTAGATACCCCTTAGCACGTAAAGGAATATTATTTGGGGGTCCA
Organism: Balaenoptera acutorostrata; assembly: GCF_949987535.1. Taxonomy (NCBI): domain Eukaryota; kingdom Metazoa; phylum Chordata; class Mammalia; order Artiodactyla; family Balaenopteridae; genus Balaenoptera; species Balaenoptera acutorostrata. Next base: position 240,326 of record NW_026645515.1, read on the forward strand.
GAAATGGAGAAGAGTTTAGACACTAGGAGAAGATAAGGAACACACCCATTATCACGAAATCACATTAGGATTCTCTTTTTAACCTGTTCCTTAAAACACTAGTGCTTAGGAAATCTATTGGAGGCAGAAGCAGTCAAGGGTAGCTTAGGGTTAGGGTTAGGGTTAGGGTGAGGGTTAGGGTACGGCTTAGGGTACGGGTTCGGGGAGGTGTTCGGGTAGGGCGTAGGGTATGGGTTAGGGTTAGGGTTAGGGCTAGTGTTAGGTTTAGGGCTCGGTTTAGGGTACGGGTTAGGATTAGGGTACGCGTTAGGGTTAGGGTAGGGGTTAGGGTTAGTGTACGCGTTAGGGTGAGGGTAGTTATTAAACCTATCCCACTCTCTAGATAACCCTTAGCACGTAAAGGAATATTATTGGGGGACCAGCCATGGAGAAGAGTTTATACACTAGGAGAAGATAAGGAACACAACCATTATCACGAAATCACATTAGGATTCTCTTTTTAACCTGTTCCTTAAAACACTAGTGCTTAGGAAATCTATTGGAGGCAGAAGCAGTCAAGGGTAGCTTAGGGTTAGGGTTAGGGTTAGGGTGAGGGTTAGGGTACGGCTTAGGGTACGGGTTCGGGGAGGGGTTCCGGTAGGGCGTAGGGTATGGGTTAGGGTTAGGGTTAGGGCTAGTGTTAGGGTTAGGGCTCGGTTTAGGGTACGGGTTAGGATTAGGGTACGCGTTAGGGTTCGGGTAGGGGTTAGGGTTAGGGTACGCGTTAGTGTGGGGTTAGTTATTAAACCTATCACACTCTCTAGATACCCCTTAGCACGTAAAGGAATATTATTTGGGGGTCCAGCCATGGAGAAGAGTTTAGACACTAGGAGAAGATAAGGAACACACCCATTATCACGAAATCACATTAGGATTCTCTTTTTAACCTGTTCCTTAAATCACTAGTGCTTAGGAAATCTATTGGAGGCAGAAGCACTCAAGGGTAGCTTAGGGTTAGGGTTAGGGTTAGGGTGAGGGTTAGGGTATGGCTTAGGGTACGGGTTCGGGGAGGGGTTCGGGTAGGGCGTAGGGTATGGGTTAGGGTTAGGGTTAGGGCTAGTGTTAGGGTTAGGTCTCGTTTTAGGGTACGGTTTAGGATTAGGGTATGCGTTAGGGTTAGGGTAGGGGTTATGGTTAGGATACGCGTTAGGGTGAGGGAAGTTATTAAACCTATCCCACTCTCTAGATACCCCTTAGCACGAAAAGGAATATTATTTGGGGGTCCAGCCATGGAGAAGAGTTTAGACACGAGAAGATAAGGAACACACCCATTATCAAGAAATCACATTAGGATTCTCTTTTTAACCTGTTCCTTAAATCACTAGTGCTTAGGAAATCTATTGGAGGCAGAAGCCGTCAAGGGTAGCTTAGGTTTAGGGTTAGGGTTAGGGTGAGGGTTAGGGTACGGCTTAGGGTACGGGTTCGGGGAGGGGTTCGGGTAGGATGTAGGGTATGGGTTAGAGTTAGGGTTAGGGTTAGTGTTAGGGTTAGGGCTCGGTTTAGGGTACGGGTTAGGATTAGGGTACGCGTTAGTGTTAGGGTAGGTGTTAGGGTTAGGGTACGCTTTAGGGTGAGGGTAGTTATTAAACCTATCCCACTCTCTAGATACCGCTTAGCACGTAATGGAATATTATTTGGGGGTGCAGTCATGGAGAAGGGTTTAGACACTAGGAGAAGATAAGGAACACACCCATTATCAAGAAATCACATTAGGATTCTCTTTTTAACCTGTTCCTTAAAACACTAGTGCTTAGGAAATCTATTGGAGGCAGAAGCAGTCAAGGGTAGCTTAGGGTTAGGGTTAGGGTTAGGGTGAGGGTTAGGGTATGGCTTAGGGTACGGGTTCGGGGAGGGGTTCGGGTAGGGCGTAGGCTATGGGTTAGGGTTAGGGTTAGGGTTAGTGTTAGGGTTAGGGCTCGGTTAAGGTTACGGGTTAGGATTAGTGTATGCGTTAGGGTTAGGGTAGGGGTTAGGGTTAGGGTACGCGTTAGGGTGAGGGTAGTTATTAAACCTATCCCACTCTCTAGATACCCCTTAGCACGTAAAGGAATATTATTTGGGGGTCCAGCCATGGAGAAGAGTTTAGACACAAGGAGAAGATAAGGAACACACCCATTATCAAGAAATCACATTAGGATTCTCTTTTTAACCTGTTCCTTAAAACACTAGTGCTTAGGAAATCTATTGGAGGCAGAAGCCGTCAAGGGTAGCTTAGGGTTAGGGTTAGGGTTAGGGTGAGGGTTAGGATACGGCTTAGGGTACGGGTTCGGGAAGGGGTTCGGGTAGGGCGTAGGGTATGGGTTAGTGTTAGGGTTAGGGCTAGTGTTAGGGTTAGGGCTCGGTTTAGGGTACAGGTTAGGATTAGGGTACGCGTTAGGGTTAGGGTAGGGGTTAGGGTTAGTGTACGCGTTAGGGTGAGGGTCGTTATTAAACCTATCCCACTCTCTAGATACCCCTTAGCACGTACAGGAATATTATTGGGGGTCCAGCCATGGAGAAGAGTTTAGACACTAGGAGGAGATAAGGAACACACCCATTATCAAGAAATCACATTAGGATTCTCTTTTTAACCTGTTCCTTAAAACACTAGTGCTTAGGAAATCTATTGGAGGCAGAAGCAGTCAAGGGTAGCTTAGGGTTAGGGTTAGGGTTAGGGTATGGCTTAGGGTACGGGTTCGGGGAGGGGTTCGGGTAGGGCGTAGGGTATGGGTTAGGGTTAGGGTTAGGGTTAGTGTTAGGGTTAGGGCTCGGTTTAGGGTACGGGTTAGGATTATGGTACGCGTTAGGGTTAGGGTAGGGGTTAGGGTTAGGGTACGCGTTAGGGTGGGGGTAGTTATTAAACCTATCACACTCTCTAGATACCCCTTAGCACGTAAAGGAATATTATTTGGGGGTCCAGACATGGAGAAGAGTTTAGACACTAGGAGAAGATAAGGAACACACCCATTATCACGAAATCACATTAGGATTCTCTTTTTAACCTGTTCCTTAAATCACTAGTGCTTAGGAAATCTATTGGAGGCAGAAGCACTCAAGGGTAGCTTAGGGTTAGGGTTAGGGTTAGGGTGAGGGTTAGGGTATGGCTTAGGGTACGGGTTCGGGGAGGGGTTCGGGTAGGGCGTAGGGTATGGGTTAGGGTTAGGGTTAGGGTTAGTGTTAGGGTTAGGGCTCGGTTTAGGGTACGGGTTAGGATTAGGGTACGCGTTAGGGTTAGGGTAGGGGTTAGGGTTAGGGTACGCGTTAGGGTGGGGGTAGTTATTAAACCTATCACACTCTCTAGATACCCCTTAGCACGTAAAGGACTATTATTTGGGGGTCCAGCCATGGAGAAGAGTTTAGACACGAGGAGAAGATAAGGAACACACCCATTATCAAGAAATCACAATGTGATTCTCTTTTTAAACTGTTCCTTAAAACACTAGTGCTTAGGAAATCTATTGGAGGCAGAAGCAGTCAAGGGTAGCTTAGGGTTAGGTTTAGGGTTAGGGTTAGGGTGAGGGTTAGGGTACGGCTTAGGGTACGGGTTCGGGGAGGGGTTCGGGTAGGGCGTAGGGTATGGGTTAGGGTTAGGGTTAGGGCTAGTGTTAGGGTTAGGTCTCGTTTTAGGGTACGGTTTAGGATTAGGGTATGCGTTAGGGTTAGGGTACGGGTTAGGATTATGGTACGCGTTAGGGTTAGGGTAGGGGTTAGGGTTAGGGTACGCGTTAGGGTGGGGGTAGTTATTAAACCTATCACACTCTCTAGATACCCCTTAGCACGTAAAGGAATATTATTTGGGGGTCCAGACATGGAGAAGAGTTTAGACACTAGGAGAAGATAAGGAACACACCCATTATCACGAAATCACATTAGGATTCTCTTTTTAACCTGTTCCTTAAATCACTAGTGCTTAGGAAATCTATTGGAGGCAGAAGCACTCAAGGGTAGCTTAGGGTTAGGGTTAGGGTTAGGGTGAGGGTTAGGGTATGGCTTAGGGTACGGGTTCGGGGAGGGGTTCGGGTAGGGCGTAGGGTATGGGTTAGGGTTAGGGTTAGGGTTAGTGTTAGGGTTAGGGCTCGGTTTAGGGTACGGGTTAGGATTAGGGTACGCGTTAGTGTTAGGGTAGGGGTTAGGGTTAGGGTAGGCGTTAGGGTGGGGGTAGTTATTAAACCTATCACACTCTCTAGATACCCCTTAGCACGTAAAGGACTATTATTTGGGGGTCCAGCCATGGAGAAGAGTTTAGACACGAGGAGAAAATAAGGAACACACCCATTATCAAGAAATCACAATGTGATTCTCTTTTTAAACTGTTCCTTAAAACACTAGTGCTTAGGAAATCTATTGGAGGCAGAAGCAGTCAAGGGTAGCTTAGGGTTAGGGTTAGGGTTAGGGTTAGGGTGAGGGTACGGCTTAGGGTACGGGTTCGGGAAGGGGTTCGGGTAGGGCGTAGGGTATGGGTTAGTGTTAGGGTTAGGGCTAGTGTTAGGGTTAGGGCTCGGTTTAGGGTACAGGTTAGGATTAGGGTACGCGTTAGGGTTAGGGTAGGGGTTAGGGTTAGTGTACGCGTTAGGGTGAGGGTAGTTATTAAACCTATCCCACTCTCTAGATACCCCTTAGCACGTACAGGAATATTATTGGGGGTCCAGCCATGGAGAAGAGTTTAGACACTAGGAGAAGATAAGGAACACACCCATTATCAAGAAATCACATTACGATTCTCTTTTTAACCTGTTCCTTAAAACACTAGTGCTTAGGAAATCTATTGGAGGCAGAAGCAGTCAAGGGTAGCTTAGGGTTAGGGTTAGGGTTAGGGTGAGGGTTAGGGTATGGCTTAGGGTACGGGTTCGGGGAGGGGTTCGGGTAGGGCGTAGGCTATGGGTTAGGGTTAGGGTTAGGGTTAGTGTTAGGGTTAGGGCTCGGTTAAGGTTACGGGTTAGGATTAGTGTATGCGTTAGGGTTAGGGTAGGGGTTAGGGTTAGGGTACGCGTTAGGGTGAGGGTAGTTATTAAACCTATCCCACTCTCTAGATACCCCTTAGCACGTAAAGGAATATTATTTGGGGGTCCAGCCATGGAGAAGAGTTTAGACACAAGGAGAAGATAAGGAACACACCCATTATCAAGAAATCACATTAGGATTCTCTTTTTAACCTGTTCCTTAAAACACTAGTGCTTAGGAAATCTATTGGAGGCAGAAGCCGTCAAGGGTAGCTTAGGGTTAGGGTTAGGGTTAGGGTGAGGGTTAGGGTACGGCTTAGGGTACGGGTTCGGGAAGGGGTTCGGGTAGGGCGTAGGGTATGGGTTAGTGTTAGGGTTAGGGCTAGTGTTAGGGTTAGGGCTCGGTTTAGGGTACAGGTTAGGATTAGGGTACGCGTTAGGGTTAGGGTAGGGGTTAGGGTTAGTGTACGCGTTAGGGTGAGGGTAGTTATTAAACCTATCCCACTCTCTAGATACCCCTTAGCACGTACAGGAATATTATTGGGGGTCCAGCCATGGAGAAGAGTTTAGACACTAGGAGAAGATAAGGAACACACCCATTATCAAGAAATCACATTAGGATTCTCTTTTTAACCTGTTCCTTAAAACACTAGTGCTTAGGAAATCTATTGGAGGCAGAAGCAGTCAAGGGTAGCTTAGGGTTAGGGTTAGGGTTAGGGTATGGCTTAGGGTACGGGTTCGGGGAGGGGTTCGGGTAGGGCGTAGGGTATGGGTTAGGGTTAGGGTTAGGGTTAGTGTTAGGGTTAGGGCTCGGTTTAGGGTACGGGTTAGGATTATGGTACGCGTTAGGGTTAGGGTAGGGGTTAGGGTTAGGGTACGCGTTAGGGTGGGGGTAGTTATTAAACCTATCACACTCTCTAGATACCCCTTAGCACGTAAAGGAATATTATTTGGGGGTCCAGCCATGGAGAAGAGTTTAGACACTAGGAGAAGATAAGGAACACACCCATTATCACGAAATCACATTAGGATTCTCTTTTTAACCTGTTCCTTAAAACACTTCTGCTTCGGAAATCTATTGGAGACAGAAGCAGTCAAGGGTAGCTTAGGGTTAGGGTTAGGGTTAGGGTGAGGGTTAGGGTACGGCTTAGGGTATGGGTTCGGGGAGGGGTTCGGGTAGGGCGTAGGGTATGGGTTAGGGTTAGGGTTAGGGCTAGTGTTAGGGTTAGGGCTCGGTTTAGGTTACGGGTTAGAATTAGGGTACGCGTTAGGGTTCGGGTAGGGGTTAGGGTTAGGGTACGCGTTAGGGTGAGGGTAGTTATTAAACCTATCCCACTCTCTAGATACCCCTTAGCACGTAAAGGAATATTATTTGGGGGTCCAGCCATGGAGAAGAGTTTAGACACGAGGAGAAGATAAGGAACACACCCATTATCAAGAAATCACATTAGGATTCTCTTTTTAACCTGTTCCTTAAAACACTAGTGCTTAGGAAATCTATTGGAGGCAGAAGCCGTCAAGGGTAGCTTAGGGTTAGGGTTAGGGTTAGGGTGAGGGTTAGGGTATGGTTTAGGGTACGGGTTCAGGGAGGGGTTCGGGTAGGGCGTAGGGTATGGGTTAGGATTAGGGTTAGTGTTAGGGTTAGGGCTCGGTTTAGGGTACGGGTTAGGATTAGGGTACGCGTTAGGGTTAGGGCAGGGGTTAGGGTTAGGGTACGCGTTAGGGTGGAGGTAGTTATTAAACCTATCACACTCTCTAGATACCCCTTAGCACGTAAAGGAATATTATTTGGGGGTCCAGCCATGGAGAAGAGTTTAGACACGAGGAGAAGATAAGGAACACACCCACTATCAAGAAATCACATTAGGATTCTCTTTTTAACCTGTTCCTTAAAACACTAGTGCTTAGGAAATCTATTGGAGGCAGAAGCAGTCAAGGGTAGCTTAGGGTTAGGGTTAGGGTTAGGGTGAGGGTTAGGGTACGGCTTAGGGTACGGGTTCGGGGAGGGGTTCGGGTAGGGCGTAGGGTATGGGTTAGGGTTAGTGTTAGGGTTAGTGTTAGGGTTAGGGCTCGGTTTAGGGTACCGGTTAGGATTAGGGTACGCGTTAGTGTTAGGGTAGGTGTTAGGGTTAGGGTATGCGTTAGGGTGAGGGTAGTTATTAAACCTATCCCACTCTCTAGATACCCCTTAGCACGTAAAGGAATATTATTTGGGGGTCCAGCCATGGAGAAGAGTTTAGACACAAGGAGAAGATAAGGAACACACCCATTATCAAGAAATCACATTAGGATTCTCTTTTTAACATGTTCCTTAAAACACTAGTGCTTAGGAAATCTATTCGAGGCAGAAGCCGTCAAGGGTAGCTTAGGGTTAGGGTTAGGGTTACGGTATGGCTTAGGGTACGGGTTCGGGGAGGGGTTCGGGTAGGGCGTAGGGTATGGGTTAGGGTTAGGGTTAGGGTTAGTGTTAGGGTTAGGGCTCGGTTTAGGGTACGGGTTAGGATTATGGTACGCGTTAGGGTTAGGGTAGGGGTTAGGGTTAGGGTACGCGTTAGGGTGGGGGTAGTTATTAAACCTATCACACTCTCTAGATGCCCCTTAGCACGTAAAGGAATATTATTTGGGGGTCCAGACATGGAGAAGAGTTTAGACACTAGGAGAAGATAAGGAACACACCCATTATCACGAAATCACATTAGGATTCTCTTTTTAACCTGTTCCTTAAATCACTAGTGCTTAGGAAATCTATTGGAGGCAGAAGCACTCAAGGGTAGCTTAGGGTTAGGGTTAGGGTTAGGGTGAGGGTTAGGGTATGGCTTAGGGTACGGGTTCGGGGAGGGGTTCGGGTAGGGCGTAGGGTATGGGTTAGGGTTAGGGTTAGGGTTAGTGTTAGGGTTAGGGCTCGGTTTAGGGTACGGGTTAGGATTAGGGTACGCGTTAGGGTTAGGGTAGGGGTTAGGGTTAGGGTACGCGTTAGGGTGGGGGTAGTTATTAAACCTATCACACTCTCTAGATACCCCTTAGCACGTAAAGGACTATTATTTGGGGGTCCAGCCATGGAGAAGAGTTTAGACACGAGGAGAAGATAAGGAACACACCCATTATCAAGAAATCACAATGTGATTCTCTTTTTAAACTGTTCCTTAAAACACTAGTGCTTAGGAAATCTATTGGAGGCAGAAGCAGTCAAGGGTAGCTTAGGGTTAGGGTTAGGGTTAGGGTTAGGGTGAGGGTTAGGGTACGGCTTAGGGTACGGGTTCGGGGAGGGGTTCGGGTAGGGCGTAGGGTATGGGTTAGGGTTAGGGTTAGGGCTAGTGTTAGGGTTAGGTCTCGTTTTAGGGTACGGTTTAGGATTAGGGTATGCGTTAGGGTTAGGGTACGGGTTAGGATTATGGTACGCGTTAGGGTTAGGGTAGGGGTTAGGGTTAGGGTACGCGTTAGGGTGGGGGTAGTTATTAAACCTATCACACTCTCTAGATACCCCTTAGCACGTAAAGGAATATTATTTGGGGGTCCAGACATGGAGAAGAGTTTAGACACTAGGAGAAGATAAGGAACACACCCATTATCACGAAATCACATTAGGATTCTCTTTTTAACCTGTTCCTTAAATCACTAGTGCTTAGGAAATCTATTGGAGGCAGAAGCACTCAAGGGTAGCTTAGGGTTAGGGTTAGGGTTAGGGTGAGGGTTAGGGTATGGCTTAGGGTACGGGTTCGGGGAGGGGTTCGGGTAGGGCGTAGGGTATGGGTTAGGGTTAGGGTTAGGGTTAGTGTTAGGGTTAGGGCTCGGTTTAGGGTACGGGTTAGGATTAGGGTACGCGTTAGGGTTAGGGTAGGGGTTAGGGTTAGGGTAGGCGTTAGGGTGGGGGTAGTTATTAAACCTATCACACTCTCTAGATACCCCTTAGCACGTAAAGGACTATTATTTGGGGGTCCAGCCATGGAGAAGAGTTTAGACACGAGGAGAAGATAAGGAACACACCCATTATCAAGAAATCACAATGTGATTCTCTTTTTAAACTGTTCCTTAAAACACTAGTGCTTAGGAAATCTATTGGAGGCAGAAGCAGTCAAGGGTAGCTTAGGGTTAGGGTTAGGGTTAGGGTTAGGGTGAGGGTACGGCTTAGGGTACGGGTTCGGGAAGGGGTTCGGGTAGGGCGTAGGGTATGGGTTAGTGTTAGGGTTAGGGCTAGTGTTAGGGTTAGGGCTCGGTTTAGGGTACAGGTTAGGATTAGGGTACGCGTTAGGGTTAGGGTAGGGGTTAGGGTTAGTGTACGCGTTAGGGTGAGGGTAGTTATTAAACCTATCCCACTCTCTAGATACCCCTTAGCACGTACAGGAATATTATTGGGGGTCCAGCCATGGAGAAGAGTTTAGACACTAGGAGAAGATAAGGAACACACCCATTATCAAGAAATCACATTAGGATTCTCTTTTTAACCTGTTCCTTAAAACACTAGTGCTTAGGAAATCTATTGGAGGCAGAAGCAGTGAAGGGTAGCTTAGGGTTAGGGTTAGGGTTAGGGTGAGGGTTAGGGTATGGCTTAGGGTACGGGTTCGGGGAGGGGTTCGGGTAGGGCGTAGGCTATGGGTTAGGGTTAGGGTTAGGGTTAGTGTTAGGGTTAGGGCTCGGTTAAGGTTACGGGTTAGGATTAGTGTATGCGTTAGGGTTAGGGTAGGGGTTAGGGTTAGGGTACGCGTTAGGGTGAGGGTAGTTATTAAACCTATCCCACTCTCTAGATACCCCTTAGCACGTAAAGGAATATTATTTGGGGGTCCAGCCATGGAGAAGAGTTTAGACACAAGGAGAAGATAAGGAACACACCCATTATCAAGAAATCACATTAGGATTCTCTTTTTAACCTGTTCCTTAAAACACTAGTGCTTAGGAAATCTATTGGAGGCAGAAGCCGTCAAGGGTAGCTTAGGGTTAGGGTTAGGGTTAGGGTGAGGGTTAGGGTACGGCTTAGGGTACGGGTTCGGGAAGGGGTTCGGGTAGGGCGTAGGGTATGGGTTAGTGTTAGGGTTAGGGCTAGTGTTAGGGTTAGGGCTCGGTTTAGGGTACAGGTTAGGATTAGGGTACACGTTAGGGTTAGGGTAGGGGTTAGGGTTAGTGTACGCGTTAGGGTGAGGGTAGTTATTAAACCTATCCCACTCTCTAGATACCCCTTAGCACGTACAGGAATATTATTGGGGGTCCAGCCATGGAGAAGAGTTTAGACACTAGCAGAAGATAAGGAACACACCCATTATCAAGAAATCACATTAGGATTCTCTTTTTAACCTGTTCCTTAAAACACTAGTGCTTAGGAAATCTATTGGAGGCAGAAGCAGTCAAGGGTAGCTTAGGGTTAGGGTTAGGGTTAGGGTATGGCTTAGGGTACGGGTTCGGGGAGGGGTTCGGGTAGGGCGTAGGGTATGGGTTAGGGTTAGGGTTAGGGTTAGTGTTAGGGTTAGGGCTCGGTTTAGGGTACGGGTTAGGATTATGGTACGCGTTAGGGTTAGGGTAGGGGTTAGGGTTAGGGTACGCGTTAGGGTGGGGGTAGTTATTAAACCTATCACACTCTCTAGATACCCCTTAGCACGTAAAGGAATATTATTTGGGGGTCCAGCCATGGAGAAGAGTTTAGACACTAGGAGAAGATAAGGAACACACCCATTATCACGAAATCACATTAGGATTCTCTTTTTAACCTGTTCCTTAAAACACTTCTGCTTAGGAAATCTATTGGAGGCAGAAGCAGTCAAGGGTAGCTTAGGGTTAGGGTTAGGGTTAGGGTGAGGGTTAGGGTACGGCTTAGGGTATGGGTTCGGGGAGGGGTTCGGGTAGGGCGTAGGGTATGGGTTAGGGTTAGGGTTAGGGCTAGTGTTAGGGTTAGGGCTCGGTTTAGGGTACGGGTTAGAATTAGGGTACGCGTTAGGGTTCGGGTAGGGGTTAGGGTTAGGGTACGCGTTAGGGTGAGGGTAGTTATTAAACCTATCCCACTCTCTAGATACCCCTTAGCACGTAAAGGAATATTATTTGGGGGTCCAGCCATGGAGAAGAGTTTAGACACGAGGAGAAGATAAGGAACACACCCATTATCAAGAAATCACATTAGGATTCTCTTTTTAACCTGTTCCTTAAAACACTAGTGCTTAGGAAATCTATTGGAGGCAGAAGCAGTCAAGGGTAGCTTAGGGTTAGGGTTAGGGTTAGGGTATGGCTTAGGGTACGGGTTCGGGGAGGGGTTCGGGTAGGGCGTAGGGTATGGGTTAGGGTTAGGGTTAGGGTTAGTGTTAGGGTTAGGGCTCGGTTTAGGGTACGGGTTAGGATTATGGTACGCGTTAGGGTTAGGGTAGGGGTTAGGGTTAGGGTACGCGTTAGGGTGGGGGGTAGTTATTAAACCTATCACACTCTCTAGATGCCCCTTAGCACGTAAAGGAATATTATTTGGGGGTCCAGACATGGAGAAGAGTTTAGACACTAGGAGAAGATAAGGAACACACCCATTATCACGAAATCACATTAGGATTCTCTTTTTAACCTGTTCCTTAAATCACTAGTGCTTAGGAAATCTATTGGAGGCAGAAGCACTCAAGGGTAGCTTAGGGTTAGGGTTAGGGTTAGGGTGAGGGTTAGGGTATGGCTTAGGGTACGGGTTCGGGGAGGGGTTCGGGTAGGGCGTAGGGTATGGGGTTAGGGTTAGGGTTAGGGTTAGTGTTACGGTTAGGGCTCGGTTTAGGGTACGGGTTAGGATTATGGTACGCGTTAGGGTTAGGGTAGGGGTTAGGGTTAGGGTACGCGTTAGGGTGGGGTAGTTATTAAACCTATCACACTCTCTAGATACACCCTTAGCACGTAAAGGAATATTATTTGGGGGTCCAGCCATGGAGAAGAGTTTAGACACTAGGAGAAGATAAGGAACACACCCATTATCACGAAATCACATTAGGATTCTCTTTTTAACCTGTTCCTTAAAACACTTCTGCTTAGGAAATCTATTGGAGGCAGAAGCAGTCAAGGGTAGCTTAGGGTTAGGGTTAGGGTTAGGGTGAGGGTTAGGGTACGGCTTAGGGTATGGGTTCGGGGAGGGGTTCGGGTAGGGCGTAGGGTATGGGTTAGGGTTAGGGTTAGGGCTAGTGTTAGGGTTAGGGCTCGGTTTAGGGTACGGGTTAGAATTAGGGTACGCGTTAGGGTTCGGGTAGGGGTTAGGGTTAGGGTACGCGTTAGGGTGGGTAGTTATTAAACCTATCCCACTCTCTAGATACCCCTTAGCACGTAAAGGAATATTATTTGGGGGTCCAGCCATGGAGAAGAGTTTAGACACGAGGAGAAGATAAGGAACACACCCATTATCAAGAAATCACATTAGGATTCTCTTTTTAACCTGTTCCTTAAAACACTAGTGCTTAGGAAATCTATTGGAGGCAGAAGCCGTCAAGGGTAGCTTAGGGTTAGGGTTAGGGTTAGGGTGAGGGTTAGGGTATGGTTTAGGGTACGGGTTCAGGGAGGGGTTCGGGTAGGGCGTAGGGTATGGGTTAGGATTAGGGTTAGTGTTAGGGTTAGGGCTCGGTTTAGGGTACGGGTTAGGATTAGGGTACGCGTTAGGGTTAGGGCAGGGGTTAGGGTTAGGGTACGCGTTAGGGTGGAGGTAGTTATTAAACCTATCACACTCTCTAGATACCCCTTAGCACGTAAAGGAATATTATTTGGGGGTCCAGCCATGGAGAAGAGTTTAGACACGAGGAGAAGATAAGGAACACACCCACTATCAAGAAATCACATTAGGATTCTCTTTTTAACCTGTTCCTTAAAACACTAGTGCTTAGGAAATCTATTGGAGGCAGAAGCAGTCAAGGGTAGCTTAGGGTTAGGGTTAGGGTTAGGGTGAGGGTTAGGGTACGGCTTAGGGTACGGGTTCGGGGAGGGGGTTCGGGTAGGGCGTAGGGTATGGGTTAGGGTTAGTGTTAGGGTTAGTGTTAGGGTTAGGCTCGGTTTAGGGTACCGGTTTAGGATTAGGGTACGCGTTAGTGTTAGGGTAGGTGTTAGGGTTAGGGTATGCGTTAGGGTGAGGGTAGTTATTAAACCTATCCCACTCTCTAGATACCCCTTAGCACGTAAAGGAATATTATTTGGGGGTCCAGCCATGGAGAAGAGTTTAGACACAAGGAGAAGATAAGGAACACACCCATTATCAAGAAATCACATTAGGATTCTCTTTTTAACATGTTCCTTAAAACACTAGTGCTTAGGAAATCTATTCGAGGCAGAAGCCGTCAAGGGTAGCTTAGGGTTAGGGTTAGGGTTAGGGTGAGGGTTAGGGTACGGCTTAGGGTACGGGTTCGGGGAGGGGTTCGGGGTAGGGCGTAGGGTATGGGTTAGTGTTAGGGTTAGGGCTAGTGTTAGGGTTAGGGCTCGGTTTAGGGTACAGGTTAGGATTAGGGTACGCGTTAGGGTTAGGGTAGGGGTTAGGGTTAGTGTACGCGTTAGGGTGAGGGTCGTTATTAAACCTATCCCACTCTCTAGATACCCCTTAGCACGTACAGGAATATTATTGGGGGTCCAGCCATGGAGAAGAGTTTAGACACTAGGAGGAGATAAGGAACACACCCATTATCAAGAAATCACATTAGGATTCTCTTTTTAACCTGTTCCTTAAAACACTAGTCTTAGGAAATCTATTGGAGGCAGAAGCAGTCAAGGGTAGCTTAGGGTTAGGGTTAGGGTTAGGGTATGGCTTAGGGTACGGGTTCGGGGAGGGGTTCGGGTAGGGCGTAGGGTATGGGTTAGGGTTAGGGTTAGGGTTAGTGTTAGGGTTAGGGCTCGGTTTAGGGTACGGGTTAGGATTATGGTACGCGTTAGGGTTAGGGTAGGGGTTAGGGTTAGGGTACGCGTTAGGGTGGGGGTAGTTATTAAACCTATCACACTCTCTAGATGCCCCTTAGCACGTAAAGGAATATTATTTGGGGGTCCAGACATGGAGAAGAGTTTAGACACTAGGAGAAGATAAGGAACACACCCATTATCACGAAATCACATTAGGATTCTCTTTTTAACCTGTTCCTTAAATCACTAGTGCTTAGGAAATCTATTGGAGGCAGAAGCACTCAAGGGTAGCTTAGGGTTAGGGTTAGGGTTAGGGTGAGGGTTAGGGTATGGCTTAGGGTACGGGTTCGGGGAGGGGTTCGGGTAGGGCGTAGGGTATGGGTTAGGGTTAGGGTTAGGGTTAGTGTTAGGGTTAGGGCTCGGTTTAGGGTACGGGTTAGGATTAGGGTACGCGTTAGGGTTAGGGTAGGGGTTAGGGTTAGGGTACGCGTTAGGGTGGGGGTAGTTATTAAACCTATCACACTCTCTAGATACCCCTTAGCACGTAAAGGACTATTATTTGGGGGTCCAGCCATGGAGAAGAGTTTAGACACGAGGAGAAGATAAGGAACACACCCATTATCAAGAAATCACAATGTGATTCTCTTTTTAAACTGTTCCTTAAAACACTAGTGCTTAGGAAATCTATTGGAGGCAGAAGCAGTCAAGGGTAGCTTAGGGTTAGGGTTAGGGTTAGGGTTAGGGTGAGGGTTAGGGTACGGCTTAGGGTACGGGTTCGGGGAGGGGTTCGGGTAGGGCGTAGGGTATGGGTTAGGGTTAGGGTTAGGGCTAGTGTTAGGGTTAGGTCTCGTTTTAGGGTACGGTTTAGGATTAGGGTATGCGTTAGGGTTAGGGTACGGGTTAGGATTATGGTACGCGTTAGGGTTAGGGTAGGGGTTAGGGTTAGGGTACGCGTTAGGGTGGGGGTAGTTATTAAACCTATCACACTCTCTAGATACCCCTTAGCACGTAAAGGAATATTATTTGGGGGTCCAGACATGGAGAAGAGTTTAGACACTAGGAGAAGATAAGGAACACACCCATTATCACGAAATCACATTAGGATTCTCTTTTTAACCTGTTCCTTAAATCACTAGTGCTTAGGAAATCTATTGGAGGCAGAAGCACTCAAGGGTAGCTTAGGGTTAGGGTTAGGGTTAGGGTGAGGGTTAGGGTATGGCTTAGGGTACGGGTTCGGGGAGGGGTTCGGGTAGGGCGTAGGGTATGGGTTAGGGTTAGGGTTAGGGTTAGTGTTAGGGTTAGGGCTCGGTTTAGGGTACGGGTTAGGATTAGGGTACGCGTTAGGGTTAGGGTAGGGGTTAGGGTTAGGGTAGGCGTTAGGGTGGGGGTAGTTATTAAACCTATCACACTCTCTAGATACCCCTTAGCACGTAAAGGACTATTATTTGGGGGTCCAGCCATGGAGAAGAGTTTAGACACGAGGAGAAGATAAGGAACACACCCATTATCAAGAAATCACAATGTGATTCTCTTTTTAAACTGTTCCTTAAAACACTAGTGCTTAGGAAATCTATTGGAGGCAGAAGCAGTCAAGGGTAGCTTAGGGTTAGGGTTAGGGTTAGGGTTAGGGTGAGGGTACGGCTTAGGGTACGGGTTCGGGAAGGGGTTCGGGTAGGGCGTAGGGTATGGGTTAGTGTTAGGGTTAGGGCTAGTGTTAGGGTTAGGGCTCGGTTTAGGGTACAGGTTAGGATTAGGGTACGCGTTAGGGTTAGGGTAGGGGTTAGGGTTAGTGTACGCGTTAGGGTGAGGGTAGTTATTAAACCTATCCCACTCTCTAGATACCCCTTAGCACGTACAGGAATATTATTGGGGGTCCAGCCATGGAGAAGAGTTTAGACACTAGGAGAAGATAAGGAACACACCCATTATCAAGAAATCACATTAGGATTCTCTTTTTAACCTGTTCCTTAAAACACTAGTGCTTAGGAAATCTATTGGAGGCAGAAGCAGTGAAGGGTAGCTTAGGGTTAGGGTTAGGGTTAGGGTGAGGGTTAGGGTATGGCTTAGGGTACGGGTTCGGGGAGGGGTTCGGGTAGGGCGTAGGCTATGGGTTAGGGTTAGGGTTAGGGTTAGTGTTAGGGTTAGGGCTCGGTTAAGGTTACGGGTTAGGATTAGTGTATGCGTTAGGGTTAGGGTAGGGGTTAGGGTTAGGGTACGCGTTAGGGTGAGGGTAGTTATTAAACCTATCCCACTCTCTAGATACCCCTTAGCACGTAAAGGAATATTATTTGGGGGTCCAGCCATGGAGAAGAGTTTAGACACAAGGAGAAGATAAGGAACACACCCATTATCAAGAAATCACATTAGGATTCTCTTTTTAACCTGTTCCTTAAAACACTAGTGCTTAGGAAATCTATTGGAGGCAGAAGCCGTCAAGGGTAGCTTAGGGTTAGGGTTAGGGTTAGGGTGAGGGTTAGGGTACGGCTTAGGGTACGGGTTCGGGAAGGGGTTCGGGTAGGGCGTAGGGTATGGGTTAGTGTTAGGGTTAGGGCTAGTGTTAGGGTTAGGGCTCGGTTTAGGGTACAGGTTAGGATTAGGGTACGCGTTAGGGTTAGGGTAGGGGTTAGGGTTAGTGTACGCGTTAGGGTGAGGGTAGTTATTAAACCTATCCCACTCTCTAGATACCCCTTAGCACGTACAGGAATATTATTGGGGGTCCAGCCATGGAGAAGAGTTTAGACACTAGCAGAAGATAAGGAACACACCCATTATCAAGAAATCACATTAGGATTCTCTTTTTAACCTGTTCCTTAAAACACTAGTGCTTAGGAAATCTATTGGAGGCAGAAGCAGTCAAGGGTAGCTTAGGGTTAGGGTTAGGGTTAGGGTATGGCTTAGGGTACGGGTTCGGGGAGGGGTTCGGGTAGGGCGTAGGGTATGGGTTAGGGTTAGGGTTAGGGTTAGTGTTAGGGTTAGGGCTCGGTTTAGGGTACGGGTTAGGATTATGGTACGCGTTAGGGTTAGGGTAGGGGTTAGGGTTAGGGTACGCGTTAGGGTGGGGGTAGTTATTAAACCTATCACACTCTCTAGATACCCCTTAGCACGTAAAGGAATATTATTTGGGGGTCCAGCCATGGAGAAGAGTTTAGACACTAGGAGAAGATAAGGAACACACCCATTATCACGAAATCACATTAGGATTCTCTTTTTAACCTGTTCCTTAAAACACTTCTGCTTAGGAAATCTATTGGAGGCAGAAGCAGTCAAGGGTAGCTTAGGGTTAGGGTTAGGGTTAGGGTGAGGGTTAGGGTACGGCTTAGGGTATGGGTTCGGGGAGGGGTTCGGGTAGGGCGTAGGGTATGGGTTAGGGTTAGGGTTAGGGCTAGTGTTAGGGTTAGGGCTCGGTTTAGGGTACGGGTTAGAATTAGGGTACGCGTTAGGGTTCGGGTAGGGGTTAGGGTTAGGGTACGCGTTAGGGTGAGGGTAGTTATTAAACCTATCCCACTCTCTAGATACCCCTTAGCACGTAAAGGAATATTATTTGGGGGTCCAGCCATGGAGAAGAGTTTAGACACGAGGAGAAGATAAGGAACACACCCATTATCAAGAAATCACATTAGGATTCTCTTTTTAACCTGTTCCTTAAAACACTAGTGCTTAGGAAATCTATTGGAGGCAGAAGCCGTCAAGGGTAGCTTAGGGTTAGGGTTAGGGTTAGGGTGAGGGTTAGGGTATGGTTTAGGGTACGGGTTCAGGGAGGGGTTCGGGTAGGGCGTAGGGTATGGGTTAGGATTAGGGTTAGTGTTAGGGTTAGGGCTCGGTTTAGGGTACGGGTTAGGATTAGGGTACGCGTTAGGGTTAGGGCAGGGGTTAGGGTTAGGGTACGCGTTAGGGTGGGGGTAGTTATTAAACCTATCACACTCTCTAGATACCCCTTAGCACGTAAAGGAATATTATTTGGGGGTCCAGCCATGGAGAAGAGTTTAGACACGAGGAGAAGATAAGGAACACACCCACTATCAAGAAATCACATTAGGATTCTCTTTTTAACCTGTTCCTTAAAACACTAGTGCTTAGGAAATCTATTGGAGGCAGAAGCAGTCAAGGGTAGCTTAGGGTTAGGGTTAGGGTTAGGGTGAGGGTTAGGGTACGGCTTAGGGTACGGGTTCGGGGAGGGGTTCGGGTAGGGCGTAGGGTATGGGTTAGGGTTAGTGTTAGGGTTAGTGTTAGGGTTAGGGCTCGGGTTAGGGTACCGGTTAGGATTAGGGTACGCGTTAGTGTTAGGGTAGGTGTTAGGGTTAGGGTATGCGTTAGGGTGAGGGTAGTTATTAAACCTATCCCACTCTCTAGATACCCCTTAGCACGTAAAGGAATATTATTTGGGGGTCCAGCCATGGAGAAGAGTTTAGACACCAGGAGAAGATAAGGAACACACCCATTATCAAGAAATCACATTAGGATTCTCTTTTTAACATGTTCCTTAAAACCCTAGTGCTTAGGAAATCTATTCGAGGCAGAAGCCGTCAAGGGTAGCTTAGGGTTAGGGTTAGGGTTAGGGTGAGGGTTAGGGTACGGCTTAGGGTACGGGTTCGGGGAGGGGTTCGGGTAGGGCGTAGGGTATGGGTTAGTGTTAGGGTTAGGGCTAGTGTTAGGGTTAGGGCTCGGTTTAGGGTACAGGTTAGGATTAGGGTACGCGTTAGGGTTAGGGTAGGGGTTAGGGTTAGTGTACGCGTTAGGGTGAGGGTAGTTATTAAACCTATCCCACTCTCTAGATACCCCTTAGCACGTACAGGAATATTATTGGGGGTCCAGCCATGGAGAAGACTTTAGACACTAGGAGAAGATAAGGAACACACCCATTATCAAGAAATCACATTAGGATTCTCTTTTTAACCTGTTCCTTAAAACACTAGTGCTTAGGAAATCTATTGTAGGCAGAAGCAGTCAAGGGTAGCTTAGGGTTAGGGTTAGGGTTAGGGTGAGGGTTAGGGTATGGCTTAGGGTACGGGTTCGGGGAGGGGTTCGGGTAGGGCGTAGGGTATGGGTTAGGGTTAGGGTTAGGGTTAGTGTTAGGGTTAGGGCTCGGTTTAGGGTACGGGTTAGGATTAGGGTACGCGTTAGGGTTAGGGTAGGGGTTAGGGTTAGGGTACGCGTTAGGGTGGGGGTAGTTATTAAACCTATCACACTCTCTAGATACCCCTTAGCACGTAAAGGAATATTATTTGGGGGTCCAGACATGGAGAAGAGTTTAGACACTAGGAGAAGATAAGGAACACACCCATTATCACGAAATCACATTAGGATTCTCTTTTTAACCTGTTCCTTAAAACACTAGTGCTTAGGAAATCTATTGGAGGCAGAAGCAGTAAAGGGTAGCTTAGGGTTAGGGTTAGGGTTAGGGTGAGGGTTAGGGTACGGCTTAGGGTATGGGTTCGGGGAGGGGTTCGGGTAGGGCGTAGGGTATGTGTTAGGGTTAGGGTTAGGGCTAGTGTTAGGGTTAGGGCTCGGTTTAGGGTACGGGTTAGGATTAGGGTACGCGTTAGGGTTCGGGTAGGGGTTAGGGTTAGGGTACGCGTTAGGGTGAGGGTAGTTATTAAACCTATCCCACTCTCTAGATACCTTTTAGCACGTAAAGGAATATTATTTGGGGGTCCAGCCATGGAGAAGAGTTTAGACACAAGGAGAAGATAAGGAACACACCCATTATCAAGAAATCACATTAGGATTCTCTTTTTAACCTGTTCCTTAAAACACTAGTGCTTAGGAAATCTATTGGAGGCAGAAGCCGTCAAGGGTAGCTTAGGGTTAGGGTTAGGGTTAGGGTGAGGGTTAGGGTACGGCTTAGGGTACGGGTTCGGGAAGGGGTTCGGGTAGGGCGTAGGGTATGGGTTAGTGTTAGGGTTAGGGCTAGTGTTAGGGTTAGGGCTCGGTTTAGGGTACAGGTTAGGATTAGGGTACGCGTTAGGGTTAGGGTAGGGGTTAGGGTTAGTGTACGCGTTAGGGTGAGGGTAGTTATTAAACCTATCCCACTCTCTAGATACCCCTTAGCACGTACAGGAATATTATTGGGGGTCCAGCCATGGAGAAGAGTTTAGACACTAGGAGAAGATAAGGAACACACCCATTATCAAGAAATCACATTAGGATTCTCTTTTTAACCTGTTCCTTAAAACACTAGTGCTTAGGAAATCTATTGGAGGCAGAAGCAGTCAAGGGTAGCTTAGGGTTAGGGTTAGGGTTAGGGTATGGCTTAGGGTACGGGTTCGGGGAGGGGTTCGGGTAGGGCGTAGGGTATGGGTTAGGGTTAGGGTTAGGGTTAGTGTTAGGGTTAGGGCTCGGTTTAGGGTACGGGTTAGGATTATGGTACGCGTTAGGGTTAGGGTAGGGGTTAGGGTTAGGGTACGCGTTAGGGTGGGGGTAGTTATTAAACCTATCACACTCTCTAGATACCCCTTAGCACGTAAAGGAATATTATTTGGGGGTCCAGCCATGGAGAAGAGTTTAGACACTAGGAGAAGATAAGGAACACACCCATTATCACGAAATCACATTAGGATTCTCTTTTTAACCTGTTCCTTAAAACACTTCTGCTTAGGAAATCTATTGGAGGCAGAAGCAGTCAAGGGTAGCTTAGGGTTAGGGTTAGGGTTAGGGTGAGGGTTAGGGTACGGCTTAGGGTATGGGTTCGGGGAGGGGTTCGGGTAGGGCGTAGGGTATGGGTTAGGGTTAGGGTTAGGGCTAGTGTTAGGGTTAGGGCTCGGTTTAGGGTACGGGTTAGAATTAGGGTACGCGTTAGGGTTCGGGTAGGGGTTAGGGTTAGGGTACGCGTTAGGGTGAGGGTAGTTATTAAACCTATCCCACTCTCTAGATACCCCTTAGCACGTAAAGGAATATTATTTGGGGGTCCAGCCATGGAGAAGAGTTTAGACACGAGGAGAAGATAAGGAACACACCCATTATCAAGAAATCACATTAGGATTCTCTTTTTAACCTGTTCCTTAAAACACTAGTGCTTAGGAAATCTATTGGAGGCAGAAGCCGTCAAGGGTAGCTTAGGGTTAGGGTTAGGGTTAGGGTGAGGGTTAGGGTATGGTTTAGGGTACGGGTTCAGGGAGGGGTTCGGGTAGGGCGTAGGGTATGGGTTAGGATTAGGGTTAGTGTTAGGGTTAGGGCTCGGTTTAGGGTACGGGTTAGGATTAGGGTACGCGTTAGGGTTAGGGCAGGGGTTAGGGTTAGGGTACGCGTTAGGCTGGGGGTAGTTATTAAACCTATCACACTCTCTAGATACCCCTTAGCACTTAAAGGAATATTATTTGGGGGTCCAGCCATGGAGAAGAGTTTAGACACGAGGAGAAGATAAGGAACACACCCACTATCAAGAAATCACATTAGGATTCTCTTTTTAACCTGTTCCTTAAAACACTAGTGCTTAGGAAATCTATTGGAGGCAGAAGCAGTCAAGGGTAGCTTAGGGTTAGGGTTAGGGTTAGGGTGAGGGTTAGGGTACGGCTTAGGGTACGGGTTCGGGGAGGGGTTCGGGTAGGGCGTAGGGTATGGGTTAGGGTTAGTGTTAGGGTTAGTGTTAGGGTTAGGGCTCGGTTTAGGGTACGGGTTAGGATTAGGGTACGCGTTAGTGTTAGGGTAGGTGTTAGGGTTAGGGTATGCGTTAGGGTGAGGGTAGTTATTAAACCTATCCCACTCTCTAGATACCCCTTAGCACGTAAAGGAATATTATTTGGGGGTCCAGCCATGGAGAAGAGTTTAGACACAAGGAGAAGATAAGGAACACACCCATTATCAAGAAATCACATTAGGATTCTCTTTTTAACATGTTCCTTAAAACCCTAGTGCTTAGGAAATCTATTCGAGGCAGAAGCCGTCAAGGGTAGCTTAGGGTTAGGGTTAGGGTTAGGGTGAGGGTTAGGGTACGGCTTAGGGTACGGGTTCGGGGAGGGGTTCGGGTAGGGCGTAGGGTATGGGTTAGTGTTAGGGTTAGGGCTAGTGTTAGGGTTAGGGCTCGGTTTAGGGTACAGGTTAGGATTAGGGTACGCGTTAGGGTTAGGGTAGGGGTTAGGGTTAGTGTACGCGTTAGGGTGAGGGTAGTTATTAAACCTATCCCACTCTCTAGATACCCCTTAGCACGTACAGGAATATTATTGGGGGTCCAGCCATGGAGAAGACTTTAGACACTAGGAGAAGATAAGGAACACACCCATTATCAAGAAATCACATTAGGATTCTCTTTTTAACCTGTTCCTTAAAACACTAGTGCTTAGGAAATCTATTGTAGGCAGAAGCAGTCAAGGGTAGCTTAGGGTTAGGGTTAGGGTTAGGGTGAGGGTTAGGGTATGGCTTAGGGTACGGGTTCGGGGAGGGGTTCGGGTAGGGCGTAGGGTATGGGTTAGGGTTAGGGTTAGGGTTAGTGTTAGGGTTAGGGCTCGGTTTAGGGTACGGGTTAGGATAAGGGTACGCGTTAGGGTTAGGGTAGGGGTTAGGGTTAGGGTACGCGTTAGGGTGGGGGTAGTTATTAAACCTATCACACTCTCTAGATACCCCTTAGCACGTAAAGGAATATTATTTGGGGGTCCAGACATGGAGAAGAGTTTAGACACTAGGAGAAGATAAGGAACACACCCATTATCACGAAATCACATTAGGATTCTCTTTTTAACCTGTTCCTTAAAACACTAGTGCTTAGGAAATCTATTGGAGGCAGAAGCAGTAAAGGGTAGCTTAGGGTTAGGGTTAGGGTTAGGGTGAGGGTTAGGGTACGGCTTAGGGTATGGGTTCGGGGAGGGGTTCGGGTAGGGCGTAGGGTATGTGTTAGGGTTAGGGTTAGGGCTAGTGTTAGGGTTAGGGCTCGGTTTAGGGTACGGGTTAGGATTAGGGTACGCGTTAGGGTTCGGGTAGGGGTTAGGTTTAGGGTACGCGTTAGGGTGAGGGTAGTTATTAAACCTATCCCACTCTCTAGATACCCCTTAGCACGTAAAGGAATATTATTTGGGGGTCCAGCCATGGAGAAGAGTTTAGACACGAGGAGAAGATAAGGAACACACCCATTATCAAGAAATCACATTAGGATTCTCTTTTTAACCTGTTCCTTAAAACACTAGTGCTTAGGAAATCTATTGGAGGCAGAAGCCGTCAAGGGTAGCTTAGGGTTAGGGTTAGGGTTAGGGTGAGAGTTAGGGTACGGTTTAGGGTACGGGTTCAGGGAGGGGTTCGGGTAGGGCGTAGGGTATGGGTTAGGATTAGGGTTAGTGTTAGTGTTAGGGCTAGGGCTCGGTTTAGGGTACAGGTTAGGATTAGGGTACGCGTTAGGGTTAGGGCAGGGGTTAGGGTTAGGGTACGCGTTAGGGTGGGGGTAGTTATTAAACCTATCACACTCTCTAGATACCCCTTAGCACGTAAAGGAATATTATTTGGGGGTCCAGCCATGGAGAAGAGTTTAGACACGAGGAGAAGATAAGGAACACACCCACTATCAAGAAATCACATTAGGATTCTCTTTTTAACCTGTTCCTTAAAACACTAGTGCTTAGGAAATCTATTGGAGGCAGAAGCAGTCAAGGGTAGCTTAGGGTTAGGGTTAGGGTTAGGGTGAGGGTTAGGGTACGGCTTAGGGTACGGGTTCGGGGAGGGGTTCGGGTAGGGCGTAGGGTATGGGTTAGGGTTAGTGTTAGGGTTAGTGTTAGTGTTAGGGCTCAGTTTAGGGTACGGGTTAGGATTAGGGTATGCGTTAGGGTTAGGGTAGGGGTTAGGGTTAGGGTATGCGATAGGGTGAGGTTAGTTATTAAACCTATCCCACTCTCTAGGTACCCCTTAGCACGTAAAGGAATATTATTTGGGGGTCCAGCCATGGAGAAGAGTTTAGACACTAGGAGAAGATAAGGAACACACCCATTATCAAGAAATCACATTAGGATTCTCTTTTTAACCTGTTCCTTAAAACACTACTGCTTAGGAAATCTATTGGAGGCAGAAGCCCTCAAGGGTAGCTTAGGGTTAGGGTTAGTGTTAGGGTGAGGGTTAGGGTACGGCTTACGATATGGGTTCGGGGAGGGGTTCGGGTAGGGCGTAGGGTATGGCTTAGGGTTAGGGTTAGGGCTAGTGTTAGGGTTAGGGCTCGGTTTAGGGTACGGGTTAGGATTAGGGTATGCGTTAGGGTTAGGGTAGGGGTTAGGGTTAGGATACGCTTTAGGGTGAGGGTAGTTATTAAACCTATCCCACTCTCTAGATACCCCTTAGCACGTAAAGGAATATTATTTGGGGGTCCAGCCATGGAGAAGGGTTTAGATACTAGGAGAAGATAAGGAACACACCCATTATCAAGAAATCACAATATGATTCTCTTTTTAAACTGTTCCTTAAAACACTAGTGCTTAGGAAATCTATTGGAGGCAGAAGCAGTCAAGCGTAGCTTAGGGTTAGGGTTAGGGTTAGGGTGAGGGGTTGGGTACGGCTTAGGGTACGGGTTCGGGGAGGGTTTCGGGTAGTGCGTAGGGTATGGGTTAGGGTTAGGGTTAGGGTTAGTGTTAGGGTTAGGGCTCGGTTTAGGGTACGGGTTAGGATTAGGGTACTCGTTAGGGTTAGGGTAGCGGTTAGGGTTAGGTTACGCGTTGGGTGAGGGTAGTTATTAAACCTATCACACTCTCTAGATACCCCTTAGCACGTAAAGGAATATTATTTGAGGGTCCAGCCATGGAGAAGAGTTTAGACACTGGGAGAAGATAAGGAACACACCCATTATCACGAAATCACATTAGGATTCTCTTTTTAACCTGATACTTAAAACACTAGTGCTTAGGAAATCTATTGGATGCAGAAGCAGTCAAGGGTAGCTTAGGGTTAGGGTTAGGGTTAGGGTGAGGGTTAGGGTATTGCTTAGGGTACGGGTTCGGGGAGGGGTTCGGGTAGGGCGTAGGGTATGGGTTAGGGTTAGGGTTAGGGCTAGTGTTAGGTTTAGGGCTCGGTTTAGGGTACGGGTTAGGATTAGGGTACGCGTTAGTGTTAGGGTAGGGGTTAGGGTTAGGGTACGCGTTAGGGTGAGGGTAGTTATTAAACCTATCCCACACTCTAGATACCCCTTAGCACGTAAAGGAATATTATTTGGGGGTCCAGCCATGGAGAAGAGTTTAGACACGAGGAGAAGATAAGGAACACACCCATTATCAAGAAATCACATTAGGATTCTCTTTTTAACCTGTTCCTTAAAACACTAGTGCTTAGGAAATCTATTGGAGGCAGAAGCCGTCAAGGGTAGCTTAGGGTTAGGGTTAGGGTTAGGGTGAGGGTTAGGGTACGGCTTAGGGTACGGGTTCAGGGAGGGGTTCGGGTAGGGCGTAGGTTATGGGTTAGGGTTAGGGTTAGAGTTAGTGTTAGGGTTAGGGCTCGGTTTAGGGTACAGGTTAGGATTAGGGTACGCGTTAGTGTTAGGGTAGGGGTTAGGGTTAGGGTACGCGTTAGGGTGAGGGTAGTTATTAAACCTATCACACTCTCTAGATACCCCTTAGCACATAAAGGTATATTATTTTGGGGTCCAGCCATGGAGAAGAGTTTAGACACGAGGAGAAGATAAGGAACACACCCATTATCAAGAAATCACATTAGGATTCTCTTTTTAACATGTTCCTTAAAACACTACTGCTTAGGAAATCTATTGGAGGCAGAAGCCGTCAAGGGTAGCTTAGGGTTAGGGTTAGGGTTAGGGTGAGGGTTAGGGTACGGCTTAGGGTACGGGTTCGGGGAGGGGTTCGGGTAAGGCGTAGGGTATGGGTTAGGGTTAGGGTTAGGGCTCGGTTTAGGGTACAGGTTACGATTAGGGTACGCGTTAGGGTTAGGGTAGGGGTTAGGGTTAGTGTACGCGTTCGGGTGAGGGTAGTTATTAAACCTATCCCACTCTCTAGATACCCCTTAGCACGTACAGGAATATTATTGGGGGTCCAGCCATGGAGAAGAGTTTAGACACTAGGAGAAGATAAGGAACACTCCCATTATCACGAAATCACATTAGGATTCTCTTTTTAACCTGTTCCTTAAAACACTAGTGCTTAGGAAATCTATTGGAGGCAGAAGCAGTCAAGGGTAGCTTAGTGTTAGGGTTAGGGTGAGGGTGAGGGTTAGGGTATTGCTTAGGGTACGGTTTCGGGGAGGGGTTCGGGTAGGGCGTAGGGTATGGGTTAGGGTTAGGGTTAGGGCTAGTGTTAGGGTTAGGGCTCGGTTTAGGGTACGGGTTAGGATTAGGGTACGCGTTAGGGTTAGGGTAGGGGTTAGGGTTAGGGTACGCGTTAGGGTGAGGGTAGTTATTAAACCTATCCCACTCTCTAGATACCCCTTAGCACGTAAAGGAATATTATTTGGGGGTCCAGCCATGGAGAAGAGTTTAGACACGAGGAGAAGATAAGGAACACACCCATTATCAAGAAATCACATTAGGATTCTCTTTTTAACCCGTTCCTTAAAACACTAGTGCTTAGGAAATCTATTGGAGGCAGAAGCCGTCAAGGGTAGCTTAGGGTTAGGGTTAGGGTTAGGGTGAGGGTTAGGGTACGGCTTAGGGTACGGGTTCAGGGAGGGGTTCGGGTAGGGCGTAGGGTATGGGTTAGGGTTAGGGTTAGAGTTAGTGTTAGGGTTAGGGCTCGGTTTAGGGTACGGGTTAGGATTAGGGTACGCGCTAGGGTTAGGGTAGGGGTTAGGGTTAGGGTACGCGTTAGGGTGAGGGTAGTTATTAAACCTATCACACTCTCTAGATACCCCTTAGCACATAAAGGAATATTATTTGGGGGTCCAGCCATGGAGAAGAGTTTAGACACGAGGAGAAGATAAGGAACACACCCATTATCAAGAAATCACATTAGGATTCTCTTTTTAACATGTTCCTTAAAACACTACTGCTTAGGAAATCTATTGGAGGCAGAAGCCGTCAAGGGTAGCTTAGGGTTAGGGTTAGGGTTAGGGTGAGGGTTAGGGTACGGCTTAGGGTACGGGTTCGGGGAGGGGTTCGGGTAGGGCGTAGGGTATGGCTTAGGGTTAGGGTTAGGGCTAGTGTTAGGGTTAGGGCTCGGTTTAGGGTACGGGTTAGGATTAGTGTATGCGTTAGGGTTAGGGTAGGGGTTAGGGTTAGGATACGCTTTAGGGTGAGGGTAGTTATTAAACCTATCCCACTCTCTAGATACCCCTTAGCACGTAAAGGAATATTATTTGGGGGTCCAGCCATGGAGAAGGGTTTAGACCCTAGGAGAAGATAAGGAACACACCCATTATCAAGAAATCACAATATGATTCTCTTTTTAAACTGTTCCTTAAAACACTAGTGCTTAGGAAATCTATTGGAGGCAGAAGCAGTCAAGGGTAGCTTAGGGTTAGGGTTAGGGTTAGGGTGAGGGGTAGGGTACGGCTTAGGGTACGGGTTCGGGGAGGGTTTCGGGTAGGGCGTAGGGTATGGTTTAGGGTTAGGGTTAGGGTTAGTGTTAGGGTTAGGGCTCGGTTTAGGGTACGGGTTAGGATTAGGGTACTCGTTATGGTTAGGTTAGCGGTTAGGGTTAGGGTACGCGTTAGGGTGAGGGTAGTTATTAAACCTATCACACTCTCTAGATACCCCTTAGCACGTAAAGGTATATTATTTGGGGGTCCAGCCATGGAGAAGAGTTTAGACACTAGGAGAAGATAAGGAACACACCCATTATCACGAAATCACATTAGGATTCTCTTTTTAACCTGTTCCTTAAAACACTAGTGCTTAGGAAATCTATTGGAGGCAGAAGCAGTCAAGGGTAGCTTAGGGTTAGAGTTAGGGTTAGGGTGAGGATTAGGGTACGGCTTAGGGTACGGGTTCGGGGAGGGGTTCGGGTAGGGCGTAGGGTATGGGTTAGGGTTAGGGTTAGGGTTAGTGTTAGGGTTAGGGCTCGGTTTAGGGTACGGGTTAGGATTAGGGTATGCGTTAGGGTTAGGGTAGGGGTTAGGGTTAGGATACGCGTTAGGGTGAGGGTAGTTATTAAACCTATCCCACTCTCTAAATACCCCTTAGCACGTAAAGGAATATTATTTGGGGGTCCATCCATGGAGAAGAGTTTAGACACGAGGAGAAGATAAGGAACACACCCATTATCAAGAAATCACATTAGGATTCTCTTTTTAACCTGTTACTTAAAACACTAGTGCTTAGGAAATCTATTGGAGGCAGAAGCCGTCAAGGGTAGCTTAGGGTTAGGGTTAGGGTTAGGGTGAGGGTTAGGGTATGGTTTAGGGTACGGGTTCAGGGAGGGGTTCGGGTAGGGCGTAGGGTATGGGTTAGGATTAGGGTTAGTGTTAGTGTTAGGGTTAGGGCTCGGTTTAGGATACGGGTTAGGATTAGGGTACACGTTAGGGTTAGGGCAGGGGTTAGGGTTAGGGTACGCGTTAGGGTGGGGGTAGTTATTAAACCTATCCCACTCTCTAGATACCCCTTAGCACGTAAAGGAATATTATTTGGGGGTCCAGCCATGGAGAAGAGTTTAGACACGAGGAGAAGATAAGGAACACACCCACTATCAAGAAATCACATTAGGATTCTCTTTTTAACCTGTTCCTTAAAACACTAGTGCTTAGGAAATCTATTGGAGGCAGAAGCAGTCAAGGGTAGCTTAGGGTTAGGGTTAGGGTTAGGGTGAGGGTTAGGGTACGGCTTAGGGTACGGGTTCGGGGAGGGGTTCGGGTAGGGCGTAGGGTATGGGTTAGGGTTAGTGTTAGGGTTAGTGTTAGGGTTAGGGCTCGGTTTAGGGTACGGGTTAGGATTAGGGTACGCGTTAGTGTTAGGATAGGTGTTAGGGTTAGGGTACGCGTTAGGGTGAGGGTAGTTATTAAACCTATCCCACTCTCTAGATACCCCTTAGCACGTAAAGGAATATTATTTGGGGGTCCAGCCATGGAGAAGAGTTTAGACACAAGGAGAAGATAAGGAAAACACCCATTAGCACGTAAAGGAATATTATTTGGGGGTCCAGCCATGGAGAAGAGTTTAGACACAAGGAGAAGATAAGGAACACACCCATTATCAAGAAATCACATTAGGATTCTCTTTTTAACATGTTCCTTAAAACACTAGTGCTTAGGAAATCTATTGGAGGCAGAAGCCGTCAAGGGTAGCTTAGGGTTAGGGTTAGGGTTAGGGTGAGGGTTAGGGTACGGCTTAGGGTACGGGTTCGGGGAGGGGTTCGGGTAGGGCGTAGGGTATGGTTTAGTGTTAGGGTTAGGGCTAGTGTTAGGGTTAGGGCTCGGTTTAGGGTACAGGTTAGGATTAGGGTACGCGTTAGGGTTAGTGTAGGGGTTAGGGTTAGTGTACGCGTTAGGGTGAGGGTAGTTATTAAACCTATCCCACTCTCTAGATACCCCTTAGCACGTACAGGAATATTATTGGGGGTCCAGCCATGGAGAAGAGTTTAGACACTAGGAGAAGATAAGGAACACACCCATTATCAAGAAATCACATTAGGATTCTCTTTTTAACCTGTTCCTTAAAACACTAGTGCTTAGGAAATCTATTGTAGGCAGAAGCAGTCAAGGGTAGCTTAGGGTTAGGGTTAGGGTTAGGGTGAGGGTTAGGGTATGGCTTAGGGTACGGGTTCGGGGAGGGGTTCGGGTAGGGCGTAGGGTATGGGTTAGGGTTAGGGTTAGGGTTAGTGTTAGGGTTAGGGCTCGGTTTAGGGTACGGGTTAGGATTAGGGTACGCGTTAGGGTTAGGGTAGGGGTTAGGGTTAGGGTACGCGTTAGGGTGGGGGTAGTTATTAAACCTATCACACTCTCTAGATACCCCTTAGCACGTAAAGGAATATTATTTGGGGGTCCAGACATGGAGAAGAGTTTAGACACTAGGAGAAGATAAGGAACACACCCATTATCACGAAATCACATTAGGATTCTCTTTTTAACCTGTTCCTTAAAACACTAGTGCTTAGGAAATCTATTGGAGGCAGAAGCAGTAAAGGGTAGCTTAGGGTTAGGGTTAGGGTTAGGGTGAGGGTTAGGGTACGGCTTAGGGTATGGGTTCGGGGAGGGGTTCGGGTAGGGCGTAGGGTATGGGTTAGGGTTAGGGTTAGGGCTAGTGTTAGGGTTAGGGCTCGGTTTAGGGTACGGGTTAGGATTAGGGTACGCGTTAGGGTTCGGGTAGGGGTTAGGGTTATGGTACGCGTTAGGGTGAGGGTAGTTATTAAACCTATCCCACTCTCTAGATACCCCTTAGCACGTAAAGGAATATTATTTGGGGGTCCAGCCATGGAGAAGAGTTTAGACACGAGGAGAAGATAAGGAATACACCCATTATCAAGAAATCACATTAGGATTCTCTTTTTAACCTGTTCCTTAAAACACTAGTGCTTAGGAAATCTATTGGAGGCAGAAGCCGTCAAGGGTAGCTTAGGGTTAGGGTTAGGGTTAGGGTGAGAGTTAGGGTACGGTTTAGGGTACGGGTTCAGGGAGGGGTTCGGGTAGGGCGTAGGGTATGGGTTAGGATTAGGGTTAGTGTTAGTGTTAGGGTTAGGGCTCGGTTTAGGGTACGGGTTAGGATTAGGGTATGCGTTAGGGTTAGGGCAGGGGTTAGGGTTAGGGTACGCGTTAGGGTGGGGGTAGTTATTAAACCTATCACACTCTCTAGATACCCCTTAGCACGTAAAGGAATATTATTTGGGGGTCCAGCCATGGAGAAGAGTTTAGACACTAGGAGAAGATAAGGAACACACCCATTATCAAGAAATCACATTAGGATTCTCTTTTTAACCTGTTCCTTAAAACACTAATGCTTACGAAATCTATTGGAGGCAGAAGCAGTCAAGGGTAGCTTAGGGTTAGGTTTAGGGTTAGGGTGAGGGTTAGGGTACGGCTTAGGGTACGGGTTCGGGGAGGGGTTCGGGTCGGGCGTAGGGTATGGTTTAGGGTTAGGGTTAGGGTTAGTATTAGGGCTGGGCTCGGTTTCGGGTACGGGTTAGGATTAGGGTACGCGTTAGTGTTAGGGTAGGGGTTAGGGTTAGGGTACACGTTAGGGTTAGGTTCGTTATTAAACCTATCCCACTCTCTAGATACCCCTTAGCACGTAAAGGAATATTATTTCGGTGTACAGCCATGGAGAAGAGTTAAGACACTAGGAGAAGATCAGGAGCACACCCAGTATCAAGAAATTACATTAGGATTCTCTTTTTAACCTGTTCCTTAAAACACTAGTGCGTAGGAAATCTATTGGAGGCAGAAGCAGTCAAGGGTTGCTTAGGGTTAGGGTTAGGGTTAGGGTGAGGGTTAGGGTACGGCTTAGGGTACGGGTTCGGGGAGGGGTACGGTTACGGCGTAGGGTGTGTGTTAGAGTTAGGGTTAGGGTTAGTGTTAGGGTGAGGGCTCGGTTTAGGGTACGGTTTAGGATTAGGGTACGCGTTAGGGTTAGGGTAGTGGTTAGGTTTAGGGTACGCGTTAGGGTGAGGGTAGTTATTAAACATATCCCAATCTCTAGATACCCCTTAGCACGTAAAGGAGTATTATTTGGGGGTCCAGCCATGGAGAAGAGTTTAGACACTAGGATAAGATAAGGAACACACCCATTATCAAGAAATCACATTAGGATTCTCTTTTTAACCTGTTCCTTAAAACACTAGTGCTTAGGAAATCTATTGGAGGCAAAAGCATTCAAGGGTAGCTTAGCGTTAGGGTTAGGGTTAGGGTACCGCTTAGGGTACGGGTTCGCTGAGGGGTTCGGGTAGGGCGTAGGGTATGGGTTAGGGTTAGGTTTAGGGTTAGTTTTAGGGTTAGGGCTCGCTTTAGGATACGGGTTAGAATTAGTGTACGCGTTAGGGTTAAGGTAGGGGTTAGGGTTAGGGTACACGTTTGGGTTAGGGTAGTTATTAAACCTATCCCACTCTCTAGATAGCCCTTAGCACGTAAAGGAGTATTATTTGGGGGTCCAGCCATGGAGAAGAGTTTAGTCACTAGGAGAAGATAAGGAACACACCCATTATCAAGAAATCACATTAGGATTCTCTTTTGAACCTTTTCCTTAAAACACTAGTGCTTAGGAAATCTATTGGAGGCAGAAGCAGTCAAGGGTAGCTTAGGTTTAGCGTTAGGGTTAGGGTGAGTGTTAGGGTAGGGCTTAGGTTTCGGGTTCGGGCAGGGGTTCGGGTACGGCGTAAGGTATGGGTTAGGGTTAGGGTTAGGGTTAGGGCTCGGTTTAGGGTACGGGTTAGGATTAGGCTATGCGTTAGGGTTAGGGTAGGGGTTAGGGTTAGGGTACGCATTAGGGTGAGGGTCGTTATTAAACCTATCCCACTCTCTAGATAACCCTTAGCACGTAAAGGAATATTATTTGGGGTCCAGCCATGGAGAAGAGGTTAGACACTAGGAGAAGATAAGGAACACTCGCATTATGAAGAAATCACATTAGGATTATCTTTTTAACCTGTTCCTTAAATCACTAGTGCTTAGGAAATCTATTGGAGGCAGAAGCAGTCAAGGGTAGCTTAGGGTTAGGGTTAGGGTTAGGGTGAGGGTTAGGGTACGGCTTAGGGTACGGGTTCGGGGAGGGGTTCGGGTAGGGTGTAGGATATGGGTTAGGGTTAGGGTTAGGGCTAGTGTTAGTGTTAGGGCTCGGTTTAGGGTACGGGTTAGGATTAGGGTACGCGTTAGGGTTAGGGTAGGGGTTAGGGTTAGGGTATGCGTTAGGGTGAGGGTAGTTATTAAACCTATCCCACTCTCTAGATACCCCTTAGCACGTAAAGGAATATTATTTGGGGGTCCAGCCATGGAGAAGAGTTTAGACACTAGGAGAAGATAAGGAACACACCCATTATCAAGAAATCACATTAGGATTCTCTTTTTAACCTGTTCCTTAAAACACTAGTGCTTACGAAATCTATTGGAGGCAGAAGCAGTCAAGGGTAGCTTAGGGTTAGGGTTAGGGTTAGGGTGAGGGTTAGGGTACGGCTTAGGGTACGGGTTTGGGGAGGGGTTCGGGTAGGGCGTAGGGTATGGTTTAGGGTTAGGGTTAGGGTTAGTATTAGGGCTGGGCTCGGTTTCGGGTATGGGTTAGGATTAGGGTACGCGTTAGTGTTAGGGTAGGGGTTAGGGTTAGGGTACACGTTAGGGTTAGGTTCGTTATTAAACCTATCCCACTCTCTAGATACCCCTTAGCACGTAAAGGAATATTATTTCGGTGTACAGCCATGGAGAAGAGTTAAGACACTAGGAGAAGATAAGGAACACACCCAGTATCAAGAAATTACATTAGGATTCTCTTTTTAACCTGTTCCTTAAAACACTAGTGCTTAGGAAATCTATTGAAGGCAGAAGCAGTCAAGGGTAGCTTAGGGTTAGGGTTAGGGTTAGGGTGAGGGTTAGGGTACGGCTTAGGGTACGGGTTCGGGGAGGGGTCCGGGTAGGGCATAGGGTATGCGTTAGGGTTAGGGTTAGGGCTCGGTTTAGGGTACAGGTTACGATTAGGGTACGCGTTAGGGTTAGGGTAGGGGTTAGGTTTAGTGTACGCGTTCGGGTGAGGGTAGTTATTAAACCTATCCCACTCTCTAGATACCCCTTAGCACGTACAGGAATATTATTGTGGGTCCAGCCATGGAGAAGAGTTTTGACACTAGGAGAAGATAAGGAACACACCCATTATCAAGAAATCACATTAGGATTCTCTTTTGAACCTGTTCCTTAAAACACTAGTGCTTAGGAAATCTATTGGAGGCAGAAGCAGTCAAGGGTAGCTTAGGGTTAGGGTTAGTTTTAGGGTGAGGGTTTGGGGACGGCTTAAGGTACGGGTTCGAGGAGGGGTTCGGGTAGGGCGTAGGGTATGGTTTAGGGTTAGGGTTAGGGTTAGTATTAGGGCTGGGCTCGGTTTCGGGTACGGGTTAGGATTAGGGTACGCGTTAGGGTTAGGGTAGGGGTTAGGATTAGGGTACACGTTAGGGTTAGGGTCGTTATTAAACCTATCCCACTCTCTAGATACCCCTTAGCACGTAAAGGAATATTATTTGGGGGTTCAGCCATGGAGAAGAGTTAAGACACTAGGAGAAGATAAGGAACACACCCAGTATCAAGAAATTACATTACGATTCTCTTTTTAACCTGTTCCTTAAAACACTAGTGCTTAGGAAATCTATTGGAGGCAGAAGCAGTCAAGGGTAGCTTAGGGTTAGGGTTAGGGTTAGGGTGAGGGTTAGGGTACGGTTTAGGGTACGGGTTCGGGGAGGGGTACGGGTATGGCGTAGGGTGTGTGTTAGTGTTAGGTTTAGGGTTAGTGTTAGGGTTAGGGCTCGGTTTAGGGTACGGGTTAGGATTAGGGTACGCGTTAGGGTTAGGGTAGGGGTTAGGTTTAGGGTACGCGTTAGGGTGAGGGTAGTTATTAAACATATCCCAATCTCTAGATACCCCTTAGCATGTAAAGTAGTATTATTTGGGGGTCCAGCCATGGAGAAGAGTTTAGACACTAGGATAAGATAAGGAAGACACCCATTATCAAGAAATCACATTAGGATTCTCTTTTTAACCTGTTCCTTAAAACACTAGTGCTTAGGAAATCTATTGGAGGCAGAAGCAGTCACGGGTAGCTTAGCGTTAGGGTTAGGGTTAGGGTACCGCTTAGGGTACAGTTTCGGTGAGGGGTTCGGGTAGGGCGTAGGGTATGGGTTAGGGTTAGGGTTAGGGTTAGTGTTAGGGTTACGGCTCGGTTTAGGGTACGTGTTAGGATTAGCGTACGCATTACGGTTAGGGTAGGGGTTAGGGTTAGGGTATGCATTAGGGTGAGGGTAGTTATTAAACCTATCCCACTCTCTAGATACCCCTTAGCACGTAAAGGAATATTATTTGGCGGTCCAGCCATGGAGAATAGTTTAGACACTAGGAGAAGATAAGGAACACACCCATTATCAAGAAATCACATTAGGATTCTCTTTTTAACCTGTTCCTTAAAACACTAGTGCTTAGGATATCTATTGGAGGCAGAAGCACTCAAGGGTAGCTTAGGGTTAGGGTTAGGGTTAGGGTGAGGGTTAGGGTACGGCTTAGGGTACGGGTTCGGGGAGGGGTTCGGGTCGGGCGTAGGGTATGGTTTAGGGTTAGGGTTAGGGTTAGTATTAGGGCTGGGCTCGGTTTCGGGTACGGGTTAGGATTAGGGTACGCGTTAGTGTTAGGGCAGGGGTTAGGGTTAGGGTACACGTTAGGGTTAGGTTCGTTATTAAACCTATCCCACTCTCTAGATACCCCTTAGCACGTAAAGGAATATTATTTCGGTGTACAGCCATGGAGAAGAGTTAAGACACTAGGAGAAGATCAGGAGCACACCCAGTATCAAGAAATTACATTAGGATTCTCTTTTTAACCTGTTCCTTAAAACACTAGTGCGTAGGAAATCTATTGGAGGCAGAAGCAGTCAAGGGTTGCTTAGGGTTAGGGTTAGGGTTAGGGTGAGGGTTAGGGTACGGCTTAGGGTACGGGTTCGGGGAGGGGTACGGTTACGGCGTAGGGTGTGTTTTAGAGTTAGGTTTAGGGTTAGTGTTAGGGTGAGGGCTCGGTTTAGGGTACGGTTTAGGATTAGGGTATGCGTTAGGGTTAGGGTAGTGGTTAGGTTTAGGGTACGCGTTAGGGTGAGGGTAGTTATTAAACATATCCCAATCTCTAGATACCCCTTAGCACGTAAAGGAGTATTATTTGGGGGTCCAGCCATGGAGAAGAGTTTAGACACTAGGATAAGATAAGGAACACACCCATTATCAAGAAATCACATTAGGATTCTCTTTTTAACCTGTTCCTTAAAACACTAGTGCTTAGGAAATCTATTGGAGGCAGAA
This sequence comes from Balaenoptera acutorostrata, assembly GCF_949987535.1. NCBI lineage: Eukaryota > Metazoa > Chordata > Mammalia > Artiodactyla > Balaenopteridae > Balaenoptera > Balaenoptera acutorostrata. The sequence goes on from NW_026645515.1 coordinate 275,895, forward strand.
GCAGTCAAGGGTAGCTTAGCGTTAGGGTTAGGGTTAGGGTACCGCTTAGGGTACGGGTTCGCTGAGGGGTTCGGGTAGGGCGTAGGGTATGGGTTAGGGTTAGGTTTAGGGTTAGTTTTAGGGTTAGGGCTCGCTTTAGGATACGGGTTAGAATTAGTGTACGCTTTAGGGTTAAGGTAGGGGTTAGGGTTAGGGTACACGTTTGGGTTAGGGTAGTTATTAAACCTATCCCACTCTCTAGATACCCCTTAGCACGTAAAGGAGTATTATTTGGGGGTCCAGCCATGGAGAAGAGTTTAGACACTAGGAGAAGATAAGGAACACACCCATTATCAAGAAATCACATTAGGATTCTCTTTTGAACCTTTTCCTTAAAACACTAGTGCTTAGGAAATCTATTGGAGGCAGAAGCAGTCAAGGGTAGCTTAGGTTTAGCGTTAGGGTTAGGGTGAGTGTTAGGGTAGGGCTTAGGTTTCGGGTTCGGGCAGGGGTTTGGGTACGGCATAAGGTATGGGTTAGGTTTAGGGTTAGAGTTAGGGCTCGGTTTAGGGTACGGGTTAGGATTAGGCTATGCGTTAGGGTTAGGGTAGGGGTTAGGGTTAGGGTACGCGTTAGGGTGAGGGTCGTTATTAAACCTATCCCACTCTCTAGATAACCCTTAGCACGTAAAGGAATATTATTTGGGGTTCAGCCATGGAGAAGAGGTTAGACACTAGGAGAAGATAAGTAACACACGCATTATGAAGAAATTACATTAGGATTATCTTTTTAACCTGTTCCTTAAAACACTAGTGCTTAGGAAATCTATTGGAGGCAGAAGCAGTCAAGGGTAGCTTAGGGTTAGGGTTAGGGTTAGGGTGAGGGTTAGGGTACGGCTTAGGGTACGGGTTCGGGGAGGGGTCCGGGTAGGGCATAAGGTATGCGTTAGGGTTAGGTTTAGGGTTAGTGTTAGGGTTAGGGCTCGGTTTAGGCTACGGGTTAGGATTAGGGTACAGGTTAGGATTAGGGTACGCGTTAGGGATAGGGTACGCGTTAGGGTTAGGGTACGCGTTAGGGTGAGGGTAGTTATTAAACCTATCCCACTCTCTAGATACCCCTTAGCACGTAAAGGAATATTATTTGGGGGTCCAAACATGGAGAAGAGTTTAGACACTAGGATAAGATAAGGAACACACCCATTATCAAGAAATCACATTAGGATTCTCTTTTGAACCTGTTCCTTAAAACACTAGTGCTTAGGAAATCTATTGGAGGCAGAAGCAGTCAAGGGTAGCTTAGGGTTAGGGTTAGGTTTAGGGTGAGGGTTTGGGGACGGCTTAAGGTACGGGTTCGAGGAGGGGTTCGGGTAGGGCGTAGGGTATGGTTTAGGGTTAGGGTTAGGGTTAGTATTAGGGCTGGGCTCGGTTTCGGGTATGGGTTAGGATTAGGGTACGCGTTAGGGTTAGGGTAGGGGTTAGGATTAGGGTACACGTTAGGGTTAGGGTCGTTATTAAACCTATCCCACTCTCTAGATACCCCTTAGCACGTAAAGGAATATTATTTGGGGGTTCAGCCATGGAGAAGAGTTAAGACACTAGAAGAAGATAAGGAACACACCCAGTATCAAGAAATTACATTACGATTCTCTTTTTAACCTGTTCCTTAAAACAGTAGTGCTTAGGAAATCTATTGGAGGCAGAAGCAGTCAAGGGTAGCTTAGGGTTAGGGTTAGGTTTAGGGTGAGGGTTAGGGTACGGTTTAGGGTACGGGTTCGGGGAGGGGTACGGGTATGGCGTAGGGTGTGTGTTAGTGTTAGGTTTAGGGTTAGTGTTAGGGTTAGGGCTCGGTTTAGGGTACGGGTTAGGATTAGGGTACGCGTTAGGGTTAGGGTAGGGGTTAGGTTTAGGGTACGCGTTAGGGTGAGGGTAGTTATTAAACATATCCCAATCTCTAGATACCCCTTAGCATGTAAAGGAGTATTATTTGGGGGTCCAGCCATGGAGAAGAGTTTAGACACTAGGATAAGATAAGGAACACACCCATTATCAAGAAATCACATTAGGATTCTCTTTTTAACCTGTTCCTTAAAACACTAGTGCTTAGGAAATCTATTGGAGGCAGAAGCAGTCAAGGGTAGCTTAGCGTTAGGGTTAGGGTTAGGGTACCGCTTAGGGTACGGGTTCGCTGAGGGGTTCGGGTAGGGCGTAGGGTATGGGTTAGGGTTAGGTTTAGGGTTAGTTTTAGGGTTAGGGCTCGCTTTAGGATACGGGTTAGAATTAGTGTACGCTTTAGGGTTAAGGTAGGGGTTAGGGTTAGGGTACACGTTTGGGTTAGGGTAGTTATTAAACCTATCCCACTCTCTAGATACCCCTTAGCACGTAAAGGAGTATTATTTGGGGGTCCAGCCATGGAGAAGAGTTTAGACACTAGGAGAAGATAAGGAACACACCCATTATCAAGAAATCACATTAGGATTCTCTTTTGAACCTTTTCCTTAAAACACTAGTGCTTAGGAAATCTATTGGAGGCAGAAGCAGTCAAGGGTAGCTTAGGTTTAGCGTTAGGGTTAGGGTGAGTGTTAGGGTAGTGCTTAGGTTTCGGGTTCGGGCAGGGGTTCGGGTACGGCGTAAGGTATGGGTTAGGGTTAGGGTTAGAGTTAGGGCTCGGTTTAGGGTACGGGTTAGGATTAGGCTATGCGTTAGGGTTAGGGTAGGGGTTAGGGTTAGGGTACGCGTTAGGGTGAGGGTCGTTATTAAACCTATCCCACTCTCTAGATAACCCTTAGCACGTAAAGGAATATTATTTGGGGTTCAGCCATGGAGAAGAGGTTAGACACTAGGAGAAGATAAGTAACACACGCATTATGAAGAAATTACATTAGGATTATCTTTTTAACCTGTTCCTTAAAACACTAGTGCTTAGGAAATCTATTGGAGGCAGAAGCAGTCAAGGGTAGCTTAGGGTTAGGGTTAGGGTTAGGGTGAGGGTTAGGGTACGGCTTAGGGTACGGGTTCAGGGAGGGGTCCGGGTAGGGCATAGGGTATGCGTTAGGGTTAGGTTTAGGGTTAGTGTTAGGGTTAGGGCTCGGTTTAGGCTACGGGTTAGGATTAGGGTACAGGTTAGGATTAGGGTACGCGTTAGGGATAGGGTACGCGTTAGGGTTAGGGTACGCGTTAGGGTGAGGGTAGTTATTAAACCTATCCCACTCTCTAGATACCCCTTAGCACGTAAAGGAATATTATTTGGGGGTCCAAACATGGAGAAGAGTTTAGACACTAGGAGAAGATAAGGAACACACCCATTATCAAGAAATCACATTAGGATTCTCTTTTGAACCTGTTCCTTAAAACACTAGTGCTTAGGAAATCTATTGGAGGCAGAAGCAGTCAAGGGTAGCTTAGGGTCAGGGTTAGGTTTAGGGTGAGGGTTTGGGGACGGCTTAAGGTACGGGTTCGAGGAGGGGTTCGGGTAGGGCGTAGGGTATGGTTTAGGGTTAGGGTTAGGGTTAGTATTAGGGCTGGGCTCGGTTTCGGGTATGGGTTAGGATTAGGGTACGCATTAGGGTTAGGGTAGGGGTTAGGATTAGGGTACACGTTAGGGTTAGGGTCGTTATTAAACCTATCCCACTCTCTAGATACCCCTTAGCACGTAAAGGAATATTATTTGGGGGTTCAGCCATGGAGAAGAGTTAAGACACTAGAAGAAGATAAGGAACACACCCAGTATCAAGAAATTACATTACGATTCTCTTTTTAACCTGTTCCTTAAAACAGTAGTGCTTAGGAAATCTATTGGAGGCAGAAGCAGTCAAGGGTAGCTTAGGGTTAGGGTTAGGTTTAGGGTGAGGGTTAGGGTACGGTTTAGGGTACGGGTTCGGGGAGGGGTACGGGTATGGCGTAGGGTGTGTGTTAGTGTTAGGTTTAGGGTTAGTGTTAGGGTTAGGGCTCGGTTTAGGGTACGGGTTAGGATTAGGGTACGCGTTAGGGTTAGGGTAGGGGTTAGGTTTAGGGTACGCGTTAGGGTGAGGGTAGTTATTAAACATATCCCAATCTCTAGATACCCCTTAGCATGTAAAGGAGTATTATTTGGGGGTCCAGCCATGGAGAAGAGTTTAGACACTAGGATAAGATAAGGAACACACCCATTATCAAGAAATCACATTAGGATTCTCTTTTTAACCTGTTCCTTAAAACACTAGTGCTTAGGAAATCTATTGGAGGCAGAAGCAGTCAAGGGTAGCTTAGCGTTAGGGTTAGGGTTAGGGTACCGCTTAGGGTACGGGTTCGCTGAGGGGTTCGGGTAGGGCGTAGGGTATGGGTTAGGGTTAGGTTTAGGGTTAGTTTTAGGGTTAGGGCTCGCTTTAGGATACGGGTTAGAATTAGTGTACGCTTTAGGGTTAAGGTAGGGGTTAGGGTTAGGGTACACGTTTGGGTTAGGGTAGTTATTAAACCTATCCCACTCTCTAGATACCCCTTAGCACGTAAAGGAGTATTATTTGGGGGTCCAGCCATGGAGAAGAGTTTAGACACTAGGAGAAGATAAGGAACACACCCATTATCAAGAAATCACATTAGGATTCTCTTTTGAACCTTTTCCTTAAAACACTAGTGCTTAGGAAATCTATTGGAGGCAGAAGCAGTCAAGGGTAGCTTAGGTTTAGCGTTAGGGTTAGGGTGAGTGTTAGGGTAGTGCTTAGGTTTCGGGTTCGGGCAGGGGTTCGGGTACGGCGTAAGGTATGGGTTAGGGTTAGGGTTAGAGTTAGGGCTCGGTTTAGGGTACGGGTTAGGATTAGGCTATGCGTTAGGGTTAGGGTAGGGGTTAGGGTTAGGGTACGCGTTAGGGTGAGGGTCGTTATTAAACCTATCCCACTCTCTAGATAACCCTTAGCACGTAAAGGAATATTATTTGGGGTTCAGCCATGGAGAAGAGGTTAGACACTAGGAGAAGATAAGTAACACACGCATTATGAAGAAATTACATTAGGATTATCTTTTTAACCTGTTCCTTAAAACACTAGTGCTTAGGAAATCTATTGGAGGCAGAAGCAGTCAAGGGTAGCTTAGGGTTAGGGTTAGGGTTAGGGTGAGGGTTAGGGTACGGCTTAGGGTACGGGTTCAGGGAGGGGTCCGGGTAGGGCATAGGGTATGCGTTAGGGTTAGGTTTAGGGTTAGTGTTAGGGTTAGGGCTCGGTTTAGGCTACGGGTTAGGATTAGGGTACAGGTTAGGATTAGGGTACGCGTTAGGGATAGGGTACGCGTTAGGGTTAGGGTACGCGTTAGGGTGAGGGTAGTTATTAAACCTATCCCACTCTCTAGATACCCCTTAGCACGTAAAGGAATATTATTTGGGGGTCCAAACATGGAGAAGAGTTTAGACACTAGGAGAAGATAAGGAACACACCCATTATCAAGAAATCACATTAGGATTCTCTTTTGAACCTGTTCCTTAAAACACTAGTGCTTAGGAAATCTATTGGAGGCAGAAGCAGTCAAGGGTAGCTTAGGGTCAGGGTTAGGTTTAGGGTGAGGGTTTGGGGACGGCTTAAGGTACGGGTTCGAGGAGGGGTTCGGGTAGGGCGTAGGGTATGGTTTAGGGTTAGGGTTAGGGTTAGTATTAGGGCTGGGCTCGGTTTCGGGTATGGGTTAGGATTAGGGTACGCATTAGGGTTAGGGTAGGGGTTAGGATTAGGGTACACGTTAGGGTTAGGGTCGTTATTAAACCTATCCCACTCTCTAGATACCCCTTAGCACGTAAAGGAATATTATTTGGGGGTTCAGCCATGGAGAAGAGTTAAGACACTAGAAGAAGATAAGGAACACACCCAGTATCAAGAAATTACATTACGATTCTCTTTTTAACCTGTTCCTTAAAACAGTAGTGCTTAGGAAATCTATTGGAGGCAGAAGCAGTCAAGGGTAGCTTAGGGTTAGGGTTAGGTTTAGGGTGAGGGTTAGGGTACGGTTTAGGGTACGGGTTCGGGGAGGGGTACGGGTATGGCGTAGGGTGTGTGTTAGTGTTAGGTTTAGGGTTAGTGTTAGGGTTAGGGCTCGGTTTAGGGTACGGGTTAGGATTAGGGTACGCGTTAGGGTTAGGGTAGGGGTTAGGTTTAGGGTACGCGTTAGGGTGAGGGTAGTTATTAAACATATCCCAATCTCTAGATACCCCTTAGCATGTAAAGGAGTATTATTTGGGGGTCCAGCCATGGAGAAGAGATTAGACACTAGGATAAGATAAGGAACACACCCATTATCAAGAAATCACATTAGGATTCTCTTTTTAACCTGTTCCTTAAAACACTAGTGCTTAGGAAATCTATTGGAGGCAGAAGCAGTCAAGGGTAGCTTAGCGTTAGGGTTAGGGTTAGGGTACCGCTTAGGGTACAGTTTCGGTGAGGGGTTCGGGTAGGGCGTAGGGTATGGGTTAGGGTTAGGTTTAGGGTTAGTGTTAGGGTTACGGCTCGGTTTAGGGTACGTGTTAGGATTAGGGTACGCATTACGGTTAGGGTAGGGGTTAGGGTTAGGGTATGCATTAGGGTGAGGGTAGTTATTAAACCTATCCCACTCTCTAGATACCCCTTAGCACGTAAAGGAATATTATTTGGCGGTCCAGCCATGGAGAATAGTTTAGACACTAGGAGAAGATAAGGAACACACCCATTATCAAGAAATCACATTAGGATTCTCTTTTTAACCTGTTCCTTAAAACACTAGTGCTTAGGAAATCTATTGGAGGCAGAAGCACTCAAGGGTAGCTTAGGGTTAGGGTTAGGGTTAGATTGAGGGTTAGGGTACGGCTTAGGGTACGGGTTCGGTGAGGGGTTCGGGTAGGGTGTAGGGTATGTGTTAGGGTTAGGGTTAGGGCTAGTGTTAGGGTTAGGGCTCGGTTTAGGGTACGGGTTAGGATTAGGGTACGCGTTAGGGTTAGGGTAGGGGTTAGGGTTAGGGTATGCGTTAGGGTGAGGGTAGTTATTAAACCTATCCCACTCTCTAGATACCCCTTAGCACGTAAAGGAATATTATTTGGGGGTCCAGCCATGGAGAAGAGTTTAGACACTAGGAGAAGATAAGGAAGACACCCATTATCAAGAAATCACATTAGGATTCTCTTTTTAACCTGTTCCTTAAAACACTAGTGCTTACGAAATCTATTGGAGGCAGAAGCAGTCAAGGGTAGCTTAGGGTTAGGGTTAGGGTTAGGGTGAGGGTTAGGGTACGGCTTAGGGTACGGGTTCGGGGAGTGGTTCGGGTAGGGCGTAGGGTATGGTTTAGGGTTAGGGTTAGGGTTAGTATTAGGGCTGGGCTCGGTTTCGGGTATGGGTTAGGATTAGGGTACGCGTTAGTGTTAGGGTAGGGGTTAGGGTTAGGGTACACGTTAGGGTTAGGTTCGTTATTAAACCTATCCCACTCTCTAGATACCCCTTAGCACGTAAAGGAATATTATTTCGGTGTACAGCCATGGAGAAGAGTTAAGACACTAGGAGAAGATAAGGAACACACCCAGTATCAAGAAATCACATTAGGATTCTCTTTTTAACCTGTTCCTTAAAACACTAGTGCTTAGGAAATCTATTGGAGGCAAAAGCAGTCAAGGGTAGCTTAGCATTAGGGTTAGGGTTAGGGTACCGCTTAGGGTACGGGTTCGCTGAGGGGTTCGGGTAGGGCGTAGGGTATGGGTTAGGGTTAGGTTTAGGGTTAGTTTTAGGGTTAGGGCTCGCTTTAGGATACGGGTTAGAATTAGTGTACGCGTTAGGGTTAAGGTAGGGGTTAGGGTTAGGGTACACGTTTGGGTTAGGGTAGTTATTAAACCTATCCCACTCTCTAGATACCACTTAGCACGTAAAGGAGTATTATTTGGGGGTCCAGCCATGGAGAAGAGTTTAGACACTAGGAGAAGATAAGGAACACACCCATTATCAAGAAATCACATTAGGATTCTCTTTTGAACCTTTTCCTTAAAACACTAGTGCTTAGGAAATCTATTGGAGGCAGAAGCAGTCAAGGGTAGCTTAGGTTTAGCGTTAGGGTTAGGGTGAGTGTTAGGGTAGGGCTTAGGTTTCGGGTTCGGGCAGGGGTTCGGATACGGCGTAAGGTATGGGTTAGGGTTAAGGTTAGGTTTAGTGTTAGGGTTAGGGCTCGGTTTAGGGTATGGGTTAGGAGTAGGGTACGCGTTAGGGTTAGGGTAGGGGTTAGGGTTCGGATACGCGTTAGGGTGAGGGTAGTTATTAAACCTATCCCACTCTCTAGATACCCGTTAGCACGTAAAGGAATATTATTTGGGGGTCCAGCCATGGAGAAGAGTTTAGACACTAGGAGAAGATAAGGAACACACCCATTATCAAGAAATCACATTAGGATTCTCTTTTTAACCTGTTCCTTAAAACACTAGTGCCTAGGAAATCTATTGGAGGCAGAAGCAGTCAAGGGTAGCTTAGTGTTAGGGTTAGGTTTAGGGCGAGGGTTAGGGTACAGCTTAGGGTACGGGTTCGGGGAGGGGTTCGGGTACGGCGTAGGGTATGGGTTAGGGTTAGTGTTAGGGATAGGGCTCGGTTTAGGGTACGGGTTAGGATTAGGGTATGCGTTAGGGTTAGGGTAGGGGTTAGGGTTAGGGTACGCGTTAGGGTGAGGGTCGTTATTAAATCTATCCCACTCTCTAGATAACCCTTAGCACGTAAAGGAATATTATTTGGGGTCCAGCCATGGAGAAGAGGTTAGACACTAGGAGAAGATAAGGAACACACCCATTATGAAGAAATCACATTAGGATTATCTTTTTAACCTGTTCCTTAAAACACTAGTGCTTAGGAAATCTATTGGAGGCAGAAGCAGTCAAGGGTAGCTTAGGGTTAGGGTTAGGGTTAGGGTGAGGGTTAGGGTACGGCTTAGGGTACGGGTTCGGGGAGGGGTCCGGGTAGGGCATAGGGTATGGGTTAGGGTTAGGGTTAGGGTTAGTGTTAGGGTTAGGGCTCGGTTTAGGCTACGGGTTAGGATTAGGGTACGGGTTAGGATTAGGGTACGTGTTACGGATAGGGTACGCGTTAGGGTTAGGGTACGCGTTAGGGTGAGGGTAGTTATTAAACCTATCCCACTCTCTAGATACCCCTTAGCACGTAAAGGAATATTATTTGGGGGTCCAAACATGGAGAAGAGTTTAGACACTAGGAGAAGATAAGGAACACACACAGTATCAAGAAATTACATTATGATTCTCTTTTTAACCTGTTCCTTAAAACACTAGTGCTTAGGAAATCTATTGGAGGCAGAAGCAGTCAAGGGTAGCTTAGGGTTAGGGTTAGGGTGAGGGTTAGGGTACGGCTTAGGGTACGGGTTCGGGGAGGGGTCCGGGTAGGGCATAGGGTATGGGTTAGGGTTAGGGTTAGGGTTAGTGTTAGGGTTAGGGCTCGGTTTAGGCTACGGGTTAGGATTAGGGTACGGGTTAGGATTAGGGTACGTGTTACGGATAGGGTACGCGTTAGGGTTAGGGTACGCGTTAGGGTGAGGGTAGTTATTAAACCTATCCCACTCTCTAGATACCCCTTAGCACGTAAAGGAATATTATTTGGGGGTCCAAACATGGAGAAGAGTTTAGACACTAGGAGAAGATAAGGAACACACACAGTATCAAGAAATTACATTATGATTCTCTTTTTAACCTGTTCCTTAAAACACTAGTGCTTAGGAAATCTATTGGAGGCAGAAGCAGTCAAGGGTAGCTTAGGGTTAGGGTTAGGGTTAGGGTGAGGGTTAGGGTACGGCTTAGGGTACGGGTTCGGGGAGGGGTACGGGTATGGCGTAGGGTGTGTGTTAGTGTTAGGTTTAGGGTTAGTGTTAGGGTTAGGGCTCGGTTTAGGGTACGGGTTAGGATTAGGGTACGCGTTAGGGTTAGGGTAGGGGTTAGGTTTAGGGTACGCGTTAGGGTGAGTGTAGTTATTAAACATATCCCAATCTCTAGATACCCCTTAGCATGTAAAGGAGTATTATTTGGGGGTCCAGCCATGGAGAAGAGTTTAGACACTAGGATAAGATAAGGAACACACCCATTATCACGAAATCACATTAGGATTCTCTTTTTAACCTGTTCCTTAAAACACTAGTGCTTAGGAAATCTATTGGAGGCAGAAGCAGTCAAGGGTAGCTTAGCGTTAGGGTTAGGGTTAGGGTACCGCTTAGGGTACAGTTTCGGTGAGGGGTTCGGATAGGGCGTAGGGTATGGGTTAGGGTTAGGGTTAGGGTTAGTGTTAGGGTTACGGCCCGGTTTAGGGTACGTGTTAGGATTAGGGTACGCATTACGGTTAGGGTAGGGGTTAGGGTTAGGGTATGCATTAGGGTGAGGGTAGTTATTAAACCTATCCCACTCTCTAGATACCCCTTAGCACGTAAATGAATATTATTTGGGGGTCCAGCCATGGAGAAGAGTTTAGACACTAGGAGAAGATAAGGAACACACCCAGTATCAAGAAATCACATTAGGATTCTCTTTTTAACCTGTTCCTTAAAACACTAGTGCTTACGAAATCTATTGGAGGCAGAAGCAGTCAAGGGTAGCTTAGGGTTAGGGTTAGGGTTAGGGTGAGGGTTAGGGTACGGCTTAGGGTACGGGTTCGGGGAGTGGTTCGGGTAGGGCGTAGGGTATGGTTTAGGGTTAGGGTTAGGGTTAGTATTAGGGCTGGGCTCGGTTTCGGGTATGGGTTAGGATTAGGGTACGCGTTAGTGTTAGGGTAGGGGTTAGGGTTAGGGTGCACGTTAGGGTTAGGTTCGTTATTAAACCTATCCCACTCTCTAGATACCCCTTAGCACGTAAAGGAATATTATTTCGGTGTACAGCCATGGAGAAGAGTTAAGACACTAGGAGAAGATAAGGAACACACCCAGTATCAAGAAATCACATTAGGATTCTCTTTTTAACCTGTTCCTTAAAACACTAGTGCTTAGGAAATCTATTGGAGGCAAAAGCAGTCAAGGGTAGCTTAGCATTAGGGTTAGGATTAGGGTACCGCTTAGGGTACGGGTTCGCTGAGGGGTTCGGGTAGGGCGTAGGGTATGGGTTAGGGTTAGGTTTAGGGTTAGTTTTAGGGTTAGGGCTCGCTTTAGGATACGGGTTAGAATTAGTTTACGCGTTAGGGTTAAGGTAGGGGTTAGGGTTAGGGTACACGTTTGGGTTAGGGTAGTTATTAAACCTATCCCACTCTCTAGATACCACTTAGCACGTAAAGGAGTATTATTTGGGGGTCCAGCCATGGAGAAGAGTTTAGACACTAGGAGAAGATAAGGAACACACCCATTATCAAGAAATCACATTAGGATTCTCTTTTGAACCTTTTCCTTAAAACACTAGTGCTTAGGAAATCTATTGGAGGCAGAAGCAGTCAAGGGTAGCTTAGGTTTAGCGTTAGGGTTAGGGTGAGTGTTAGGGTAGGGCTTAGGTTTCGGGTTCGGGCAGGGGTTCGGGTACGGCGTAAGGTATGGGTTAGGGTTAAGGTTAGGTTTAGTGTTAGGGTTAGGGCTCGGTTTAGGGTATGGGTTAGGATTAGGGTACGCGTTAGGGTTAGGGTAGGGGTTAGGGTTCGGATACGCGTTAGGGTGAGGGTAGTTATTAAACCTATCCCACTCTCTAGATACCCGTTAGCACGTAAAGGAATATTATTTGGGGGTCCAGCCATGGAGAAGAGTTTAGACACTAGGAGAAGATAAGGAACACACCCATTATCAAGAAATCACATTAGGATTCTCTTTTTAACCTGTTCCTTAAAACACTAGTGCCTAGGAAATCTATTGGAGGCAGAAGCAGTCAAGGGTAGCTTAGTGTTAGGGTTAGGTTTAGGGCGAGGGTTAGGGTACAGCTTAGGGTACGGGTTCGGGGAGGGGTTCGGGTACGGCGTAGGGTATGGGTTAGGGTTAGTGTTAGGGATAGGGCTCGGTTTAGGGTACGGGTTAGGATTAGGGTATGCGTTAGGGTTAGGGTAGGGGTTAGGGTTAGGGTACGCGTTAGGTTGAGGGTCGTTATTAAATCTATCCCACTCTCTAGATAACCCTTAGCACGTAAAGGAATATTATTTGGGGTCCAGCCATGGAGAAGAGGTTAGAAACTAGGAGAAGATAAGGAACACACCCATTATGAAGAAATCACATTAGGATTATCTTTTTAACCTGTTCCTTAAAACACTAGTGCTTAGGAAATCTATTGGAGGCAGAAGCAGTCAAGGGTAGCTTAGGGTTAGGGTTAGGGTTAGGGTGAGGGTTAGGGTACGGCTTAGGGTACGGGTTCGGGGAGGGGTCCGGGTAGGGCATAGGGTATGGGTTAGGGTTAGGGTTAGGGTTAGTGTTAGGGTTAGGGCTCGGTTTAGGCTACGGGTTAGGATTAGGGTACGGGTTAGGATTAGGGTACGTGTTACGGATAGGGTACGCGTTAGGGTTAGGGTACGCGTTAGGGTGAGGGTAGTTATTAAACCTATCCCACTCTCTAGATACCCCTTAGCATGTAAAGGAATATTATTTGGGGGTCCAAACATGGAGAAGAGTTTAGACACTAGGATAAGATAAGGAACACACCCATTATCAAGAAATCACATTAGGATTCTCTTTTGAACCTGTTCCTTAAAACACTAGTGCTTAGGAAATCTATTGGAGGCAGAAGCAGTCAAGGGTAGCTTAGGGTTAGGTTTAGGTTTAGGGTGAGGCTTTGGGGACGGCTTAAGGTACGGGTTCGAGGAGGGGTTCGGGTAGGGCGTAGGGTATGGTTTAGTGTTAGGGTTAGGGTTAGTATTAGGGCTGGGCTCGGTTTCGGGTACGGGTTAGGATTAGGGTATGCATTAGGGTTAGGGTAGGGGTTAGGATTAGGGTACACGTTAGGGTTAGGGTCGTTATTAAACCTATCCCACTCTCTAGATACCCCTTAGCATGTAAAGGAATATTATTTGGGGGTTCAGCCATGGAGAAGAGTTAAGACACTAGGAGAAGATAAGGAACACACACAGTATCAAGAAATTACATTATGATTCTCTTTTTAACCTGTTCCTTAAAACACTAGTGCTTAGGAAATCTATTGGAGGCAGAAGCAGTCAAGGGTAGCTTAGGGTTAGGGTTAGGGTTAGGGTGAGGGTTAGGGTACGGCTTAGGGTACGGGTTCGGGGAGGGGTACGGGTATGGCGTAGGGTGTGTGTTAGTGTTAGGTTTAGGGTTAGTGTTAGGGTTAGGGCTCGGTTTAGGGTACGGGTTAGGATTAGGGTACGCGTTAGGGTTAGGGTAGGGGTTAGGTTTAGGGTACGCGTTAGGGTGAGTGTAGTTATTAAACATATCCCAATCTCTAGATACCCCTTAGCATGTAAAGGAGTATTATTTGGGGGTCCAGCCATGGAGAAGAGTTTAGACACTAGGATAAGATAAGGAACACACCCATTATCACGAAATCACATTAGGATTCTCTTTTTAACCTGTTCCTTAAAACACTAGTGCTTAGGAAATCTATTGGAGGCAGAAGCAGTCAAGGGTAGCTTAGCGTTAGGGTTAGGGTTAGGGTACCGCTTAGGGTACAGTTTCGGTGAGGGGTTCGGATAGGGCGTAGGGTATGGGTTAGGGTTAGGGTTAGGGTTAGTGTTAGGGTTACGGCCCGGTTTAGGGTACGTGTTAGGATTAGGGTACGCATTACGGTTAGGGTAGGGGTTAGGGTTAGGGTATGCATTAGGGTGAGGGTAGTTATTAAACCTATCCCACTCTCTAGATACCCCTTAGCACGTAAATGAATATTATTTGGGGGTCCAGCCATGGAGAAGAGTTTAGACACTAGGAGAAGATAAGGAACACACCCATTATCAAGAAATCACATTAGGATTCTCTTTTTAACCTGTTCCTTAAAACACTAGTGCTTACGAAATCTATTGGAGGCAGAAGCAGTCAAGGGTAGCTTAGGGTTAGGGTTAGGGTTAGGGTGAGGGTTAGGGTACGGCTTAGGGTACGGGTTCGGGGAGGGGTTCGGGTAGGGCGTAGGGTATGGTTTAGGGTTAGGGTTAGGGTTAGTATTAGGGCTGGGCTCGGTTTCGGGTACGGGTTAGGATTAGGGTACGCATTAGTGTTAGGGTAGCGGTTAGGGTTAGGGTACACGTTAGGGTGAGGTTAGTTATTAAACCTATCCCACTCTCTAGATTCCCCTTAGCACGTAAAGGAATATTATTTCGGTGTACAGCCATGGAGAAGAGTTAAGACACTAGGAGAAGATAAGGAACACACCCAGTATCAAGAAATTACATTAGGATTCTCTTTTTAACCTGTTCCTTAAAACACTAGTGCTTCGGAAATCTATTGGAGGCAGAAGCAGTCAAGGGTAGCTTAGGGTTAGGGTTAGGGTTAGGGTGAGGGTTAGGGTACGGCTTAGGGTACGGGTTCGGGGAGGGGTACGGTTACGGCGTAGGGTGTGTGTTAGGGTTAGGTTTAGGGTTAGTGTTAGGGTGAGGGCTCGGTTTAGGGTACGGTTTAGGATTAGGGTACGCGTTAGGGTTAGGGTAGTGGTTAGGTTTAGGGTACGCGTTAGGGTGAGGGTAGTTATTAAACATATCCCAATCTCTAGATACCCCTTAGCACGTAAAGGAGTATTATTTGGGGGTCCAGCCATGGAGAAGAGTTTAGACACTAGGATAAGATAAGGAACACACCCATTATCAAGAAATCACATTAGGATTCTCTTTTTAACCTGTTCCTTAAAACACTAGTGCTTAGGAAATCTATTGGAGGCAGAAGCAGTCAAGGGTAGCTTAGCGTTAGGGTTAGGGTTAGGGTACCACTTAGGGTACGGGTTCGCTGAGGGGTTCGGGTAGGGCGTAGGGTATGGGTTAGGGTTAGGTTTAGGGTTAGTGTTAGGGTTAGGGCTCGCTTTAGGATACGGGTTAGAATTAGTGTACGCGTTAGGGTTAAGGTAGGGGTTAGGGTTAGGGTACACGTTTGGGTTAGGGTAGTTATTAAACCTATTCCACTCTCTAGATACCCCTTAGCACGTAAAGGAGTATTATTTGGGGGTCCAGCCATGGAGAAGAGTTTAGACACTAGGAGAAGATAAGGAACACACCCATTATCAAGAAATCACATTAGGATTCTCTTTTGAACCTTTTCCTTAAAACACTAGTGCTTAGGAAATCTATTGGAGGCAGAAGCAGTCAAGGGTAGCTTAGGTTTAGCGTTAGGGTTAGGGTGAGTGTTAGGGTAGGGCTTAGGTTTCGGGTTCGGGCAGGGGTTCGGGTACGGCGTAAGGTATGGGTTAGGGTTAGGGTTAGGTTTAGTGTTAGGGTTAGGGCTCGGTTTAGGGTACGGGTTAGGATTAGGGTACGCGTTAGGGTTAGGGTAGGGGTTAGGGTTAGGATACGCGTTAGGGTGAGGGTAGTTATTAAACCTATCCCACTCTCTAGATACCCGTTAGCACGTAAAGGAATATTATTTGGGGGTCCAGCCATGGAGAAGAGTTTAGACACTAGGAGAAGATAAGGAACACACCCATTATCAAGAAATCACATTAGGATTCTCTTTTTAACCTGTTCCTTAAAACACTAGTGCTTAGGAAATCTATTGGAGGCAGAAGCAGTAAAGGGTAGCTTAGTGTTAGGGTTAGGTTTAGGGCGAGGGTTAGGGTACAGCTTAGGGTACGGGTTCGGGGAGGGGTTCGGGTACGGCGTAGGGTATGGGTTAGAGTTAGTGTTAGGGTTAGGGCTCGGTTTAGGGTACGGGTTAGGATTAGGGTATGCGTTAGGGTTAGGGTAGGGGTTAGGTTTAGGGTACGCGTTAGGGTGAGGGTCGTTATTAAACCTATCCCACTCTCTAGATAACCCTTAGCACGTAAAGGAATATTATTTGGTGTCCAGCCATGGAGAAGAGGTTAGACAGTAGGAGAAGATAAGGAACACACCCATTATGAAGAAATCACATTAGGATTATCTTTTTAACCTGTTCCTTAAAACACTAGTGCTTAGGAAATCTATTGGAGGCAGAAGCAGTCAAGGGTAGCTTAGGGTTAGGGTTAGGGTTAGGGTGAGGTTTAGGGTACGGCTTAGGGTACGGGTTCGGTGAGGGGTCCGGGTAGGGCATAGGGTATGGGTTAGGGTTAGGGTTAGGGTTAGTGTTAGGGTTAGGGCTCGGTTTAGGCTACGGGTTAGGTTTAGGGTACGGGTTAGGATTAGGGTACGCGTTAGGGATAGGGTACGCGTTAGGGTTAGGGTACGCTTTAGGGTGAGGGTAGTTATTAAACCTATCCCACTCTCTAGATACCCCTTAGCACGTAAAGGAATATTATTTGGGGTTCAAACATGGAGAAGAGTTTAGACACTAGGATAAGATAAGGAACACACCCATTCTCAAGAAATCACATTAGGATTCTCTTTTGAACCTTTTCCTTAAAACACTAGTGCTTAGGAAATCTATTGGAGGCAGAAGCAGTCAAGGGTAGCTTAGGGTTAGGGTTAGGTTTAGGGTGAGGGTTTGGGGACGGCTTAAGGTACGGGTTCGAGGAGGGGTTCGGGTAGGGCGTAGGGTATGGTTTAGGGTTAGGGTTAGGGTTAGTATTAGGGCTGGGCTCGGTTTCGGGTACGGGTTAGGATTAGGGTACGCGTTAGGGTTAGGGTAGGGGTTAGGATTAGGGTACACGTTAGGGTTAGGGTCGTTATTAAACCTATCCCACTCTCTAGATACCCCTTAGCATGTAAAGGAATATTATTTGGGGGTTCAGCCATGGAGAAGAGTTAAGACACTAGGAGAAGATAAGGAACACACCCAGTATCAAGAAATTACATTACGATTCTCTTTTTAACCTGTTCCTTAAAACACTAGTGCTTAGGAAATCTATTGGAGGCAGAAGCAGTCAAGGGTAGCTTAGGGTTAGGGTTAGGGTTAGGGTGAGGGTTAGGGTACGGCTTAGGGTACGGGTTCGGGGAGGGGTACGGGTATGGCGTAGGGTGTGTGTTAGTGTTAGGTTTAGGGTTAGTGTTAGGGTTAGGGCTCGGTTTAGGGTACGGGTTAGGATTAGGGTATGCGTTAGGGTTAGGGTAGGGGTTAGGTTTAGCGTACGCGTTAGGGTGAGTGTAGTTATTAAACATATCCCAATCTCTAGATACCCCTTAGCATGTAAAGGAGTATTATTTGGGGGTCCAGCCATGGAGAAGAGTTTAGACACTAGGATAAGATAAGGAACACACCCATTATCAAGAAATCACATTAGGATTCTCTTTTTAACCTGTTCCTTAAAACACTAGTGCTTAGGAAATCTATTGGAGGCAGAAGCAGTCAAGGGTAGCTTAGCGTTAGGGTTAGGGTTAGGGTATCGCTTAGGGTACAGTTTCGGTGAGTGGTTCGGGTAGGGCGTAGGGTATGGGTTAGCGTTAGGGTTAGGGTTAGTGTTAGGGTTACGGCTCGGTTTAGGGTACGTGTTAGGATTAGGGTACGCATTACGGTTAGGGTAGGGGTTAGGGTTAGGGTATGCATTAGGGTGAGGGTAGTTATTAAACCTATCCCACTCTCTAGATACCCCTTAGCACGTAAAGGAATATTATTTGGGGGTCCAGCCATGGAGAAGAGTTTAGACACTAGGGGAAGATAAGGAACACACCCATTATCAAGAAATCACATTAGGATTCACTTTTTAACCTGTTCCTTAAAACACTAGTGCTTAGGAAATCTATTGGAGGCAGAAGCAGTCAAGCGTAGCTTACCGTTAGGGTTAGGGTTAGGGTACCGCTTAGGTTACGGGTTCGCTGAGGGGTTCGGGTAGGGCGTAGGGTATGGGTTAGGGTTAGGGTTAGGGTTAGGGTTAGGGTTAGGGTTAGGGCTCGCTTTAGGATACGGGTTAGGATTACTGTACGCGTTAGGGTTAAGGTAGGGGTTAGGGTTAGGGTACACGTTAGGGTTAGGGTAGTTATTAAACCTATCCCACTCTCTAGATACCCCTTAGCACGTAAAGGAATATTATTTGGGGGTCCAGCCATGGAGAAGAGTTTAGACACTAGGATAAGATAAGGAACACACCCATTCTCAAGAAATCACATTAGGATTCTCTTTTTCACCTGTTCCTTAAAACACTAGTGCTTAGGAAATCTATTGGAGGCAGAAGCAGTCAAGGGTAGCTTAGGGTTAGGGTTAGGGTTAGGGTGAGGGTTTGGGGACGGCTTAAGGTACGGGTTCGAGGAGGGGTTCGGGTAGGGCGTAGGGTATGGTTTAGGTTTAGGGTTAGGGTTAGTATTAGGGCTGGGCTCGGTTTCGGGTACGGGTTAGGATTAGGGTACGCGTTAGGGTTAGGGTAGGGGTTAGGGTTAGGGTACACGTTAGGGTTAGGTTCGTTATTAAACCTATCCCACTCTCTAGATACCCCTTAGCACGTAAAGGAATATTATTTGGGGGTCCAGCCATGGAGAAGAGTTAAGACACTAGGAGAAGATAAGGAACACACCCAGTATCAAGAAATCACATTAGGATTCTCTTTTTCACCTGTTCCTTAAAACACTAGTTCTTAGGAAATCTATTGGAGGCAGAAGCAGTCAAGGGTAGCTTAGGGTTAGGGTTAGGGTTAGGGTGAGGTTTAGGGTACGGCTTAGGGTACGGGTTCAGGGAGGGGTACGGGTACGGCGTAGGGTGTGGGTTAGGGTTAGGTTTAGGGTTAGTGTTAGGGTTAGGGCTCGGTTTAGGGAACGGGTTAGGATTAGGGTATGCGTTAGGGTTAGGGTAGGGGGTAGGGTTAGGGTACGTGTCAGGGTGAGGGTAGTTATTAAACCTATCCCACTCTCTAGATAGCCCTTAGCACGTAAAGGAATATTATTTGGGGGTCCAGCCATGGAGAAGAGTTTAGACACTAGGAGAAGATAAGGAACACACCCAATATCAAGAAATCACATTAGGATTCTCTTTTGAACCTCTTCCTTAAAACACTAGTGCTTAGGAAATCTATGGGAGGCAGAAGCAGTAAAGGGTAGCTTAGGTTTAGGGTTAGGGTTAGGGTGAGTGTTAGGGTAGGGCTTAGGTTTCGGGTTCGGGCAGGGGTTCGGGTACGGCGTAAGGTATGGGTTAGGGTTAGGGTTAGGGTTAGTGTTAGGGTTAGGGCTCGGTTTAGGGTACGGGTTAGTATTAGGGTACGCGTTAGGGTTAGGGTAGGGGTTAGGGTTAGGGTACGCGTTAGGGTGAGGGTAGTTATTAAACCTATCCCACTATCTAGATACCCCTTAGCATGTAAAGGAATATTATTTGGGTGTCCAGCCATGGAGAAGAGTTTAGACACTAGGATAAGATACGGAACACACCCATTATCAAGAAATCACATTAGGATTCTCTTTTTAACCTGTTCCTTAAAACACTAGTGGTTAGGAAATCTATTGGAGGCAGAAGCAGTCAAGGGTAACTTAGGTTTAGGGTTAGGGTTAGGGTTAGGGTGAGGGTTAGTGTACGGCTTAGGGTACGGGTTCGGGGAGGGGTTCGGGTACGGCGTAGGGTATGTGTTAGCGTTAGGGTTAGGGTTAGTGTTAGGGTTAGGGCTCGGTTTAGGGTACAGTTTAGGATTAGGGTACGCGTTAGTGTTTTGGTAGGGGTTAGGGTTAGGGTACGCGTTAGGGTTAGGGTAGTTATTAAACCTATCCCACTCTGTAGATACCCCTTAGCACGTAAAGGAATATTATTTGGGGGTCCAGCCATGGAGAAGCGTTTCGACACTAAGATAAGATAAAGATCACACCCATTATACAGAAATCACATTAGGATTCTCTTTTTAACCTATTCCTTAAAACACTAGTGCTGAGGAAATCTATTGGAGGCAGAAGCAGTCAAGGGTAGCTTAGGGTTAGGGTTAGGGTTAGGGTGAGGTTTAGGGTACGACTTAGGGTACGGGTTCGGGGACGGGTTCGGGAAGGGCGTAGGGTATGGGTTAGGATTAGTGTTAGGGTTAGTGTTAGTGTTAGGGCTCGGTTTAGTGTATGGGTTAGGATTAGGGTACGCGTTAGGGTTAGGGTAGGGGTTAGGGTTAGGGTACACGTTAGGGTTAGGGTCGTTATTATACCTATCCCACTCTCTAGATACCCCTTAGCACGTAAAGGAATATCCTTTGGGGGTCCAGCCATGGAGAAGAATTTAGACACTAGGATAAGATAAGGAACACACCGATTATCAAGAAATCACATTAGGATTCTCATTTTAACCTGTTCCTTAAAACACTAGTCCTTAGGAAATCTATTGGAGGCAGAAGCAGTCAAGGGTAGCTTAGGGTTACGGTTAGGGTGAGGGTGAGTGTTAGGGTACGGTTTAGGGTACGGATTCACGGAGGGGTTAGGGTAGGGCGTAGAGTATGTTTTAGGGTTAGGGTTAGGGTTAGGGTTAGTGTTAGGGCTCGGTTTAGGGTACGGGTTAGGATTAGAGAACGCGTTAAGTTTAGGGTAGGGCTTAGGGTTAGGGTACGCGTTAGGGTTTGGGTAGTTATTAAACCTATCCCACTCTCTAGATACCCCTTAGCACATAAAGGAATATTATTTGGGGGTCCAGCCATGGAGAAGAGTTTAGACACTAGGATAAGAGAAGGAACACACCCATTATCAAGAAATCACATTAGGATTCTCTTTTTAACCTTTTCCTTAATACACTAGTGCTTAGGAAATCTATTGGAGGCAGAAGCAGACAAGGGTAGCTTAGGGTTAGTGTTAGGGTTAGTTGTGAAGGTTAGGGTACGGCTTAGGGTTCGGGTTCGGGGAGGCGTTATGCTACGGCGTAGGGTATGGGTTAGGGTTAGGTTTAGGGTTAGTGTTAGGGTTAGGGCTAGGTTTTGGGTACGGGTTAGGATTAGGGTACACGTTAGGGTTCGGGTAGGCGTTAGGGTTAGGGTACGCGTTAGGGTGAGGTTAGTTATTAAACCTATCCCACTCTCTAGATACCCCTTAGCACGTAAAGGAATATTATTTGGGGGTCCAGCCATGGAGAAGAGTTTAGACACTAGGAGAAGATAAGGAACACACCCATTATCAAGAAATCACATTAGGATTCTCTTTTTAACCTGTTCCTTAAAACACTAGTGCTTAGGAAATCTATTGGAGGCAGAAGCAATCAAGGGTAGCTTAGGGTTAGGGTTAGGGTTAGGGTGAGGGTTAGGGTACGGCTTAGTGTACGGTTTCGGGGAGGGGTTCGGGTAGGGCGTAGGGTATGGTTTAGGATTAGGGTTACGGTTAGTGTTAGGGTTAGGGCTCGGTTTAGGGTACGGGTTAGGATTAGGGTACGCGTTAGGGTTAGGGTAGGGGTTAGGGTTAGGGTACGCTTTAGGGTGAGGGCAGTTATTAAACCTATCCCACTCTCTAGATACCCCTTAGCACGTAAAGGAATATTATTTGGGGGTCCAGCCATGGAGAAGAGTTTAGACACTAGGATAAGATAAGGAACACACCCATTATCAAGAAATCACATTAGGATTCTCTTTTTTACTTGTTCCTTAAAACACTAGTGCTTAGGAAATCTATTGGAGGCAGAAGCCTTCAAGGGTAGCTTAGGGTTAGGGTTAGGGTTAAGTTTAGGGTGAGGGTTACGGTACAGCTTCAGGCCCTCTTCTGGTTCCGGGGGGCAGGCTGAGCCTGTGGTTAATTCTTCTTCCTGATGGGAAAATAGAGTGACCTGTGCCTGTCCCAACACATAGAGCTATTCTCTCATTGGTTCCCCTTCTTCCCATTCATCTTCAGGACAAATTGCAACCTGTACGGAACAGGAGGTTAAAGGTGCTGATTCTCCAAGTAGGGAGGTTGCTAGTAAAGCGGCTGGAATGGCGAACCGGAGCACAAGGAGATGAGAAATGAGGTGCGTTTTAGAAACCTTTCCCGATCACACGGTGTACCATCTTCTGGGTTTCTCATGCATCTTTTCGATGTAGGAAGATGACCTTGTACCTGGAGATTTGGGACCCATGGGATGGGCACGACGCAGTATTACTTTAAAGGGTTTGCGTTGGCTCACCCAACCTCACCAAACCTCTCAGCCCCAAGAGTGTCCACCCTTATGTCTCATCAAGCTGTGGGTCCAGATATGGTCAATCCAGGTTGCATCACAGCCCCTGAATGAATTGTGTGAGAATTTCTCTCTCTTTCACTGTCTTTGTTTCATGGGTTTTTAAAAGTAATTTATTCTTATAATGGGGTTTAGCTGCTTTTCACTGCTGTGTTTATGCCGCTTTACACCCACTTGACTCACTTACAGAGAGATATCAATACATAGGTTTTAAGATTCTTACTAGTCAGAAATATTCCTGTGCGATGAATAGGGGGTGTTGAGTCCAGTTCACTGAGCAAGGAGTAAGTGTTGTCTATTACATATTGGGTTTATGGAACGGTATGTGAGCTAATTTGAAACCCTTGTTTTATGCATCACCCCACCTCACCTTTCCCGTTAAGCAGCGATAGTGTGTTTTCTAAATGTGTGATTCTCTTCTGTTTTGTAATTCAGTTCAAGTGTAACGGTTTTTACATTCCCTCTATAAGTGATATCTTATGATAAGTGTCTTTTTCTGTGAGACTTATATCACTTAGAATCGTTGTACCTAAATCCACTCATCATGCTGCTACTAACATTATGACATTGATGTCATGCCTGAGTGATATGCCATTCTACATAAGGACCTCAAATTCTTTATCCATTTTTCGCTTTCCTGTGCTATTTAAGATGTAATGAAGTGGAGGTTCCTGTCAACAGAGCAGCCGTAAACTTTGGGGTGCCTGTGTCTTGCTGATTTTTAGTTTTCCCAATTTATACACCCATGAGTGGAAGTGCCCTATGCTCTCTAAGCTGTGTTTTTTCGATGTTTCAGGACACACCGTACACTTCTCCAGAGTGGCTGTTGGCAATTTACATCCCACCCATCAGCGTAGCAAGGCTCCCATTTCTCCATGGCCTGTCCTGCATTTCTGGTTTTGATACATTTTTCAGCATGGCCCTTTTGACCGATGGGAAGCGAGACTTCTTTGTAGTGCTGATTTGCCTTACCAGGTTGTTTGGTTGGCCAAAACGGGCGTATGCGTTTTTTCCTGAATATATTCAGGAAAAAACACATACGCCCTTTTTGGCCAAGGGCATCACTGTCGACGTTTTGCCGCTTTTTATGGGCTTTAAAGGCGATTCGAATCTACCTCCTGAAATCTGTTTCCTGCAATTCTGCCTTGCTTTCAAATCCTCTTCGTTGCCTTCCCTCAATATATTTGTGGACGAGAGTTATCATTTATAACTGCGCAGGTTTTGTGAATTGCAGTGCCCCTGACCTGAATTTTTCAACTCGCTTTTTTGGGAGCTGGCCGCAAAAGTGCAGGATTGCTTCAGGCCCTCTTCTGGTTCCGGGGGCCAGGCTGAGCCTGTGGTTAATTCTTCTTCCTGATGGGAAAATAGAGTGATGTGTGCCTGTCCCAACATATAGAGCTAGTCTCTCATTGGTACCCCTTCTTTCATTCATCCTCAGGACAAATTGCAACCTGTACGGAACAGGAGGTTAAAGGTGCTTATGCTCCATGTAGGGAGATTGCTAGTAAAGGGGCTGGAATGGCGAACCGGAGCACAAGGAGATGACAAATGAGGTGCGTTTTAGAAACCTTTCCCGATCACACGGTGTACCATCTTCTGGGTTTCTCATGCATGTTTTCGATGTAGGAAGATGCCCTTGTACCTGGAGATTTGGGACCCATGGGATGGGTACCACGCAGTATTACTTTAATAGGTCTGCATTTGCTCACCCAACCTCACCAAACCTCTCAGCCCCAAGAGTGTCCACACTTATGTCTCATCCAGCTGTGGGTCTAGATATGGTCAATACAGGTTGTATCACAGCCCCTGAACGAATTGTGTAAGAATTTCTCTCTCTTTCACTGTCTTTGTTTCATGGGTTTTTTAAAGAAATTTATTTTTATAATGGTGTTTCGCTTCTTTTCACTGCTCTGTTTATGCCGCTTTACACCCACTTGACTCACTTACGGGGAGATATCAATACCTAGGTTTTAAGATTCTTACTTGTCAGATATATTCTTGTGCGGTGAATAGCGGGTGTTGAGTCCAGTTCACTGAGCAAGGAGTAGTTCTTGTCTATTACATATTGGGTTTATGGAACGGTATATGAACTAATTTGAAACCCTTCTTTCATGTATCCCACCACCTCACCTTTCCCGTTAAGC